>NC_134581.1:134141818-134452727 GCF_037038515.1 Microtus pennsylvanicus
TACCATGGAAGGTAGATGCCAGCATCCCTTTGTTAGAATGAGGATCTTGGTGCTCAGAGAGCATAAGTCTTGTCCCATGGATACAGTGGGAACTGGGGGCTAGTGCTTACCAGGGTCTTTCTGGAGGTTAGTTTTCCTTTTGTGACAGTGGATTGTGTTCCAGCCTTTCCTCCATTTTACAGTGGGCTCTGAGGAAAGTTCCTGTACCCTGTAAATCAACTGAGTGATTCCTGGAGAGCGGCTTTAAGAGGAGAAAAATCCAGTTAATTCTTAATTTAGTATTTTCAGTACCACTTAAAGATAATTTGGTCATTGGCCGATCAGTGCTGTGAGTCCAGTTGGCCTCCTTCAGCAGGGAACTGCAAGCCAGCTGGTACTGGCTTGGGCTTCTTCTTGGTACTGGCCTAAGTTGGCTTCTTCCTGCAGTGAGGCACTATGGGTAGTCTGTGCCCTTTTTGGGTTCGCTGAGCAGCAATAGAGAAGTTTCTGATGTATCACTAGTTTATATGTATCACTAATAAACGAATTAGAATTAACCATTATAGGGCATATATTTTTCTGGAACAGCGATTTCTTCAATTATCTTTTTGTTTTTTCCTAGAAATTTTTAATCTGAGCCCTTGTGTATTAGGGAACTATCAGATGCTTTCAGAAACCCCCTTTGCATCGATTAAGATCATGGGTTTAGAGTGAAGTTTTTGGTTGTCTCCAGGAGTGGTTCTTGTATTCTTAGTACTTTATGCCTGATTTCCCACCTTTTTACATGAGAAGCCACAGTCATTGTCATTTCCTGATAACGGTTTCTGCTTATGGCTTATGACTACCAACTGTTGGCAGGTCCCCTCTTTAATAACCTGTGTTCTCCTCTTTCTTCTGGCACGAGTCCATTTCCATTTGCTCTTTAGCTTGCCTTAGCAGAACTCTTTAGATTTTTTCCCGCATTAAATAAACACAGCTGGGTGGAGAGTAGCTAGGACACAGACTGTGTAAGGCTTGCCTGTCCATGAAAATCCCTGGTATGGTGAAACGGCCCTCCAGGGAGGCCTCGGTGACACTTGAGGAGTGTCCATGTGCTCAGGTGTAGGTAGGGCATGGCCACAAGTCTGCTGCATATGTCCCCACCGTGGGAGCCTGCCACTTTCACAGATGCCATGCTGAGCTCATGGCAGGCTCTCTTCTCCGTGGGGTCCTGGTTTCTTTCTGCAGAGACACAACACCTTATCACCCGGGAGCCAGGTGTTGGTGGCATTTCTTTGGTGCTTAGTCACGATCATCTAAGACAATCCTCGGCTTCCCGCCTGGGGAAGCTGCCTGGCTAATGATGCCATTTATCACTTGAAGGACTCAGCTTTGTGCTCAGATGAAAACATTATCTGTAGTGCATGCTAGGAAATAGCATAAGTCACTCCAGGCTTGAGGGAGGATTTGTAAACGCTGCTAACATTGCCTGGTAGGCTACACCTTTCATAGGGAAGAAGACAGGCCTCTGCAACTCCAGGATGCCCTTTCTGACCTGTCTCGTGGCTGGCGGTAGTTGCTCTCTCAAATCACTCTTAAACGTTCCTATCAGTGACGCTCACGTGATAAAGATCGTTGCCTCTAGCTCCCAGACTCTAGCCAATAAGCCTCCCGGAAGCACTGTCTGTTAGAGATCCTGGAGGTTAGCTGTCTAGCCTAACTCGTGACCCTTGGACGAGGAGCCAGACGTAGTTTTAGATGTTAGAGGTGTCTGGTGAGAGGGCTGGAGCCACAGCTCTCCTAGCCATAGGGCTTCAAAGCCGTGACTGACATCTCTTTCCTCCTGCTTTATCTTCCAGTTAATGACCAGCCACAGCGTCACTGCTGCGCGCGCTGGCCGCTTCCTCCAGGGCTCTTGAGCCACATGCACAGGTTGCTCTGGGTGCCAGCAGAGGTAACATGGCTTGTTGGCCTCAGTTAAGGTTGCTGCTGTGGAAGAACCTGACGTTCCGAAGACGACAAACAGTAAGCGTGGGTTTCTCTGTGGGCTGCTTCTGTGCTTTCTCCATAGGGGCTGGACTGGGAGTTGGAGGAGGGAGGGTCTTCACATGGTGGTTCTTGAATGAGTCCGGCACATGCGGGCATGGGACTGTGTGGCTGTGATGTGGTCCCATGGCTTAGCATGGTGGAAACGTGTTCAGTCAGACAGAACCATTAGCTTGGGTTTCTGTTGGTTCCTGGGCATGAGTTCTGACCAGTTCCACCTGGTAGATAATGACCCCCGATCACCCTGTTGTTTCTGTTCACTGGAGTTCTGGTAGCTGCCTGGAGCCACCCACAAGCCTTGTGGGCCCCAGTGTTTTTGTGAAGTGAGGTATTGAATAGCCGTCATCGAGATGTGCATGGTGACCTCAGCATTAATCTTGACTGCCTCCGTCAGCTGTGAAAGTAGCCCGGAAGATTAGAGTAACGGAGACTTGTCATTTCTGTGGTAGTATCTAAGCCACGCACTTCCCATGTGGGCCGCCATTACCTCACAGGTGAATGTAGTTTTTCCATGGAGGAATGTGAGGCTGTTGGGCAAGGCGAGCTCCCCAAAGCACAGGTCAGCCTTCCCTGTGGTGCCTTTATCTCCCGCCATTCTTTCCCAGTCATCTTACCCAGCTCTCTGGACTTAGCTCCGTGTCTCTGTAACTCGCTTCTAAACCTCTTTCCTGTCTTGTACTTTTCTTCTTCCCCACTTGAGTATCTTAAAGATGTTCAACCTGCCCGTAACCAAAATAATCTTCTGAAATTCAAAGGCCTGGGGTGAAGAGAGTTTATTCAGTCTTTCTCCAAGTAGAATATTCTGTGTTACTTGAAGATCTTTTTTTTTAAGAGAACAAACATACCAAGGTATCCTTTTGTTTACTAATGTTTTTTAATAAAGTGACTTTAATTATGTAATTAAAAATTGATTTAAACCCTGATGAGAGAATCATAGTTCCCATATAGATTTACAAATCAAATGCAAACAGAATTGAAAACAATAACATTGTAATTCAAATTTATAGCACCTTAAGTATGGTAAGAAAACCGACTTTGTTTAGCTGAAATCCAAATTATGAGTTGTCACGTGAAATATGGGGGTGGGTGATGCAATGCTGGTCGTCTTGAATTTGGCCAGGCTTTATTACTTTGTGCTAATGATTTAATTATTCATCACTGTTTTTGGGCAGTGTTTATTAATACTGTTTGGCTTCCCTTTGTCCAGTGCCATCAGCAGCCTGCCGACACAATCATCCAGTTACACACACTGATACAAACCCCAGCTTTGAAGGATTGTGCCAGAACTTATGCTGAAGTAACTAAATCCAGATAGGTGTGCCAGGATTTGTTCAGACTATCGTTGAAATGGAAACATAGAAAATTCAAAATCTTCATGGAGAACCCAAGTATAATCCTTCAAATGCTCATGTGAAGACGCACGCGTGCGTGTGTGTGCACACGTACACACCCACACACACGCACACAAGAAAGAGAGAGAGAGACTTCCAGTTTTAGAAAAGTTTTTGTTCAGCTTTTCATGTTCCAAATGGGGACCTTGGATCAAGGTCACGAGTGAGAGGCCTATGACTAGAATCTATTTGTCTTTTCTTATTGGAAGTAATAATAGCAAAATTGAATGTACATGATGATATTAATAGACGAAAAGAAGACAATTGGAAGGTGCTTCTGTGAGCGAGGCACGCAGTGTGCCTTTGAACTCCTGATCCTCCTGGGTCTGCCTCTGGAGTGCTGGGATTACAGATGTGCACCACCATACCCAGCCTCATATCACCTTTTAATGGTATCATTTTTTTAAAAAAATTCTCTGTCAAAACATCTTGCTCTTTCTGACTTCCGTCTTGCCTGACTCCTGCGCCTCGCAGTTATTCCCTGGTCCTGACGGTCCTAAGTCTGTGACATTTGCCCGTAGCTTTGGCCCACAATGCTGCCTTTCCTCCGTATGTCAGTTTCCTACCAGGTGGCAAAGTGTCCCTGCCTTGATGTGCCTGTTAGTGTTAGCAAGTCACAGAAAGAAATACCACTTTACCAGTAAAAAGTGGATCTCAGAGATCAGACTTGACATATATAGAGAGAAACTGAGGTGCAAAGTGGGGAAGAGATCCTCAAAATCCATCAAGTGGAAGCTGACCTGGGGCCAGAGGCTGAGCCCTTCTTACTCCAGTTCTCAGTGGCCGTTCTTCCCCCTTCCCTATCCTCTGCAGCTGCATAGCAGCGCCTAGCTTAGGAGAAGTGGCAGGGATGGGTTTCTATGCCCAGGCAGGCAGAAGTCAGAAGCACACTGTCCAGGAACACAAGATATGTGGTCAGCTACCCTGAGCCCGTCTTTGCTGGAGTTGAGCTAGTTACTTCTTGTCCCATGCTGTTTATGCGTTTAAAAGGATTAGGTTTAGAGAGATCGGCAGGCTTAGTCTGAGGCGATTTTGGGAAGAGTTTTTGCGGAGATAGGAAGTATGGACACAGCCCTCCACAGATGGCCTTTGTAAGATACTACACCGCTGCCTACCAGCTTCTCTGAGTCATCACCCTTGGTAATTTCAAGAAAAGCAGGTGATTTCAAGTCACAAATACTTAATGAGCAGAGCAGGTGCCAAGATCTGGCCAGCCTTTTGTACAGTTGAAGGAGCCTGGACTCTGAAGGATGCAGGGTCAGCTCTGAAGATAACACCAGAACCCATTTCCTGGTGTCCCGACAGGCTGGACCTTTTAAAGCAGGCTTTTGTTTAGTCTTAGCAGTGGCTATGTGTAGTTACTGTCTAGTCTACCTGGTTATGTTGTTAGGCATAGGAACGGTGTGGGCCTTTGGTACCACTTTCTTAACTCAGAGTTAGAACTAACTGTACTGCCCGTTATAAAGAGTCGGAAGTTTGAAGCCCCTTGATAGCCACAATGTTTGAAAATTCATTGCATGTTCCCCTGTTCCTGAGACCATCCATACCCATGGCCAGGACATGAGCCTCGCCCTTACGACATGCATAAGGATTTGTCTGATGAGTGGTAAATGTGGTTGCTGGTCTGGTATTTGAAAGTCTTGGAGTATCTAGGAGGAATAGAAAGATGGTGTGAAAGCCTGGAGCTGAGCAGTGAACCCCAGTGCAACCCCAACTAGAGGCAGCTTTGGACCCCTCTCTGTCCTCGCATTGTGCATACTCATGGGGTCCATCCACCAGAGTTAGTTTTCCAGTGTTTCTATTGGGCTGAGAATACATTGAATTGAGTTGCAAAAGGGTCCAAAGCTCACTTTGGGTCCAAAGTGCCAGTCAGCTTGTGTGGGCAGCAGTTATTCTATGCAAACAGGGACAGGAAAGGGGGTGGACTTCAGGCTCTTCCTCTGACTTTGGGCTTGATCCAGAGGCCAAGGTTTTCCTGAAACAGGGAGCAAAGTGAAGTGGCCAAATGTACTCTTTTTTTTTTTTGCCTTTAAGTGAAACAGCATATTCTAACTTTTAAATAAATTAGAGGACTACTATTGGGCAGTCTCCTGAGAAAGGGAATAAACAGGAAAACAATTAGAACTCCTCTTTCTTGCACAGCTCTTAGAGAAAGTCACAGAGTGTGTGGGAACTTCATTTCTCTTTCCTGTTTCCAGTGCTAAGGACATTTCTTCTCTGCCCTTAGTCCTGGCTCAGTAACCACGGTCACAGTTCTGATCCCAGCTTGGACCACCCCGTGCCTCAGTGGCTTCTCCAGAGCTTTGGTTTTCTGTTCTACAGATGGCGTAAACTAGAACAAGTCATTGTTCATTGTTTCACTTAGGTGTTTGCTGAGCATCCATTGCTGGTGGGATATGCAGTGATAAACTAGACAGGCCCTATATGTGGCCTCATGGAGGTTAGAGTTTATCGAGGGAAGAGGACGTGAAACGTACCAGTGCGCAAATAAAAGATATCATTACAGCATCCACGTTAGGAGTCAAGTGGTGACCCTATTGTACTCAGGTGCGAGTATGCCTGTCATTTGGAATGCGAGGTCATGCTTAGAGCTCCAGTGCCTGTCATTGGGAATGTGAGGTCATGCTTAGAGCCCCAGAAAAGAAGCAGTGGTGTTAGCATGCAAAGATCTAGGGTTCAGACCTCAGATGCCCTTTATCCTGGACTGAGAGACTGGGCGGGAATGCGTTTCTGGCTTCAGAAGCTGAGAGAAGCCAGGACACTGGCTGACTGGTGAAGGACTTGGCTGGAGATACGTTGGGGATAGATAGAGTCCAACCATAGAGAGAAGGAAGGACAGTTGAGTGTAATTTTATATCTGAAAGGAGCCCCTCAGGTGGGCATGGCATGCCTCGTCAGGCTCATCTTTTGGATCTTGATTCTGAGGTAACCTGAGTGGTGGAAACACCAGAGGGCATTTGTCACTCTGTGCACGGACACCAACTGACGAGCTGTGTTTCTTTGCTTAGCATTGCTAAGTATGCATGTTCTCATATTTGTTAATAATCTTTATGATAAGTGATGTGTAGGTTGCACTTGAGAGCTTCGAAAGTACTTTTTCTATCTATTATGCCTCCGCCTTCACAATAATTCTGTGAAATCTGTTTCACAGATGAAGAAAGTATCACTAGGAAGTTAGAGGGGCATCGGACGTTCTAGTTGTCAGTCTGTCTGTCATGGAATGATGCCATGACATCCCAGAGAGCTGTATGTTAAGTCAGCAGTGAAGGTCTGTAAGCTCTGACCCTATTGACAACGCTTAGAGTTAGCTGTTTCAAAGGAATTCCTTGGAGGATTTTATGCATATATAGCCTTCTCTTACCTTTGTGTTATTTTCTTAGGAAGGGATCTCAAGAGTAGAAGTACTGGGCCAAAGTGCAGTGATCCTTGCAGTTTGTGCCCAGTTGTCCTTCCAAAGGATGGACTAGTTTTAGCAGTCATGATGAGGGTTCTGAGGGGTTTGCATCAGGCTTAAGAGTTTAGGGAGTAAGCTTGGTTTAAATTGTCATTCTGTCTTTGAAGTGATTTGATCTTTAAGATTTTACTTTGGTTTTTCCACACATAATTTCCATTTTTTGTGGTATGAAGGACAGGTCTGAAGTTAGTTCTGTATTTTTGTATCACACCATGTCTATACACTTTGTTAGACAGTTATTCCTTTCCTACTTTGGGCGGGGGGAACACTTACAAAACCTTATCCCTGTAGGGGAATATTCTGGAGTCTTCCGTTTAGTTTCGTGACAAGTGTTTGTCACGGTCTAACTTTTCTCAATGCTGAGTAATTCCTCAAATACCTCATGAGAGGCGACATGGGGAAGAGAGGGTTTATTTTGGCTCACAGTGTGAGGAGGCAGCCAGTCACAGCAGGGACAGTGTCATAGAGCGTGAGATGGCTGGTCACATTCCACCTGCCCCGAGGAGCTGCGAGAGATGAATGTCTCTTTCCTTGTTGATTCACTGAGGAACTGCTGCTCACATTTTGAGTGGGTCTCTTCCTCGCTCAGTTAAAACTTTCAGGAATATCCTTTCGGGTACACTCAAAGGTGTGCCTCATTAATTTCCCTGTGTTTCTAATCCAGTCAGGCTGGTCGTGGGTAGTAACCATAGAGTTAGCCTGGTGCCCTTCCTACATGACCAGGCTGTCCTCAAACTCAAAGAGATCTATCTGCCTTCCAGGGTGCTAGAATTACAGGAATGTGATATCACACCTGCCATTATCTAAGTGTTATTTTTTTAGATGTATGTTCTTACTGTCAATAATGGTTTTTTTTTAATTTTACTCCACATCATTACAGGAGCATGCGTACAGCACTGCTGCTAGAAGTCTTTCCCATGGTTCAGATTCATTTACCACATTTTCAACTCCTTTTGGTTAATTCTGCCTTGTTCCCTAGATTAGTGACCATGCTGGGGACAGAAAGCATGTTTTCCTCTTTTTGCTTTGCTGTCTTTCCCTTTGTCTGTGCCCTGCTGCACTATCAGGCTTCTCAATCTCAGCTCAGTGGTAAGAAATAGTCACTTCTTTTTCAAATACATACTTTGTTTTTTGATTAGTGTTATTCAAAAGATTTTTCCTTAGTCCAGATCTTACTCCATTGACTGACTCTGTCTCCCTCTCTCTCTCTCTCTCTCTCTCTCTCTCTCTCTCTCTCTCTCTCTCTCTCTCTCTCTGTGTGTGTGTGTGTGTGTGTGTGTGAGAGAGAGAGAGAGAGAGAGAGAGAGAGAGAGAGCACGAGCGATAGTGACAGCCCTGGAACTACCCCATCCTTATGTTAATCAGGATCAATCTTGACCGCAAAAGCACCACTGCTGTGTCCATAGACTGGGCAGTGAGATGCACTCGTGGCTACGGTGCATTAGCCTCTGCAACCAAGAACAAAAGTTAGACCTGGAAACCCAAGCGGACAGTGAACGTCTGTGGTGAGCGCAGCCTGGCACAGCCCTAAACAAAAATGCAGAAATGTTTGGTGCTGATGGAAGGTCCTGACAGCAGCCCCGCTGACCTAGGCTGTATGCTGTGACTTTGTGTCCCTTACAACTGCAGACAGAGCCCTTCCTGGGACATGGGGTTGGCACCATCCTGGATGCGCTTGTGCTGCTGGGATGGAGAGGCAGAGGGCAGGGGTGCTGCCTAGCCGCAGCATAGTTGGTAGGAAAACATCCCATCTCAAATATCTGCCCCAGAGCCTGAGTACTGTTGTTGAGAAGTCCTCCTGCAGAGGCACCTGCTTCTCATCCCCAGACCAGAGATGGGGAGTTAGGAGAAGGACAGAGTGTGCTGTGGGGTTCCCTAGGGCGGCCATGACTGTGGAGATTGCTTCTCGAGAACGATGTTCCCCACCCTTGTCACTCTGTGGAGGGAAGGTGTGCAGTGGGTTTGAAGAGCTTTCTGTAGGAGCTCCTGATGGGACAAGCACAGTGTCTTTCCTAAGCCGTTTTACTCCAGCGTTACTCTTAGGGCAGACCGTATGGTAAGAGATGGAGGAGAAAGCTGACTTTGATGGATCGCATTCCTGAGGAAGTCAAGTTCAGTTTCTAGAGGGAGGTACTCCATTTTTTTTTTTACTGGATTATTTGTTCTTTTGACAACCAGTTTCTTGAGTTCTTTGTATGTTTTGGAGATCAGACCTCTGTCTGATGTGGGGTTAATGAAGATCTTTTCCCATTCTGTAGGCTGTCGTTTTGTCTTGTGGACCAACCATGTCCTTTGCTTCACAGAAGCTTTTGAGTTTCAGGAGGTCTCACTTTTTAATTGTTTTTCCTCAGTGTTTGTGCTCCTGGGGTTATATTTAGGAAGTGGTCTCCTGTGCCAGTGCGTTCAAGTGTTCAGTATACACTTTGAAAGACCAGTAATCTACATGGTGAGGGAAAGGGGCTACAAGAAATTCATGTGTGTAGTGGCTAAGAGAAGTAGCCCTTCAGTTAGATTAGCTTTGGATCTAAGCTTTTTCTGTATACCAGGATTCATAGACAATTTATTAATCAGTCCCAGTCTCTTCATATGTAAAGTGTGTAATAATAGTAATAGTACTAATTTGGTTGTCTGACTATGAGATAGACATATGAAATGTATATATTTATATATAATTTAGTTGAGTGTTGGCTATCATAGTTATCATGGTCTGCTTCCTTCATACCCTAGTCTGGTTGCACACTTTGGCTTCACCTCCTGAAAATGATGTCTAAGGTTTTGTGTGCTTTGCTACAAGAATTGTGGGTATGGGGTACGGCCCTCAGCAACGATCCATTCATTCTTTCAGCTGGCCGACATAATCTGAGCACCTGCCTCTTTGTAGACTGTAAGCGTGGAACTGCAGAGGTGTCCAGAATTACAAGGCTTGCTTTCTTGGGTCGGTTCAGTGCCCTGTGGGGCTGGCCCGTGCCAAGTTCCACCAATGCATATGACGTTTGTTAGGTGTGTGTCTCCAGCACAGCTCTGACCAAGGCAGTCTGGCTGGTACTGCATTGATAGAGGAAGAAAGATTTTAGTTCCAGCAGCTCATAATTTATCTGAACCTCTGTTCTTCACTTATAGAATAGTATCATTGCTGCCTGCATGATGGGGTCACTGTGAACTATGAGATTTTTGTGACGAGAGGCACAGAAATCCCTAAGTGTGCTGTAGAGGTTCATATTAGCTCTAACTGTTACCCATCTCCACGGCGTGGGGTCATCTTGTGTCTGTGGGACCGGTAGACATTTTTAGTTCCTGCTGCATAGGGAGGTGTGTTGTTTCCTACTGGAGATGGCCTGCCAGGTCAAATAGAGTTTCATGTGACTCTGAAATCAAGTACAACTGGCCCCTGATCTCAGTTCTGCTGCTGACTGCTTCCTTGGCTCGCTCTTCCATAGGCAGTAGGCTTTTCAGTGTAAAATGGAAACAGTAAGGGTGCCAAGCCCTCAGTGATGTTCTGAGGATTAAGGAAGTGATAGGAGCCTAGTACATATTGGGCTGTCTGTAAACGGTAGCTGCTATTTATGCTGTAAGTTGAAATAGTGGCTCTGGAGCCTCAAGATAAATGACTGCTTGTCTATATTCTGTTTAGACTTTCAGGGTTCATTATTCTTCCTTAATTCATTTACCATCCTGCCATTTTTAGAAGCTTTATTTCTGTGTTTGCTAAGTCATGTGTATGAGAGGTTTTATAAAGCCGCAGGCTTAGATTGCATACGGTTCTGTGTCCTGTGTTCTTGGTTAGCAATATCTGTGTTTTATGAGCATTGCTGTAATGATCAGGTAATATATTGCCACTCGATGGACCTTAATGTAATCATTTCCCCTTTGCTGTACTATTAAGTTATTTATTTACCATATTTTTAGTCAGAGCATTTCAGTGAATGAATATATTCATGTATGCAGCCTCTGAGTTTTTTTTTCTTAACTTTGCTTCTTCGGATGAATTCCCAGGAATATTACTTGGTCAAAGGGGATAAACATGCCTTTTGAATGCATATTGCCAAACTGCTTTCCCAGCGAGATCAGCTGATTTTTGTTTATGTCTTCCTGATTTTATAAACTTCAGTTCATTCTCTTACCCCATAAATGCTTACCATGTTTAGCCCTAACCATATTGCAGACACACTGAGAAGACGGTAATAGAGGAGAGAAACGCATATGTAATACATTTGTGCTGTGCCAACTGCTGTTAAGACACAGAATACTGGTACCTCAGAGGAAGGGCTCCAGTCTCACTGGCTAGAGAAGTCATTTTTAGGGTCCAGGGAATCTAGCTTGTGTTCTCTGGGAGAAAGTCATGCCCCAACCTCCCCTGAGTCCCAGTTTATCTAGGTATAATTGGCAAATAAAACTTATACAATGTGATGATTTGCTATTCAAAAGAGAAAAGGACTCGATACCATTTTCAAACTTAAAGGCTTTGTCGCTTTTGTGGGATTATTTACAGACATCTTTAGTCAGATGAGTCCTTGCTCTTAGGGACCCGTTTCCAGCATGGTTCTTCCAGATAACCATGGTTCTTCATGGCTCTTACCCTTCTCTGTCCTGAGGCGCTGTTGGTGTGAACTGCTCTCTAGAGTTTGTTGGTAGCAGGGCTTTGTTAGGAAACGTTAGAAGAACATGGGAGAACATTAAAATCGAATGGTTTTATCCTGGAACATTCGCAGCTTCCATCTTGTTTCAGTTTCCCTCCTGAAGATCAAAAAAAACAAAACAAAAAAACAAACAAACAAACAAACAAAAAAAAACCCGAGCTTGGTATGAAGAAGCCATGCCAAAGTTCTTAGAAAATTAAAAGTTACTTATTTAAACTAGGAAAAACAAACAACAAAGTAAAAATCCAAAATCCCCCAACACTCCAAAGTTCCAGTCATCCTGAGACAGTTTGCTTCTCATAGAAAGGGTCGTCAAGGGGCCATGACAAACCATAGTGTAAATGAATGTATTCTACAATGAGGAATGCTCCCAGTGAGATCTTAAGGGTGCAGTGTGGAAACCGGCAATAGAGACAGATCATCTCCAGGGCTTGGGGAGGTGTGACTGAGGACCTGTGTGAGTTTCTGGGATGAGGGCATAAGAGAAGGGCTTTCTAGCTTCGGCTGCAAGTTTAATGGCTTAGTCTTGAAGACTGCACAGAAGGGAATCTGAAGAAGCAGGCAGGAATCATTTTTCTGCCTTAAAGGAGACACAGGTATAGAATGGGATGTTGCAGGGTGTTGTTCAATAAACTGAAGCTCAGAGACTGAGAGAGAGAGAGAGAGAGAGACAGAGACAGAGACAGAGAGAGAGAGAGAGAGAGAGAGAGAGAGAGAGACGCAGGAAGTCAGTCGATTGCTGAGCTTCTCTGCGAATTTCTCAGAGCTGATAGCAGTTGGCTCTCCTGTTACCTTTTTTAAAAATTCACACGATTGTGTCTTATTTTCGGTTCAGTGTCAGCTGTTACTGGAAGTGGCCTGGCCTCTCTTCATCTTCCTGATCCTGATCTCCGTCCGCCTGAGCTACCCGCCCTATGAACAGCATGAGTGTGAGTATCTGTGGACCATGCCTGAGACTTGGTGATGGCTGATGAAATGTGAAACCATTCCCGAAGATGCCATCTTCAGGAAAAACACCACAAAGAACTTGGGACAGAAAATCTAGGCTTTGTATATATGTTTTTTTGTTAGGGCATGAACTCTGGAGATATTTGTAGTCTTAGTGAATGATGATGGCAGTAATGATAATAATAGCTAACATCTGTTCTACACATTTTTAAAGCATGATAATAAAATAACCTTAGTAAGAGTTCAGAAAGTTATGATTAAGACTCCTCACCCTTAAGGCAGCTAGTCAGATGCTAGTTTCTGGTTCCTGGTGGTCCTTTTGTTTGCATTGTCTAGTAATCATGTGGTTGAAAATCCTGGAACACTGATTGCAACACATACCTTCTAAAGATGTAATCATTTTTTAAAAAGAAGTATGCCTATGTGTCTGTGTGTGGGTGTGTGTGCGTGAATGCAGGTGCCTGAGGAGGCTGGAGGTGCCACAGCCTCTAGAGCTGGAGACGGAGGCACTTGTGAGCCATCCAGTGTGAGTTCTGGGAACCCCACCCGGGTCCTCTGCAAGAGTACTTTGTGGTCCTAACCACTGAGCCCACCTCTCCAGCTCTGAGAGCTTACACTGCCTTTGTGTGTGATATCTCAGTTTGATTCCTGCGGTTATATTTCGTCTGGCTCCGAACAGTCTTGTATAATAGACTTTATATCATTCGCTTGGTAACTCAGTTGGGTGTCACACACCTATAATGACTTGACCGAAGTTACATATCTAGTAGAGGTGGGATAGAATTGAGGCCACTTGGCTCTCACTCATGTGTTCCAACAGCAGCCTTGACAGTGAGCATTGAAATACAGTGGTGACTAGACACATACGGTTACCTGGGTGTGACTCCTGGCTTCTGCATGGTGACAAGTGACTTTAGCTTCTTTATAAAGAGAACAGTGACACCTAAGAGCCCTTGCTCTGGTGTTGCCAGAGTTACCATTTTACAGTCCCACCATGCTTGGTGGATGGATGGAGCAACACTCTAGAAAGTCCCGAATCTGAAGGATTTGCATTTGTGTAGGAGTTTTGGCTGGGCTCTTCTTACAACTTCTTACCACTGACCAACAGTCCTCTGGGCTTACAAGAGCCTGTTCTTCCAAGACAGCACTAAGGCCACAGCTACCTTTCAGTTAGGTTTCTTGGTCTCTTTCCCATCTCTTACACAGCTTGCAGATGCAGGCACTTTCATACTAGTTCGCTAATAGACATTCTGTATATTCAGGTTATAACTGCATGGCTCAGTCACTCTAGACATTACTTTCTGATCTTGTTAGTTAGAACAGCAGAGTGGAAAGCTAAGGTGAAGCTTGCAGATATGTCTGCACTCTGGAACCATGTACTAGTGTGAGATTCTTCCCTGTAAGTCTTTGTGGGTCAGGTCAGAGTCATCAGGGTCCTAATATCTCCTTTGGCTCTTTGGTGTCCATTACGTTATTTGACTGACATCGTGGATACCCAAGTCTAATCCTCATCTTGTTTTTCTTTGCTCATAAGATGAGGTACAGCATGCGAGGAAGAGTCTTTACTAAAGGATGGGCGAAAATGCCTTCCCATCTCTGCCCTGTCCCTAGCGCCAGTATCTCTGCAAGCTGAAAGAGGCAAATCCTGTGGTCGTTGGAGTATTTGGTTGGGTTACGTAAATCTGCACTGAATGAGGAGCAGCAGCTCATTAGGCAAGGGGCCTTGTTTGGTTTTCCTTGAACTGTTAACAGGGAGATAAAGAGATTAACTGAGTAAATGTTCACCGGGCCAGAGTCCCTGCAGAGATGGGCCTTAGGGATCAGACCTCGTCACATCCTTCCATGTTGCCTCTTTTTAAAGATTAAAGAGCTCCCAGTACGTGTTGGCCTTTGGTCTACTTCCGGGGAGTCTCTATTAGCGTATTTACGTGAAAGCAGAAGATGAAGAGAAACCATCTTTGGAGGAAGGCGGGAGCTGGAGCTGGACAGCAGCAAAGGGAGTACTGCCTTAGGCACGCCAAGAGACTCAGAGGTGCTCATCGGGCCATTCGTGAGCTTTTACCTTTCTCTGGGCACTCCGTAAAAGGGCTCTTTCTTCTAAGCCAGCCTGGGCTACAGGATAAAAGCTTGTCTCATAAAAACAAAAATGAAACCACAAGATGCTTTGCCAGCCAGAGCTCATGTAACACCCTTTGCGGGTTGACCAGTGTTTCACAGGTGAGAAAGTAAGGCTTGGAGATCAGCTGGACTGTGTCTCACGCACGGCGGGGACTGGGTGTAAATCTCAGTTGGTTTGACTCCAGAGTCTATAACAATACAAGCTAGTCACCACCTGAAGCCATGGTTCTTAGTGCCTGCCAAGTCTTCGGATAACTCTGAGAATATGGTGAGAGCCAGAGCCAAGATCTTTTCATCCCAATATGAACAGGCTTCTGGATTAAGAATCCCTGACCAAGCACATTTGTCTTGATTCCCATAAGCAGCACTTGAAGATCCCTGCCGAAAACTTACCCGTGCCTCTGCAGACTCTGACCTCACCCAGACATGCCTAGTCATTATTTAACTACCAAATGTAGGAGAAAGAAGCTGACAGGGACGTGGTAGGTGGGACCTCCTTTACTGATGAGTGACAAAACAATATAAAAACAGATAGAGTTTCCCAGCTGAGTTTGGTCCCAAGGGAGCATGCTTGTGAGGAGCCACTTCTCTGGGTGAACTTCAGGGCTGGCAGATGTTTGCCAAATGAAGGCGAGCACAAGGGGGACCGAGAAAAGTAACGCGATGATGATGAAGGCTGCAGCTGCAGGGTGAGGTGATGATGATGAAGGCTGGAAGGCTGCAGCTGCAGAGTAAGGTGACGATGATGATGAAGGCTGCAACTGCAGACTGAGGTGATGATGATGAAGGTTGCAGCTACAGGGTGAGGTGATGATGATGATGATGATGGAGGCTGCAGCTGCAGGGTGGGGTGATGATGATGATGATGAAGGCTGCAGCTGCAGAGTAAGGTGACGATGATGAAGGCTGCAATTGCAGACTGAGGTGATGATGATGAAGGTTGCAGCTACAGGGTGAGGTGATGATGATGATGATGAAGGCTGCAGCTGTAGGGTGGGGTGATGATGACGATGATGAAGGCTGCAGCTGCAGGGTGGGGTGATGATGATGATGATGAAGGCTGCAGCTGCAGGGTGGGGTGATGATGATGATGATGAAGGCTGCAGCTGCAAGTGAGGCAATGATGATGATGATGAAGGCTGCAGCTGGGGGTGAGGTGATAATGATGAAGGTTGCAGCTGCAGGGTGAGGTGATGATGATGATGATGATGAAGGCTGCAGCTGCAGGGTGGGGTGATGATGATGATGATGATGATGAAGGCTGCAGCTGCAGGGTGGGGTGATGATGATGATGATGATGATGAAGGCTGCAGCTGCAGGGTGGGGTGATGATGATGATGATGATGATGATGATGAAGGCTGCAGCTGCAGGGTGGGGTGATGATGATGATGATGATGAAGGCTGCAGCTGCAGGGTGGGGTGATGATGATGATGAAGGCTGCAGCTGCAAGTGAGGCAATGATGATGATGATGAAGGCTGCAGCTGGGGGTGAGGTGATGATGATGAAGGCTGCAGCTGGAAGGAGGAGGCTTGAGCTGGGTTCATAGTGATGAAGTGTCTACCCCAGCCATGTGCAAGTCTGAGTTCTTCATCGGCCTCAGTGTGAGGGAACTGCATTAGGTCCCTGCCAAGGTCCTTCTGTGTCTCTTAGAGATGAGGCTAGTGGTGGAGATCCAGTCACTGGGGACCAAGCACTGGCTGCTTGCCAAGCACTTTGTGTCCATGGTCTGATGTCCCCCATGCATTACTTTCCCAAGGTTGGTGTCATGAGTTCCAATCTACAGATGATGGCAAACAGAACCATTGTCACCATTGTTTGGTGTCCTGGTCTTAACTCGGGGCCAGTCACTTTGGAGGAGGCAGGTCTTCTGGGACATGGTGAATGAGACAGGTGTGGGAAGGGCTGTGTCAAAATCACTTCAAAGAACTAACGTTTTCTCTGTGTTTTCAACAGGCCACTTCCCGAATAAAGCCATGCCTTCTGCAGGAACCCTTCCGTGGGTACAGGGGATTATCTGTAATGCCAACAACCCTTGCTTCCGTTATCCGACTCCCGGGGAAGCTCCCGGTGTTGTTGGAAACTTTAACAAGTCCATGTAAGTTACAGATCAGGTTTTCTTACCCAGACTTGTCCGTTAATCCTTATCCTTTCCTGCTTGAAGAGGGTTTACATGAGAAGTCTGCAGAATGAATGAAGGAGGGGGGACTTGCTCCAGGATTTACGATTATGGGATTTAAGAGCCACAGTGATTATGTGGCCCAGGGCTATCTACTCAGAGCTGATGCCTCTGGGAGACAGAGCAAGCTCACTCCATCTAATTCACTCACTCCAGGTATTTACTGGACCTCTGACATGGCCCATTCTAGGAGGCGGGGCCACGCATTGGAAGGGTCTGGTCCCCAGCAGCTTAGAGCCCAGGCAGGAGTGTGCTGTCCTCAGCTCTCAGGTCACTGCTCTGATGTCAGGGATGACTACAGTGTCATTGCTGTTGACAGGTGTTTCTCTCCCCGAGTGGGAGCTGCCTGAGAGCATGACGCTGCATTCTTAATGTCTGTGTTCTGGGCTCAAATGCTGTGTGGGATAAACATTTGCCAAACAAGAGGGCGAAGCTCCCTGAGATGTGCAGAGTCTCAGAATTAGAATGGATCAGGGACCATAGGACGTGCTGCAGGAGATGGGGCTGTAGTTGGTCCAGGCAGGGTCACATTTATAATGTTTGTGTGTAGGTTGTGGACCTTTTGTGGGTACTTTCAGATATAATAAAAATATTATAATTTATTGGTACGCAGATACATATAATCAAGGGTAAATTCACTACTGTATATACATCCCTGTTATATTTATTTTGAATTTATATTTTGAATCAATGAAAACATTTTCATGGCTCATAAAGCATATTTGGGGCTATAGGCACTAGATTTATTTTGGGCAGTAGATAGTCTTTGTGTGTGTATATGTGTGCACGCATGTGCATGTGTACACATACATGTGTGTTTGCGCATGCACTGGCCTTGATGGGAGAACTGGGCACATGGGTGGACACTTGAGGCTGGAATGATCACTAGGTAGTAGGGGAAGCTAGGTTGGGGAGAGAGGCAGCTGGCCTAATCAGGTCTTTTCGATGTTATTTTGTTCCCCTTTTAGTGTGTCTCGCCTGTTCTCAGATGCTCGAAGACTTCTTTTATACAGCCATAAAGACACCAGCATTAAGGACATGCACAAGGTCCTGAGAACATTACGGCAGATCAAGCATTCCAGCTCAAGTAAGCAAAATCCTCCTGTTCATGCATCTGGAAGTGGACATTTTCCTGCCCGTGTGGCCTGGGCTTGTTCTCCAGCTTGCTTGCCATAGAGCGGGCTTCTTCTTCAGTGGCTGTGCGGTCAGTCTTCTCTGAAGGAAGCCTTGGCAACAAAACTAGAAAAGCTAGTTGCTACAGACAGTGATTCTGGGGACAGCGATCCCAGACAGAAATGGCACTGGCTTGCCATTAAGGCCACCAGGAACACAGCTGGCTGCCAGGGGCATTTTTGAGTTGTCCATAGGATTTCCATGGATAGACGAATTCATAGCTGAGGTGTTTCTGTGTGTGTTAGAGCAGTTAGCATTCTGCCTTGATAAGGGTAAATAAAAGTTAGGCAACTTGGCTAGAACGGTAGCCGTTTGGGTTATTCTGACAGGCATTTGAGTTCCCGTCTTGAAACAGTGAAGTCTTTACCTCAGATTCGCTAAGTGCCAGGCAGTTAGTTCCTGGCAATGCCACTGAGGAAGTGCCTGAGGAACATACAGTTTGCTGACCAAGACCTTGCCAGCAGATGGTCAGTTGCCTGTCAAGGGGGTGGGGCATGTTTGATGGTCACTGGTGCAGGTAATGTTGTGTACAGTGAGGATTGAGAAGCCACCAGGGAGCCTTTAGGGTGCTGGTCTTTTTCTTGAAAGTTACCATGTGTTGCTGTTCTAAACTGTCAGTGATGAGGTATTTCTTCCATCCTGGGCCATCAGTGGCCACTGCTCCAAGAAAGTCCTTTTTACCCAGTTTGACAGTTGAGGAGGGAATGGATTGGCCTAGCCAATCCCAGTTTGTGATCCATTTAGCATGAGAAGAAATGATGTAAAATGGTAATGTTTTGGAGGATTGGGTGGGTGCTTGTTCGTGAGGACACAGAACTGTGATTTCCTTGGGCAGGAGAAGATGCATTATGGGGGCTGGAGAGCTCAGAAGTGACCAGTGCATTGTACTTTTCCAGCGGACCCAAATTTAGTTCCCAGCCCCCACTTTGAGTGACTCACAACTGCCTATAACTCTAGCTCCAGGGATTCTGGTGGCTTCTGGCCTCTGAAAGCATTGTACTCACATGCACACACCACCCCTCCACACATACTCAGGTCAGAGCTGATCGGAGTGGCATGGGGGGGGTATGGTTTCAGTACAGAGCGGCGTGGGCATGCTCTGGTCCCTGAGTCACCAGTGAGGTGCTTGCACCTAAACTGTTCCTGACTGTGTGGCCAGATCGTCTGAGTTGTTTTTTTTTCTCGCCATGGAGGCCTCTGGTCAAGGCCAGGCTTTTCCATCGTGGAGGGCCGTCCCTGTTAGGTTGTCATGCAACAGAACTGTTATTTCTTCTGCCTCCAGGAGACAGTGCCACACACATGGAAAGTACTGGTGTACCCTGCTGTGTGACTTTGGGAATAACCCCTGGTCCCTGAGGGTTATCTCCTCTTACCTAACAAGGGGTACAGTAAGAGACCCATGCAGGGTTAAAACAGTATTTAATGCTTAAGAAACATTTAGGGACTATGAGCTGTGATTATTTCCCTAAAGAGTATTTTAAGGTTTATTTATTTTGGTTTATGTGTATGGGTGATTTACCTGAATGTTTGTATGTACATCGTGTATGTCTCTTATGTTCATGAGACCAGAAGAGGGTATTAGATCCCCTGGAACTGGAGTTCAGGTAGCAAGCTGCCATGTGGATGCAGGGAATAGAACCTGGGCCCTCTGTAAGGGCATCCAGTGCTCAGAACTGCTAAACCATCTCTCTAGCCTCCCTTGGATTCAAGACCAGACATCTCAGACAAAATATTTCACCTTTCTGAGACCTAGCTTTCTGAGTTATATATAATAAGATTACATTTTTATATATAGTATAGTGATATATTATTATATCATCAATGCAATAATACCTAAGATGTAAAGTCTGACTAAACAAGTTTTGGCACGTAGGTGACACTTAATAAGCAGAAGTCAGTGCCATCCTCACACGGCATTGTTGCATTTCTGACCATCTGACCTGTTCTTCTGCTTCTTAATTTGCGGGGCAGGCAAAGTGGACTGGCAGAGTTTCTGGTTCTTAGTGTAGGCTGCCTTAGAGAGGAGGGTGCTTTTCTTCTGTTGACAGCCGGTGTTGTGAAGTAGGGTGGAGGAAAGAAACCACAAGTGTGTGCACAGCCTTTAGAAGGAAGCTGTCTTCCGGTGTTTAGTGTCCCCTTTGCCCTGCAGCTGGTTTTGCTTTGTTTCAGTATGTTTTCCTGTGTGGGGGATCAAACCCAGGAACTTGTACAAGCTAGGCAAGCACTGAGCCACACTGAGCTACATTTTCAGCGGCTGCTGGTTCTTGAGTTTCTGTCATTTTTCTTTGTTTATCCTGCAAGAGAAAGCCAGGCCCCAGTTGCAGGGGAACTACTGAGAAATGCTTCTTCCTTCTCTAGGAAGTGGTCACCTTTTGCTGATTTTGAAAAAAACCCTATTAGTCTGAATTGGAAGCTGGGGATGTCACTGTTATTTGCTACCAAGAGATCTATCTGTACCATCCTTTTTTTTTCCACCTCTGGTGAGGTAACTCATTTTGGGTGTTGATAGCCCAAACTGTGGGGAAGTTTGCCACCATGCTGAACCTTCTAGGGAATTAGTCTAATTCTGTGGCCCTCAAAAATCTGAGAACCGTTCTTGTGTCTCTTCCTGAAGTCTTTTATTTTTCTGGTCTAACTATCCTCCAACTCTCTTACTCAATGCTTTTCCTTCCAATTTCTGCTGGTTGCATCTCAGGGTGTTTGTGTCATTCCTGAAGTTTACCAGAAATTACAAAAGAATTTTAGCATAGAGGAGAAAGGGACTTTTGCCTGTTTCGAGTGTCGTATTTCTCTCTGTGCAGTCTGAGATTGCATGAGGCTTTTGATGTTCTTGTCATCCTGTTGACTCATAGTCCATGTGCAGCCAACTCAAACTGCAGATCTTATGAACACACAGAAGTGCAAGTGACTTGTTCTCTTTTCCCTAATTCTACTGCTAACTCTCCAAGCTAAAGGGGACATGTCCATCTCTTCCAACATACATCGTTAAATCTCTTCTACTCTCTTTCTTACTCTAACCCCTTCAGATTCCGATTCTGCCATGATTATACAGCTGCTACTTGTTGCTGTCTGTCTTCTATGGGTTCAGTGACTCTCTTTTTGATATTCCAGACATTGATCACTATGAGAACAAGGCTGGAGGCTGGGATTGGTCCCCTAGAGGCGGCCAATACCTTTGGACAGTACTTCTTAGGATCTTAGAGAGCTACTTGTCTATGTGATCATCACTGGAACCACTGGGTCCTTCTTTGGAGTCCATTTGGAGACTTCATCTTTTTCTTTCCTTAGCTTCTTTGCTAAAGCCATTGGCCTGCCCATAGGGACTCTGTAGACATGGGAGTCTACTCAAACACTCATATCTTGTCTCAGAGTTTCCTGGGCAACAACATTGTTTTGCCTGTAGATCCGTGGGGCTGACTGCTTCCCGTTTTCAGCCCTGTGCCCACCACGCTTATGTAGGTGCTACAATGGGGTGGGTGGGGGTCTTCCTAGGGGGAATCTGATACTGAAAGTGGAGGTGACTCCAGTATACACGGTCATGCAAGTGACATCCTACGCAAATGACAGTTCTTAATTCTGACCCACATCAAATTGCAGATTCATGAGTATTATTGCTTAAGTGGGTATTAAAAAAGAAACGATGAATTAAGGAAGGCATTGTCTCATGTGGCTGTGGGGAAATTCTGGAGAGCAGATTGTTAAAGACTGAAGGTCGGACTTTGCTGGTGCAGGAGAAAGACTTGAGACTTCGGGTGACAGATTCAGCTTCTCACTCTCCCTAGCTGTGACCTTTGACTAGAGGTTGGACACTAGCTCCCCTGTGTCACAGAGCGTTCAGTGATGTCCTCTCTGTGGATTTCCACCAGTGAACATGAGCCCAGAGGGTAATACACAGTAAGTCAGAAATACTTTACTTCCCCCGTATTCCAGGGTGTGTGGCCTTTGCCAACTTATTTACCTTTTCTGGACCTTCACTTTCATTGTCTAACATTTGAGATTTGGTTCAATGACTTGAAGAGGTTTCCTCTTCATCTGGCTCAGTCTGTGGGTGGGGACACGTGTGGTGGTGTGGGTTACTAGGCTGTAGCCGTTCAGGGCAGGGTTAGGCCATGTTGGGGTTTCTGCTCTGAACAGCAGCACATTAGGGATGCATAGGAACCCCGAGTGTATCCTTAGAGACTGAAGTGAGAGCAGCCAGCTCTGATCCCGGCCCTTTCTCCTCAAGTCATATTGTTAAGTGAAATTCCTCTGGAGGACATCAGGGCCCACACAGGCAACTGTAGATCCACTTCCCTTGTGTAAACCAGACCCCCCCCACACACAAGGCTCAAAACTGACACCAAGTCTGTCTTGATTTTCTTTCACAAAGTGTGCCCCCCATAATTTCACTGGAAGGGCAAACCTGAATCCAGAGGTATGACATACACTGGAAAGGTAGCTTTTCACTTCCAAGGTTGGCCCTCTTCTAAGCCCCCAGAGTGTCTTAGCAATGTGTGTACTCCCCAATAATGTTTTCGTAAAATCTGCAAAGGTTAGATTCTTAAATAAAAACGTAGCCTGTATTGTGTGAGTTCCAGGCAATCGGATGGAGGAGGAGGCCCCCACCCACTAGGAAGCCCCCTCTACCCTTAGACTCCTCTCTAGGCTCTGTCCTTCAGCCTTACTTACTGCATCTGCTTCTCTCATGGCAGGTCTCGGTGGCCTCCTGTCTTAGAATGGTGAGGGGGCCCAATGAAGCCCTTTCCAGTGGTTAGTTGCCAGTAGTTAGGACAGGACTAGGGAAGAAGGTGACTGCTTTTTTCTGTGGGCAGTACTCTTACTGCTCTGCCTTTTAGTTTTTAGCTCCTTAAGATGGTTTACACAGTAATAATAACGAACAAACACGTTCAAAGCTGCTTCCCACCTGGCTTGTCTGTTCGGGTCTCCACCTTTTCCCAATGTAGCTCCTTGTCCCATTCACAGTGGATGCAAGTTTCTGTGACAGGTCAGGGCTCCTTATGAGGCATGGAATTAGGAAGTGCTTATTTATTCTGTGGGCTGAGGCTTGTGGGACCGTTTCAGGGTAGACCATCCTCACAACCTAAGGGGAACACCCCCCCACAACAAAACACACACATACCATTTTCCCCTTGTCCAGTGAAGTCCACAGGGGCTCCCAAAGCTCACTGGTGTTTATGCTGGTCTAGGGGCAATCCGACTTGTATGGGTTCTGTAGAAGTTCTGCATTCTTTACATCTGTGCATGATCCAAGTGGTGTGGTGTGGCTGAATGCCGGCCAGCTGATCTCTTGGGTGCATGGGACCCAGCCAAGATCCTAGCTCTTAGCTCTCTAGGTGTCTGGCCCTGTCCCAATTTATAGCCACACTGGCATGCTTTAAGTATAGAAGTCCAGAGGGTACTTTATGGACTGCAGAAGACTATTTTCTGGTCTTTTGTGTTTGGTCCAGGATAGGCAGCTGGCAGCTGAGGGATGATCTCAAAACTCTACCTGTATGCGCATGCACTCCATGGTCCTTGGGAGTGACACTGTCCCTGAGAACTGTGCTCTTTCAAGTTGGGCACTGTCCACTCCACAGGGCTGTCTGCTGTGGCCTTCTGTTCGCTTTGTCTTCTAGTGGTGAAGACGATAGTGACAGCTCACAGCCCTTCTTCCTGCCCCATCTCTGATTCGGGGGCTTTTCAGATGTGTTCTCTCCAGGATACAGAAGCCCTTGAAGCTGCTATAAACATTACCAGGGTGAATCTTGGGCATGCTGGTACTGGACTGGATGGAGATGTCTCCAGGTTACTGAGACCAGAGGAGATCCAGGGCAGTGCCGTGCATGTCATTGTCCTGAGTGAAGTCTGCTTGTCTCTGTCCCTTCAGCTAGATGTCATATTGAGGTAATAGCATGGCTGCCATGTTCATCTGTTCATAATACAAAGCTGGTTTGGTCTTTCCATTGTGGCTTGGACCAACGAGTCTGTGCATTTTTGTCTGCAAGCCATGCTGGACTTTGCTTGTGGGAAACCACTATCCCGTTTTTACCTATCTGGTGATACTGACAGCTCCAATATGGATCTTTGATTCTGTGTTAATCTTTGAAAGTCAAAAAGAGGTGAGCTCCAGAGGGCAGAATGGTTGTGGGAACTTGGCATGGAAGTTGGCTGACGCAGGGATTTAAGGATAGCTGTTGATGAACAATGAACAATTTTTAAATATCCCCTGAGCTGGACAGTCAGAGTAGCTGGGTTCAAGTCCCACCTCTGCTGCTGCTCATTTGTACCCATGCCTAATATATACTGCTCCTGTGCCTCACTTTCCTCAAAATGGGATAACAATAGCATCACCTCCTTAGGGATTGTGCAGCAATAAAAGGAGCCAATGAGAACAAGGCCTTTCCATAGAGACCTGATGATACCCAGGAGGTAGCCAATGAGAACAAGGCCTTTCCATAGAGACCTGATGATATGTGAACAAGGCCTTTCCATAGAGACCTGATGATACCCAGTAGATGGCCAATGAGAACAAGGCCTTTCCACACAGACCTGGTGATATGTGAACAAGGCCTTTCCATAGAGACCTGATGATATGTGAATAAGGCCTTTCCATAGAGACCTGATGATACCCAGTAGGTAGCCAGTGAGAACAAGGCCTTTCCATAGAGACCTGATGATACCCAGTAGGTGGCAGATCTCTTCTCTGATTCACTGTGTTGTAGCCGTTATCACGGGAGGGAGGGCATCTCTCTTTGAACCTCAGAGAGGCTAAGTACCTTGCCTGAGAAACCCCGTTGGCAGCAGGTGACAAGACTAGACTCATTCTTTCATACTTTCTTGCTGTCACATCCTAGAGAGAGCTGCCCTTGGCACCCTGACGGCCCTTGAGGTCCCTGTGTGCAGGGGTACAGACAGACTTGGGTGGGGAAGGATAAGAAGGCTGTTGAGATGCATTCCAGATTGCCATTACTTCCCATCTTCCTGTGTCACAGGCACCAGGGGACGTTTCCCCCGGGTCTATCTCTGAAGACCATCTGGTGACTCACCGCCACTTCTCCTTTTTGCCTGAAGTTCTGCCTTTTGTTTCATTGGGGCCATTGCTCAAGTCGGGTTATAGCCCCAAATGTCTGGCTTTCTGTCCTCATGTCGGACGCCTGTGCGTCATCTTATTGGGAGACCCAATGATGTGTCCGCATGTCATCAAAATGGAAAGCCTGTAAAATCTTCAGGTGGTTGTGATTCACCTCCTGTGTGTGCTTGTCTAAAGTTTTGATCTGAGACTTTGGGGCTTCATCGTTTGAAACTTTTCTCCCTCCACGAACATCTCCCCAGACCTCTCACAGCCACGCCGTGTCCCGGAGCCCAGTCTGTGGGGTTGCCATCCAGGGCAGAGGCCTGGCTCAAGCTGAGCAGTACTTGGGACGCGGAGCTCCAGTGCAGTGTTGAAATATTGCTTGAGCTAAATCGAACCAAAGGTCAGCTTTATCCAGACAGGCATAGAAAACACAATTGCGTTCAATTACAGAATGCCACGGACCCCACAATATGAGGCTGCTTTTTAAAAAGCTTGAATTGTGACCATCAAACAACAGCGCTGTCGGTCTCCTGCCTTTCCTGCATGAGATTTGTTTACCCTGTGGGTGGTAAGGAGCAGCTCGGCAAAGGCTTTGTGTCTCATTGGAAACTCCGTGCTTCTACCTCTCCCGCCTCTGTTGCATGGAGATACCGAAAGCCCATGTTAAATTGACTCTGTCTACAGACAAGGTCGTACGTGGTCGTGATGACATCTTGCATGAAAGATTTTAATGCATAGTATACATTCACTACACGTGGCCTCATATCATACAGGGATACACTCACATAGGTACACTTGGCGTGCTTGGTGCTGTGTTATATCAGGGTGGACTACCATAAATAGGTATTGTATATTTGGTCCCATGGCGTATACGGGTAAATATATGCAGGTACGCATTGTATGTTTCATCTCGTATCATGCAAGGATATGCTCACATAGGTATGTCTGCATTGTATGTTCGTTTCTGTGTCATGTAAGCGTGTAGTCACATAGGTGTGAAGTGTAGATTGAAGATACTCCTCCTTTACCCTTCCTTTCCTTTTGTTCAACCCTTCCCTCTCAGTAGTTCACCTTGTTTTCCTAAACCATTCTGCTTCTACCTTCATGTCATACTTAGGTGGTTCTAGGTGTCTATATTAGATCCAGGACCCAAGTGAGAGAAAACATAGAATATCTATTTTTCTGAGACTAACTTAGAGTAATGTGATTATCTCCGGTTGTTTCCATTTTCTCCAAAATCCACAGCTTTGTTCTTTATGGCTGAAAAATATTCCATCTCTTCCTCAGTTGTTGGACGTCCAGAGCTTCGGTGAGCATTGATGTGTATGTTTGTCAGTGTGGAAGTTTGCATTTTGAGTGAACTGTTGAATTTGGTTCTTTGAAGCGGCATTCGCCGCTCAGTACCGTCCCCATTTTATGGATAAGAAAACTGAGTCTAAAAAGGTTGCATCTATTGCTCAGTGCCACAGGGTCGTAACTTGGGTCCAGGTCTCTGAAACTTGAAGTTCCACATCTTTCTACCGTACCATGATGCCGGGCTGCCACACTCCAACGCGGGGAAGTGTGGGTGCCATTGCCAGCTCTTGATTTTGGAAAGTCAAACGATTCCTGTAGCTGCCAGTAGCAAGGAGAGAAGTGGAGTTGTGAAATCAAGAGTTGTTGGGTTTTAAGCTCACCTCTGGCTTGTCCTGTGACCTTGAGCCAGCTACTCCCTGCTCCCGTCTATTTCCTGGTTTGGAAAAATGAGGGTAACTATAGTACCTTTCTCGGAAGCCAGCTGTAGAGGTTCTGGAAATTGATCTGTATAATGTATCTGAGGCTTTGTCAATACGGCGCAGTGTTTCCTGCCTCAAAGTGCCACCGCGTCCTGGTAAGTTTATTAATTTTAGACATTAGAAGAAATCAGACAATTTCTCCCGAAACCCGCCTGGAAAGAATCCCACCTCAGTGCCTGCCATGTGTTCGTCTTCCTTTCCTTCTCTTGTTCGCTGGTCTGTCTGTCTTGGCCTGTCTCTTTGTCTCTGTTTTTTCATTGTCTCTATCTCTCTGCCTATCTTTCTCTCTCTGTCTTTCCGTCTGTTTTCTCTCCGTATGCATGAATATGGAGGCCAGAAATTGATACCAGGGGTCTTCCTTGCTCATAGACTGAATCATGTTCTCTTATTTAAACCCAGGACTCAAGCATTTGGCTAACTTACCTACCCAGCTTGCTCTGGGGATCATGTCCTCTGTCTCTAGTGTCTCTTCTGAACTACCTCCCCAACCCCTGTTCCCTGGGTTTTTCAAGTCCCCACAAACTGATTCTCATCCTGCATCCTTTAGTGTCTGGTTTTAATCACTTAGAGACAGGTCATGCCTTCTAACTGGATGGCTTAAACTCTCCCCTCCCCAGACCTCCCCACCTCTGTCCATTCTGGCCCATTCAGTCTTTCCTGTGGTTTTGACCTTTCTCTTCTCTCTCCTTCTATCTTCCAAGCACGTCTCAGCGCTGTGCACCCCTCTGCTAGTCACAAAAGGCTCCCTAGGAAGTATTTTCTTATCAGCTGTTTTTCGTGTTTTCCCTGATATTGGCTTCCTGTTTCTTGTTTCTCCTTAGGTTCAGAAGTCCTTTGGGCCAGTGTTAGCAACTCACATTACCTTTCTTTCTGGGTTCTCTCAGCCAGCCTGCATGTGGTCACCACCTGCTGACCAGTGAGAACCACAGCCTTCTCTGGCTCCTTGCTACCATTCAGACATTTACTAGATGACACAAGTCCTCATTTCAGTGGCTTCTAGCAGCTTCTCCCACTTCCTTCTTGTCAGCAAGACAAGCATATTGGTTTAGTCCGTTCTAGCTACCGTAAGAAAATACCCATGACTCAGTACATTTACACAATAGAAATTGTTTCTAAAGAGCCTGGAAGTCCAAGGTTGGGATGTGGCAGTGTCATTCTCTCTCCAGAAGAGGGTGGGATGCCCTCTTCTGGAGGGGAAATCTCTTTCTTTATTCTAACCTGATAGAAGGGACATAGATATATTAATAAATTATTATTCTGACTTTTTCTGTATATGAGTGTTTGCTTGTATCTATGTGTGTCGTGTGTGTCTTCAATAAAAGGTATAATGCCATCCAAGCAGACTCTGCTCTGATGATTGCTTTACCTTGTAGGCCTCTAATTTCCCAGCATTCTTATCCTGTCCAGAGAACTACTGCCATAATGCATGGGTCTAGGGAACAGCGCCCCCTTCTGTGGTCTCAATCTTGTCTGATTCCTGAATAGCAGACAGGCCCGCTCTGCCCTCTTATTCTGTTTCTGTCTCCTCTTAGATGGCAAGGGCAGGGATTACATCGTATAACATCTCTTTTGTTCCTGCTTTTGGGACACACTGAGTGGTTTTATTCCTTTGAACTTAGCACTGCTATTTTGGCACAGTAGACATTAACTAATGCGCACTTACTTGTTTTCACCAAATAATTTAAACAACACAAGGTATCTAAAGCTTTGTTGCTTTGTTGGTCCAGAGAGAAGATTGCTGTTGTTTGCCCCCAGAGAGTTCAGGGTGTGTAGCCATGAATAGTCAGGTCCTTTGGCGGCTGTAGACCTAATCGCCAGGACCGTTTTATCAACATGTATTTTGAATGTACTTACGCTCCAATTTGTGTTTTCTTGTGCATTATTTATGACACATGCTTAGTGCCTTTAGTGCTTGCTTGACTCACACTGGGAGACCTCTATTTACAAAATACAGAGGCTCAGAAGACCTGAAAAGTGACTTCCAAAGTCCATAGAACTGGAACATTCTGGAATTGTGATGTGATACAGTTTATTAGATTCCAAAGTTTCAGAAAGTTGAGCTTTCTGAAGTTTCTTGAATTCTTCAGAAAGCCTTCACTGTAGAAACAGAAACGTCTTCAGGGCCCCATGATTAGCAGGGAGATCTCAAGGCAGGTGCACCCCACAATCTGCCCCACCCTTGTTCACACTAACAGTTACCCCAGGGTATAGCTATCCAGCTGCCCCTCCTTCTCTAGAGTATCCCACAAAGCCTTCTGGAGACATCTCACCCCTGAAGAAAACACAGCCCTGCATCCCAAAAGAAACCCAAGGAACTGATCCCTGAAAGCTGGGCATGGTAGCATGTCTGTAAATGCCAGGACTTGGGAGTCAGAAGCAGGGGAGTGAGGAGCTCAAAACCAGCCTTGGCTGCACAAGACTTTGGCCTCCACAAAGGAGCCAAGTAACCAACTGAAAAACAGGTGCGATGTGTCCAGGCCCTTTGTAGCTGAAAATATTTCAGTCTTGTTTATAAGACTTACCAAATAGGCCTAAGTAAAACCGCAAGAATGCCATCAGTCCCCCTCACCCCCCTCTTCAAGTCTTTACCCATTTGGTAGAGCAGGGCTGCCACTATCTGACCCTGCCGCCACCCCAGGGGTTCCACTTAAGAAGACTGCAGGCCAGGGATGCTGTTGTGTCTTTCTCTACTTCTCCTTTTCCTCCTTTGCTTCCTCCACCCACTTCTCAAGCTGCTGATTGTTGTGGTTCCTTTTTGTGGAGAACACAAGACTGCAGAGATCTTGAAACTTAAGCTGGGGCTTGGAGAGGGCACTGACCGAGAGTAACCTCGGTGATGGGTGCCAGGACTTCCCTCCTCCGCCTTCCTCTGCTGCCTCCCGCCCTCCTCCTTCTCTCTCCTCCTCCACTCCCAAGCCTGGGTTCCAGCAGGCAGGCAGTAGAGAAGGGAGGAAACACTTCATTGGCCAGGAAGACCCCCAGGGCTAGGGCTTCTCTTTACCACCAGCCTCTCTCTGCCTGTGGTAGGTTTCCTTAGCTCGGGCACAGAGGCCTGACCCAGATGAACAGCAAGAAACCCGGGATTGTGTCTCACTCTTTACCAGCCCACAGAGGCATCTCATCTGTTTGTTCCTTTTAGACGCCAACCTCTTGTTTTCCTGTTCTCCTCCCCTTTGCCCTGCTTCACAGTGCTCAAAGCCCCAGGGACAGGGATGTGGTAGGCCGCTGTTTGCCTCTCAGGCCCATCAGGGAGCTAGGCTCAGCCACTCAGGTATTGTGGTCCATGTTGAAGGGGTTGCGCCGAGAGAACTCACTTGGCCTTTTGTTGCTTACAGCTTTCTGTCACATTTTGTGACTGTTATCACACCTCTCCAAGCGTGTCAGCTCTTGGTCTTGCATGAGTGTGTGTGTGTGTGTGTGTGTGTGTGTACATTTTAGGTCAGTGGTCACTTAGGGATTTAGGCTCTCTCACTGAACCTGGAGCTCGCTGATCTGGATATACCAACCGGCCAGCAAGCCTCAGGTATGGGCTGTCTCCACCTCCCCAGCACTGTGATTGCAGCCATGCTTCATGGTGCATGACTTTTCACATGAGTGTTGGGGCAGGAGTTCAGTTTCTTGCGCTTGCCCAGTAGGTAATTTACTAAGTGAGCCACCTTCCCAGCCCCACTGTCGAGTTCCCATTTGTAATCTTTGCTTCCCACACCAACCTATGAATGTTATTAGTTCCATTTTATTTTTAAAACATTTTTTTTATATTTTATTTATTTGTTTTGTCTGTGTTGAGGTGGGGTGTGAAGGGTAACGTGTGAATGTCACCCCATGTGGGTCCTGGGCATTGAGATTTGGTGGCAGCTGCTTTCCCAGCTAAGCCGTCTTGTTGGCCCCAGCTCCATTTGAGGTCCAAGAAAACCGAGGCCAAGAGAGACCAAGGAAAGGAGCCAAGTGAGGTTCATAGTCACAGAGGTGGTGGGGGGAAGAGCCAGTATTTGAGCCCAGCCTTTCTGATATCTATCTACAGTGCTGGATCTCTTGGACCATGTGTTCCTCTCAGATAACATGGAAAATAATTTTTCAGGGAACATTTTCCCCAACCACATACTCCACAGATAATAAAAGCCAGTCTATGTCAACTTATTTGGTCAGAGTTAGATGACTGAGTGGCAGTGTCTGTCCCAGCAATTGTCCTTTGTCTTCTCTAGAATGCCTGCTGTGTTGCTGGTCATCTACTTGTGTCTGGCCTTGCAGTTGCCAGACAATGTGATCCTTCTTGTTGGTTCTCTATAAAATGTTAGGTTCCTTTTTTCTTTTTTTTCCCTCCATTTGCATCTTCCTTCCTTCTCTCTCTCTTTCCTTTTGTGTAGTACCAAGGATTGAACTGGGGCTTCTGCACGGTAGAATGTTCTACCCCTGAGCTATAGCTCCTGCCCATTTCCCCCTTTTTCTTTGTGCAACAAAGAGTTGTTAAGTTGCTGATGCTGCCCCAGAGCCCCAGATAGCTAGGTTATAACAGGCCTGTGCCATTGGGCTTGGCTTTTACTCATTTTTTCATGAAGTTCTGAATAGACTCTTAAGTGAGTCTTGGCCCTTTCTTGTAGACAGTATTGGCAGAGGAAAAAAAGAAAAGGAAGAATAGTTCTATCCCACCTGGGAACTCATCCAGGCAAATGCATAATAGATGCATAAATCTGTGTGCACACACATGTGCACACACAGACACATCTTCCCAGCTGTGAATTTGACCCCCCAGTGTTCTTGGCAAAGTCCCTTCTCTCTGTGTCTATTCTAAACACAGCAGCTCAGCTAATGAGGGCAGCGTCCCTGAGCAGGATCAGATTAGCAGTTCTTTAAGGAGCGTGTCACTCAGCACAGGAATTTCCCCAGCGTGCACAGACATTGCTCACTCAGCCCTCGCTGTCAACCTGGGGAGGTGGATGCTACTGTCAGTGCTGTTGTTTGCTGGTTTGTTCACTTATTCTGGTACTGGGAATGGAACTCACAGCTTCATGCCTACTAAGTAAGTGCTCTGACCACTGAGACACAACCACAGCCTTTTCAGATTTTTATTTTAAGGCAGGATGTCTCTCACTGGGTTGCCCAGGCTTGCCTTGAACTCATATTGTGGGCCAAGAAGATCTTGACCTCCTATTTAAGCCTCCCTAATAGTTGGGGTTGTGTGTGTGAGCCTGTGAGGCTAGGTGTCATCACTTGACTCGGCCTCCCTCTGATTTATTTTTGCTGAGCTTCCAGCTGCTGCCTCCCAGATGTACCTCTTCCCTTAGGCTGATGAAACCAAGTAGGCTTGGGGACACTCTAGCCATCTTGACCCCATTTGTTTCACTTTCATGTCCTGATTGTCTTCTCCCTTCCCACTACAAAATGCATTTTACCTCTGCAAACCTGGCCATTTCCTAGGTCACATCAGCTCATTGTACATTCATGCATTAGTATCCATCCACCCACCCATCCATCTGCTCATCCGTCTATACACCCACCCATCCATCTGCTCATCCGTCTATACACCCACCCATCCATCTGCTCATCCGTCTATACACCCACCCATCCATCTGCTCATCCATCTATCCATCCATCCATCCATCCATCCATCCATCCATCCATCCATCCATCCATCCAGTGTCTTCACTCAAGAAGAATGGCTGTTTTAGTCATCTGGCTTGGTCCATTATTTTCCTTTCCCTACCCAGCTAGCTGCATAATGAAGACAGACACCAGCAAGGACAGAACCACTCTACCCTGTCTCTGTGCCGTGTCTTTTCCCACCTCTCTTGTTTTCCTCCTACTCCTCAAATCTGGGCTTTGTGGAATTTGTTCTCTCTGTCTCTTTGTTCATGGATATATGTTGAGAATTTACTGTGTATATAGCCCCATGAGTACAGGATTTGTGGGTGTCTGCCATTGTGAGAGGGACTATCCTCACCCCACTGAATTCTAGGGGGGTTGATTTGTGGTCCATTCTAGAACTGTAGCCTGATTTCCTTCATGAGATCCTTGCAGATCATGTCAGCTTCTTCTGACTGCTTTTATGGACTAACTTTCTCTGGTTTTCCACCCTTCCGCTTTCTGCACTTCTGCTCCTCTTCATCCCTCTTAATAATAACCAAGAAAAACCCCTTGAGGACAGATCTGTGTTCTCATTTTTTTTCCTGCGTATTGTTATATAGTATAGAGTTAATCCAAGTAAAACAGCCGTTTTAGTGACAATGAGTATATTACCATTTAATAAACATTTGTCACTAGTCAGTTACTTATTGCTCTGGCTTATAAACCTCTCTAGTCTCCAGGTCTTCAAAAGGTAGATTCCATTATTTTCCTACCTAGATAAAGCATGACCTCTCCAAGACAGTGAATCTTCTTACAGCTCTACAGCTAACTGATAGCAGAATACACTACTACCTTTCAGATTTTATGACTCCAAACTCCTTTTTGCCCACAGAATTTTGTCTTGAGGTGTGATCTCTCTTTGTAACCATTGGCCTGAAACTTACTCTGTAGCCCAGGCTGGCCATTAATTTGCAATCCCCTGCCTCCCAAATACTAAGGTTACAGGTATGTGCTAGCACATCTGCCTATGTTTTAAACTTGGCTGGGATTTTTTTTTCATTGGTTTTGTTTTAATATCTGAGACCCCAAGCAGTTCTGGGGTGCGGTCTGGGCTTTGGGAGTTTTTAAAGCTCCCAAGTGGATCGGGCAGCATCCAAGGTTGAGAACCAGCACACCACACAGTTTTGCCTTCCTGTGTATATGACTTGCAGCTGTCGGTGGCGATATAACAGTAGAAGATACTGTGTGTATATCCACGTGACCAGATTGTAAGTTTTAGTTGTTTGTAGCCAGGGATCTTTGGTCCCTCCCTCAGCTTCCCCACCCAGCTAGTCAGCCACACCACACTCAAGTACTGCCAAGGCCTGTTGACTGTTTAACCGGCTTCTTGGTTTCTGTGTCTCATTCCGGGGATAGGCAGTTGGAGTTTGATCACATCCAGCTGTTGTATTATTATTTTTTTCATCCAAAGAGCCTGTTGTATGCTCCAGTCCCGTTGACAAAACAGGAGCATCCTATAAACATGCCAAGTGCATTTACTGGTCTCCAGGGTGTCGCTGGGTGACCGAGACCCATTGAAAGGGCAGCCTGGGTCAGCCTCCCACACTTCTGCTGCCCCGAAGGAGGGAGCCGTTCTCAAGTGTCCAAGTAGGATGCTGTGTACTGCTGTGGCTTTGCTTAGGAGGAATTTGTGTTCAACTGTTTGATCTGAGTTTTAGTTCAAATTTTCTGTTGTTCTACCAAGGGTATACAGAGGCCTCTTGAGACCCTCATTTTTATAGGTAAGGTCCATGGAAGTTTAAATAGGTCAAACAATCTGGCAAATACTAGATACAGAACCCAGGTCTGACTTCCATTAAGCCTCAGCTGAAGCCCTCTACCTCCCTTTCTCCCTCCCTCCTTCCCTCCCTCCCTCCTCCCTCCCTCCCTCCCTTCCTCCTCCCTCCCTTCCTCCCTCCCTTCTGTCTATCATGGGAATGCTGGGGTGTTGAGATCTTCTTGTGTTTGGGAAGACAGTTCTAGTGGTCAGGGTTCTTACTTACTCCTGGGCTGTGTTCTAGGGATGGTCCTGACAGCATTAGCTTCTTCCTGGACCCACTAAACTGGAAGATCCTTCTGGAATCTTTCTGGTAATCTTCTCTAGCACTTATTCAGCTGACATTGACAACAGGCCTTGTTGTAGGTATTTGAAACACCCAGATAAAAGATGTTTTGTATGCAGAGTTTAATGCATGCAATATTTAAGTAAAATAACATGTCATAATATATGGCTCCCAGGCCCCCTATATTGAAACTCTTAAGGCAGCTTATTAAAATGAAGATTTGTGGGTGATCTCCCTTAGAACTACTGGTTTAGAATCTGAAGGGATTGAGACCCAGAGACTGAAGTTTTTGCATGCCCCATAAGTGAGATTTAGGACTCTGAGGCTTGGCAACCTCAGAATTGCATTCAGTGGTACCAGTGTGGGGTCTTCTGTGATGGAACAGCGGACAGGTGACAGCTTGCTGGGATGCTGATTTCAAGGAGGAGGACTAACAGACCTAGGAGCCTCTGTGGAGCAAGGTGCCCAGGCGTTGAGTAGAACTACTTCTCCATCTCTTCTTTCTGGAGCTTCCTGACTTCAAAATCACCAAACATTGCTCAAGGCAGAAGATGCCTGGATCATGGCGATCTATTGAGAGCCTGCTTGGGCTGCTTTGTTTCCATGTAGGGAGACCTTTTTAGATCCCAGGACAAACTGTCCTCATCAGTGCACCCTGGAGTTTTGTTTTTAGATGAAACAAAACTTAATTCTTCCCGTAAGTGATTTGTAAAGTTTGCCCTCTAGTGGTCAGATTGTGTGTTTGCCTGTGGGTCACCATTCTGCAAATACTGCCTGTCCTTGGTCGCAGAGATGATTGGTTTTTGTTGTTTGTTTTTGGGTTTGGTTTATAAATTGCAAAAAAAGAATTCGGGTTATTAGAAGTTTAAAGTGGAAAGAAAAAAGAAACAGAGTCGATAAAGTAAGGCAGGAAAATGACGGAGTGAGAGGGTCCCACCCAGCTTCACTCAGAATTCCTTTGCTTCAGAGCCAAAGTACCTGAGGCTCAGAAATATGTTAGAAATATTCAAACGGGTGCTCACTTTGGCAGCACATATACTAAAATTGGAACGATACAGAGAAGATTAGCTTGGCCACTGAGCAAGGATGACACGCAAATTCGTGAAGCGTTCCATATTTAAAAAAAATAAAAATAAAAAAAATAAATATTCAAACGACACCATCATACGTAGCCCCCCACCAGAGACTAACATTCCGAATTCTTGACCAGTGCCTTTTCTACTTCATGACCCTGGGCTGAAGCCTCTCCTGGATGCACTTGGTGAGCTAATTGCTTAATGGGAGTCAGCGTAGAGCCCTTAGAAGTCAGTGCATTTAGTGAAGGGTCGTTTTTTAAAGATAAGTTTACATATTTCCCTCTGTGTTTGACCTTGGGGCTTTACAGCACTGTATCCCATGGCCACATCTGTAAAGGCACCTGGATATGCATCAGAGGTTACCCCGGTGATTCTTGAAAGTGTGGTCCCCATACCGGCAGCATCAGCACCACCTAAGAGCTTGCTATATATGCAGATGCTTCGGCTGTATCACAAGCGGCCTGAATCAGATGCTCCGGGGCTGTGTCCAGCGGTCTACCTGAAGCAAGCCATCAGGCGATTCCAATCCACAGAGAAGTTAGAGAACCATTACTGGCTGATGCAGGAGATTAGCCCCTGTGGCTTGTGGAAATAAGGCCTTTGCTATTTTCAGTTTTAGCCACATGACAGAGCACTGGGGAGTCAGGAGCAGCAGGGCTCATGTCACAAATCTTAGGTAGGATGGATGAGATCATTTTAAAGGTTTGGTTTCTCCGTGGGAAACAAGGGAAGACCATGTGTGTAACAACACCGTTAGGCTGTTGGAGTGTGGGAACACACACTGCGTGTGGCTCAACATGACATTGGAAAGTAATCCTTTCCTGTCTTTCCCAGCGAGACAAAGCTCCTGCAACTCGCTCCTCGGCGTAGGGGAGCCAAAAGCCTGTGGTCACCCATCCGTTTACAATGAAGCAATCAATATTCTATTCTTCTCCTCCTGCCCCATAGTGGTTGAGCCTTTTTAGAGTTATTAAATGTAAACAAAACACCATTTCTCGATAGATTTGAAGCTCCAGGATTTCCTGGTGGACAATGAGACCTTCTCTGGATTCCTTCATCAGAACCTGTCCCTCCCAAGGCCGACTGTGGACAGCCTGCTGCGGGCTGATGTCAGTCTCCAGAAGGTAAGCCACCGCCTTCTGCTCAGTCCGTGGGCCCGATCACTGTTCTGTGGTTGGAGGGCTTGGAAATAAATAAAGAAGCAGCTGTGAAGGAAGTAGTTCGAGCACAGGTGTGTTTTCACCTCTCTTGGTACTCTCCGCTCCAGTTGTCATGGACACACCCTACAGAGAGTGGAATGTGTCGCCCAGTATCGGGGCCAGTGTTGAAATGGACCTGATTTTGTGTCTGTCCTTTGTCTTTGTGATGACTTCTGCCTAAGGGGCTTATATTTTATGTTAGGGTGAATTTAACATTTTTTTTTTAAAAAAGCAACAAAAAAAAAAAATCCAAAACTTAATTCTGGAATAAGAGCCAGATTCTTCTTGTTGTTTTTTTTTTTTTTTTTTTTTTGATTTTTGAGACAGGGTTTCTCCGTAGCTTTTTGGTTCCTGTCCTGGAACTAGCTCTTCTAGACCAGGCTGGCCTCGAACTCACAGAGATCCGCCTGCCTCTGCCTCCGGAGTGCTGGGATTAAAGGCGTGCGCCACCACCGAAGAGCCAGATTCTTGAACTGGAATCTGTCACAAAAGATTAAACAAAACACCCAATGCTTTGTTTTAAAGATAGGGAAGACACGTAAAGAGAAGTCTATTAAAATTTGAAGTGTAATATTAGTGTTTACATGGAATTTTCATTTTACGTTCCTAGAAGACTTTCCGGGTATCATTTATTCTCATACAGCTCCTGGGCAGTGTGCGTGACTATAATAAAATCAAAGCCTTTTTTTTTTTAAACTGTATTCTCTGGCAGAAAGGAGAATTGACTCTACACATGGCCTTATGCCTCTATGCTGGCTTGACTTTGCAGTAAGCAGAAGTAGTGGGGTGTTTGTGCTTGAAGAGATCTTTGCTTCACACGGCTGAGAATTTTTAAAATTAGAAAAATGTGCTTACTGCGTGCTCTTAGGAAACTAGGAAAATATGCCTTGTGTTTACCAATTGTGTGGCTGGGAGGTAGGCCAGAGGCAGCAGGCTTTTGAAATTGTTGCGTTTAGCATAATTTCCATTGCCCCCTGCCAATTTCATATCTGTTACATGCCATCGGTTTAAAATAAGAGGCATCCCGGGCAGGTCTTTGCATGGTAATGAGTTTCGGTGTTGTCGGGGTTCTTCATCACAGCATGGTGTCGAGGACAAAAGACGGGAGTAAGCCTGAAGGGCACTTGAGTATCGGGCAGAAGTGAAAATGGAGTGGACACCATGGAGGATCAGATACTCAGCAGTGCTTCCAAAACTGCGTGGGCGTTGAGAGACTTCGGGTTCCTCTCTCACATTGCCCTGAGACCAGGGTGGATGCATTCATTAAGCTGGTAGAGGGGTGGTAATGTTGTAAAGAGCCTGAATCATACGTTCATCCATACAACAAAGGCCGTTCTAGTGCTGTGGATACAAATATGAACCCCGTAAACAAAGACAGCGCCATCTTACGACAGAGATTTCTGTCTGCTGGATAGTAAGGCTTAGATGTATACCTAGAAAGGCTAACCAGGTCAAAATGCAAGACCAAAAAGAGGTTCCCTGGTGAGTTTACTGTCAAGAAAACAAGTATGAATAACTTAGAACTGGCCTGCTGGAGACTTGGTAGAGGCCTGCTTTTTCATATTTGTTTTTGGGGGCAAGTAAAACAAAATATTTCCAATCCTGGCATTCCTTGAACATGGTTCTACGCATTTGTTGAATATCTATACAGATTTACAGTACATATATATATTCCTATGATTGAACCGAATTTCCAATGTTATACATTTCTGAATAGTTAGGATGACTTTAATGGTTCCAGGGGTTTAGACTCTGGGTTTCCATGAACTGAATCATATATTCCAGTCACATTGCAAAAAAGACTTAAGGATTTCCCTGTGTTAGAGGGACAACAGTGTTCAGATACTGAGTCATGCGTGCAGTTTTGAAGCATGTGGCAGATCGTGTCTGGATTTATCCCAGGGTTCAGTAAACAGACCTAACCTGTGGGGTGACCACGGCAGCGGCGGTACGCTGCTTACCATCACCCAAGTTGCGCTGACTTGACGCTCCCCCAAAGGCTTCCAGCCCCTGACTTTCCATCCTCACCCTTCTTTCTCTTCTCTCCTTACGCGAAACCCTTCCAGGTATTTTTGCAAGGCTACCAGTTACATTTGGCCAGTCTGTGTAATGGATCAAGTCTAGAAAAAATCATTCGGCTGGGTGGCCCGGAAGTGTCTGCCCTTTGTAGTTTACCGAGGGAGAAGCTAGATGCCGCAGAACGAGAGCTGCGCTACAACATGGACATCCTGAAGCCGGTCATGGTGAGTGGACATGCCCGGTGCAGAGGCTTCAAGCTCCGAGGCCTGGGGAATGTGCCGTCTTTCCTGGACAACATGATTTGTTTTTGTAGAAACGTGGGGCTGGCTGGGACTTGGTGATATAATTTAGCCCAGTCGTATTCTGAATGTTCTTTCAAATTTCAGTCCATTTCCCAAGGGGTAAGTTGGAGAAGAATGCTCTGGGTGTGGCTGGGTCCAGACCCATGGTCTCTTGTGCCTGTTTCAACTAGAGAAGACCTGTCTCTCACATTTTTTAATACTGTGTTCCTGAGGAAGAGTCTATTCAAAGTAAGATGCACACACACACATACACGCACGCACGCACACACACACAAAGCACATGCGTGCCCACACACGCATGCACATGCCTTTTAAGAAGTCTTGAAATGATTAATAGGAAATGGATACTTACTAGTGTTTTTAAAACCATCAGAAGGGAGAGATTGTGGCTAGATAGCGAAGCATTGGAATTGGGTAAGACCACATAAAATTAATTAGCTCATCCAATAACAAAATTGTATTAGGAAAACACACTCACAAAACAAACCAGAACCAAGGAATGCAAGTAAGCCTGGGTGTGTTGATCATCATGGTTTTGTCTGTAGAGATTCTAGAATAAATCTATCTGTGAGTTTCTTGAGATCTCTCGAGAAATGCCTCCAATGATATTCTGCAACACCCAGCACTCTGCTTTTGTTCCCCAGAGAGAGCTGTTGTGTCTATCGGTTCTCTGAAAAGACATATTCTTTGTTCTACTCAGATGACGTGTGATCACATTGAACTCTGTGAAGCTGGATTTCATTATGGAGAACTGGGCACTCCTCGGGGGTCCTAAGATGCTCAGTTTCCATTAGGATCCTGAGCCTCTGTCATGCCTTGGAATGGGCTTTAGAACTAGCTCAGAGTAGACTCTCTGAACTCTGAAGAAGTTCTTGCACGTGTCTTAACCCTAGCCTCTAGCTGTTGCCTGAGGCAGAGGTGGTAGCCAGACTGTGGGTTTCTTCTAGGTGTGGCTGTGGTGTGCACACATGCCAGTGGTTGTCACCAGCTTAATGTTTCCTTACTCCTGACGGAATTAATTCTGTTTCAGGGTTTTAAAACCTACCAGGTGCTTGCTTCGGTGGTTGTGATTGCACTGGTTATAGCTTCTGTCCCTATAATCTCAAGTAGGATGTATTTCTGTGTTGGAGACGTTTGCGAGTGCTCCAGGCAACAGCACTACATAGCGATCTTTGTGAGACATAGAGGGTCAAGGTTATTACAAATGGCGTGAAAGGTGTGTTGTGGAATCATGCTTGGGGGCTGCTTTGCATCATTATAAGATACAGAGGTAAGCATTTGTCCTTCAAATTTAGGATTATGAGCTATTTTGGAAGGCACAGAAATTGATTCTGGTGTCCATCCATTCACTTTCCCTTCAGTTTACTTCTTGAACACCTCTGGTGTTTACAGCCCAGTCCAATCCCCCGTTTCTTAGAGTGTCGGAACTACCTTCCCAATAGAATGACCCCACGGCCTCACAATCTGTCCCTTCACAGCTCGGGTTTCAACTTGGAATCCATCTGTTTCCTCCTAAGGATCAGTGTTAGGACTCAGAGGTAGAATAAACAAAGCAATCCTGAAGAATTTGTCAATGAACAATGACATTGTTGGTCCAGATACTGCCAAAATCCCGAAACAAAACGCACCAACCAAGCTCCAACTTCCAGACTTACTCATTTAGCGAACAGTATTTATTGAGTATGTCTTATGTGAGAATTGTTCTGGGTACCCTGCTTAGTTGAGATTCTCAAAAGGGTGGCTTTCTAGTGAAGGCAGAGACAGATAGATGCATGGCCCTCTATGTCTACGGTGAACTCATGGAGGTCATGAACATACTACCAATGCTGAGTGTCCAGGTGGATTTGGCTGTCCATGTGGGCTAGCATAGCAGGTGAACTTCCTTCACCTTCTCTGAACTTTTCCTTGATGTCCCTTCCTGCACTTTCCCCAGAGACAGAATGGGAGCATGTGGGAGTCTGTCTGCCTCCCCACTACAGCCTCCACTTCCCTTTGTGCTGTAGGAGAGAGCAGTGGTATTGGAACAGCAGAGTTGGCCAGAACAATTTACTTGCTTCAGTTGTCAGGGTCCCTGCTGCTGCGTTGGCTTTGTTTTTCCTTCTGCTTCTGTGATAAATTACCGTACGCACAGGAGCTTAACCTGCCTGTATTTATTAGCTCACAGTCCTGAAGGGCCGAAGTCTGGGTACCTTGGGAGTACATCTAGACGGAAGTCAAGGTGTTGGCAGGGTTCGGTGTCTTTTTGGAGACTCTGAAGACATGTTTGCTGTGAGCTCATTTAGGGTACCAGCTGAGTTCAGTTTTTTTACAGTTGTAGGCCAGAAGTCCCTATTCTGGCTTTTGGCCACAGGCATGGGTCTCTGCTTTTAAAGGCAATGCTTTCTCTCTCATCCTTCCACACATCTCTGTTGAGCTCCTGGGCTGAGTCTCTTCTGCCACATCCCTCTGTCTCCAGGCAGAGAGAGTTCTGTGCTTTTGAGGGCTGCCGTCATTAGATCCATCCATCCAAGTAGTCCCAGATGATTTCCTTGGTTTGGAGACCATTTGCTAAATTACCTCTATGAAGCACGTGTTGCCCCATTAAGTAATGTATTCATGGATCCCAGATTAGGGTGTAACTATCATTAGGGAGTGGTGTACCCGCCGCCACTACCTTTGGATTGGAGAGAGTATTTCAGCATTTCTTTGCAGTGATCTCTAAGTGCCCCAGGCTTTTATTGATCCTTCTTTAAGTCTGCTTTTACTCACTCGCTCTGATGCATGATAAACAGTACCCGGCCAGGGTTCTGATGCACGATGGGAAACATGGCATCTCTTTTTGAAATATCCATTCAACAAAATCCGATTGTTTACTGTTTGTCTGCTCTCTATTTGTATTTACTTGGTTTAGGAACTGAGGTTCACTCGTGGGCAAGGCAGACGAGATGCCTGTGGAGTTTTCATTCTAGTGGACTTTTAGGACCAACTTTATTGAGGGGGTAATTTTCCCTTTATTTTATTTTTTATTTTGTCTTATTTATTTACATTCCAACCAGTTCTCCCTCTCATTCCTCCTCCCGTCCCCCTACTGCTCCTCTCTAGCCCACCTTCTATACACTCCTCCCAATGGGTAAGGACTATCATAGGGAGTAAACAAAGTCTGGTACATTGAGTTGGGGCAGGACCAAGCCCCTCCCCCTTCATTAAAGTTGAGCATAGCATCTCCTACCATAGGGAATGGGCTCCAACAAGCTAGCTCATGCATAGTCCTACTGCCAGGAGCCCTTCAGATAGTCCAGTCTTCCCCATTATCTCATACATACGGAGGGTTTAGTTCAGTCTCCTATAGGCTCCACAGCTATTGGCCTAGAGTTAATGAGTTAACATGAGCTTGGTTCAACTGTCTCTGTAGATTTCTCCATCATGATCTTGATCTCACTTATTTATGTATTCCCTCCTCCCTCTCTTCAAATGGATTCCCAGAGTTTGGCCTGGTACTTGGTTGTGGATCTCTGTATCTGGTTCCATCAGTTACTGGATCAAGACCATGTGATGATGGTTGGGGTAGTCACCAATCTGACTACAGAGGAAAGCCAGTTTGGGCGCCCTCTCCACTGTTGCTAGGAGTCTTAGCTGGGCTCATTCTTGGGATTTTCCTAGTACCAGGTTTCTCCCTAACCCCATAGTGGCTCTCTCTATCTGAGCAGCATAATTGAGAACTTTACAGGTTTTGTAAAGTGGGCTGAAATGAGGCTTGTCCTAGATAGTTTGGGGCTCTGGTTCTGGGTCGCCTTCGTCTCAGCAATGTGGGAATGGTGTCTGATTCTTGAGGTTGGAAGGCTAATAGTCTATGATATTATGGTATTTAGTGATGATCTAAATATATCGAACAATGCATGCCTTCCCTTTAAGCTAAATAACAGAGAGTACAGTCCTTAACTAAATAGCTTATTTTTTTCTGTACTCCTTTATTTACTCCATGCAAGGAAATCCCTTTCTTACGGTGGACAATAGGGACTTAATTGAATTCATAATCAAGAGGATGTTCTCAGTCAAGAAGACACAATGGAATTCTGGGCTGTGCATTCCTGAGTGCTTTGAGTGCATTGCTGGAGCTTTTGGGAGCAGTGTTGTGGCAGTGTTCCCTTCATCAGGGAAGTGTGAGCAGGAGGCCACAGTGACTGGCGGATGTGGTTGCCATTCTGTGCTCAAGTTTCAAGGCCTAATTTGTTTCTTAGGTTAACTGTGTTTAATGGAATTAGCTGCTCTTTAGATCTGATACGTATTCTACCTTTCTTCATCCACACCCCTCATCCTGCCCCATTTATTGTATTTGTTTTGAGTTAAAGAGAAGCTTAGCAAACATTTCAAATGTAAAAAAAAAAAAAGGAATAACAAAAGGAAGGAACACCATCAGTGGGTCACTCTCCACCGGTCACCTGTGTAACCCTATCTGCTTCCTCAGAGGCAACCCCATTCTGAAGTTGTGTTTTTTAACATCATGCTGCACATATTAAATTCTGTGAACAGCACTGAATAGTATGGGCTTGCATGTGTTCACCTGTATGCATGTGTGTGCTGGGCTGCCCCTGTTCTTTTTTGTGAAGCTCTGTGTTTTTGAGATTTATCTATGTTGACCATGTGGGTCTGGTTCATATTAACTGCTATCTGGTTAGCATATCCATTTTATGCTAAAATTTTTAAAAATCCCATTATTCTTGTCTTTGACTTAATTTTTTAAAGTCATTTGTGATATCATTTGATGTACAGATTTTTTTTTTCAGTTAAGATGTAAATTCACTTCCTTCTTTTTGGTTGGATCCTATTTTTGTATTTAAATTCTATATTTAAAATTCTTTTTTTCCCCGTGTGACTGTCGTTTATTTTACACCTCATTTGCATACACACTCTCCTGAGAAGAGAAGGCTTACCTCAAGTTCATAAATATATTTTCTCCAATTTGTTTTAAACTTCCAGTTTTCCTTCAGCTCTTTAATCTATCAAGAATTTATTTATAAATAATGAGGTAGGATGGGAAACATGACTATCTAGCAGATCCAGGAGTAGCTATCAAATGGCTTATCTTTTGCCTGTCAGTTTGAAACATTTCATTCTGCTGATTTCCATCAGTTCCATCTCCGTATCCTGTAATATCCAGGCAGAAAAAAAAAATAGAATGAGGTCTGGAGCAAAAATATTTAGATAATCCAAGCTTGAGACTGATGCTGAATTTGAATTATGTGCATGTATTTTTAACTCTGTTACATCAGTCTGTGCCTTGAACATCAGCTTGTATCAGCTGCAGGTCGCTGATATTGTTCAAGTATACAGAACATCTATTTAAAAATGACTTTGAAATTATGTTTTATTTGTGAATGGCACTCACATGACATGGCACACATGTGGATATCTACTAGAGGTCAATTTGTGGGAGGCAGATCTCTTCTTCCACCATATCCTGGTGGTCGGGTTCAGGTAATGAGACTTGGCAGTCAGCTTCTTTGTTTTTCTCATCAGCCCTGAATTTCTTTTTAAATTGTTGTGAAAAGTTCTTCACACTGGCATTGACTGCTGCACCATATTATGTTTGGGATTGGTTTAGTCAATAAGAGGCCAATACTTCAGTGCATCAATTAAGCCAACAGACCACAGTTCAGACTATTGACAGTCAAATCATCTCATCAGACATTGCTTATGGAAGGTCCAGTGCTTATGGCAGAGGTAACCAGGTCCTTGTGTTTGTATCTAAGGCCCGTTACGTAGGGAGGTGCAGGGTGCATGCCTACAGTGTATGAGCTGTTGAAAAAAAAAAGGAGAATAAGCTTACCCACACAGCACAGAGGAGGGCAGTTGCTGTTTTGAGTACTGGGAAACTCTGCATCCAGGAACAGCTGACAGTAAGAGTTGAGGAAGGAAAGAAGAAGGGGAAGATGAAATGGTTGATGCTTGTGAGGGCTTACTGTATGGCAGGTTCTGCTCAAAGAACTTAGTAAGTGTTGTGCGATTCAGTGTCTAGGAAACTCTGTGATGTGCAGCGATTTTTCCTCTGAGGAAGAGTAGCTGAGGGTATGGAGACAGGGGGATTTGAGTCACTTGCCTAGGGTTCTGCAGACCTCAAAACCGAAATGTACCCACCTACACTTCAGATTTTAGAAATGCGTTAGATTGACAAGTTTGTTTCGCCCTGTTTATTTTTGCTTTATAATCCTGAACATCCGTCATCATGGGGGTAGGCCATGATAAACACAAAACCATTTTACCTCCTGCCGCTTCTGATTAGGACCTCTTAGTATGTAAGTGTCTCCCCGACTGTGGGAAATCACAGGTTCAACGTCCGTTGTGCCGATCTTCAGTTATAAAGTGAATCCACAGAGAGAAAGTGAAACAGAGCTGCCCACTGTTTCTGTCCCTGAGTCCCTCTCTCTGGAAGGAGCAGCCATTGACGTGATCTGTGAGTTGTATCTCAGATGTCCCTGAGTATAGATAGCGTTTACGAGTGATCACCGGTCCCTTGGAGGACTGAGTGCAGGAATTCTGGGGCTTGATTCTCCTTCCTAAGCCCTCCCAGTCGAGCCCAGGTGTCCAGCTGCGCCCATTCTCTCATGGGCAGATTTTCTTAGAAATGGGCTTCCAGGACGGTGCCAGCCACTGAGATTACGATGATCATCACTCACTATTCGGCATTTGGAATTCGCTTCATCAAAGATACAGGCGGAAGACTGTCTCCACAGCTATTTCTTACCGTTAGTCCTGTCTACCTCTGGTGCTTTCCATGTAGCTCCAGTGTTAGGGTTTTGCACAGTCTCTGACGTGACAAGTGTTGTCAGAACAGCCTAAAATTCTCTAGGTGTTTGTTACAATATTGAATAAAACGAAACAGAATCCATAAAAACACTTAGAAATCCTGCATCCCCCCACTCCGGAGATTTTTCTTCCTGGTCCTTCCTAGCCATGGAACTGAAGTTGGAATTCCTTCTGCAGCAATTCTGGTTTCAGAGCTTCTGAGGTTTTTTTTTTTTTTTCCTTAGCTTTTCTGCTGTGATTTATCTTTCCTTTAGGCCCAATTATTTTTTCTCATGTTTACTGTGCAGCTAGGCTATGTATCATAACAGCTAAATACTTTAATTAGTAAATGCAAAGTGTTGACTAACTCTTGACATAAAAACAGTGTTCTGTGTTAAATTTTCGGTGCTCGAAACAGTGAGAATAGTGCTGACTCCACAGAGAAAAAAATAATTATTCTCTTTGGTTACTGTTGATTTTATCTTTACTCCCTTTTTTTTGTGAGCCATCACGGACTCTTGTCTCAAGGCCATGTCTATAAACATGTGTCTTGTAGAAGAGTAGATAAAGCTAGGACTTTCTGGTCAGAATTTCGTTGAACACACATGCACATGCATGCACAACACACACATGCACACATAGAAGTATATGCCTGCATGTGAGATATTTCTGTACATTGTCTGTTCAGTAGCCTTAGGTTTGTATTTCTGTAGTCATCTATCAGAGAGAAATTCTTACCTGAAGAAAACTAAACATGCAGGCATGCGGTTAGAGTAATTGTACAATGTTCTTTATTTTGGTTAGAAGTTGGTTTCTTGTTTTTTTTTAAATTTGAGATTGGGAATGGTTTTGATTTAGTTGTTTATTTTCTATTTAGAGATTTCAGCCTTGTATTTGAGCTCAGAGACAAAGGATTTTCCCCCCTCTCTTTCCAGACAAGACTGAACTCTACATCTCTTCTCCCGACCCAGCAGCTGGCGGAAGCCACCAGAACATTGCTGAATAGCTTAGGGGGGCTGGCCCAAGAGGTAAGTTGTGTCTTTTCAGCCATATTGAGCAGACTGGCTGTTATTGTTTTCTTTAGTTCTGGGTTTGGATAACATGGTCCTTTTACTTTGAACATCCCATGCTATGTCATTAAATTTTAGAAGCACAAGTAATCTAAAACTTACCAGTTTTGGTCTCCACTGGAGAAGAAACTAAAATGCATCAATGTTGCAGAGATAGTTAGTGGTTTAGGGTCTAGTCTACATCTTTCCGTGTGAGCTTCTGCCTGCCCCTGTTGTGGGAGCTGCGGGCCTCTTCCCACAGCCCAGCTCCTGGCCGCTTGGCTAACTTATACCCTGAAATAACAACACACAAATTGTATTCTTTTAAACATTGCCTGGCCCATTGGTTTCAGCCTCTGAACCCATTTCTAATAATCTATGTAGCCCACGAGGTGGCTTACCAGGGAAGATCTTAACCTGTGTCTGTCTGGAGTGGGAGAATCATGGTGACTCCTCGACTCAGCTTCTTTCTCCCAGCATTTTGTTCTGTTTACTCGGCCTACCTAATTTTATGTCCTATTAAAGGGCCAAGGCAGTCTCTTTATTAATAAAAAATCACTCCCACATGCCCCTAAGTCCTTTCATATTTGTGAAGAGGAAAATTCTCTCATGTTCCACCTCCCCCTGTGCACTGACTTTGCTTGGCAGCAGATTCTGCACAATGTTTTCAGTAAGGTCATCCAGACTGCCATTGTGTCAAAACACACCTTTGCTAGCCAACTGGAATGCTGTGGCTTTCCTGAAACACCTGCTTTCTTTGCCTGTGAAATCTGGCCTTTGAGGTGCAGCCTTGGGAATATGGTCTCCTAGTGAGTGCTGGGCTGGTTGGCTGTCTCTTACAGTCCATTCACTCCTGGTCCAGCATCATCAGTGGTGCCCTCTTTTCCTGACAGACCACCTCATGTCACTTTGGTCACATGTCACACAGTTGCTCTTCCTGAGTAATGCTAAAAAATGTATTTGCTTGGTTCATGTCTAGAGATAGTTAGTTGCTATCTTCAGAGCCCAACTAGTGACAGGAAAAGACAAGGACACCACAGGTGGATTATGGTAGTTTGACTTCTTTTGCCTATATCATCCACAGGGCACAATGAGGTCCATTTTATTGTGCACATTTCACAGATGGCAATGTGGCTGAGGAAGTTAGACACTTTGCCCACAGTCTTCTAGACAATTAATTGGTCTGAATGGAACTTGAACTTGGGACCTAGAAACTCTGAAGTCTGTGTTCTGCTTTGCTCCTTCCAAGAATCCATCACAAACTCTTGTGATGACTGCCATGGACCAAAGACCCTAAAAGAACTTCTGCATTAGCCATCCTGGCAGTGGGGATATGAGATGAGTGAGGGCTGACGTTACGTCAGAGCTGGGTGAGAGGGAAGGTATGCAGGACAAGACTGAGAAACCCTGTGGTATCGTAGCCACATAGGTTCTGACCTTGCTGGTTACTGCAGCTCAGCAGTGAGCACAGCAACCCCACTGCCAGTATTTATCTCACATAAAAGTAGACATCAGAAATAAACAGGTCAGCTGATGGGATAATGGGGATCTGTGCAGTGAAAGAAGAAAAAAATCACGTAAGGAAGGTAGAAAGAGTAATGAGGTACCATCTGAAGGGAGTGGGGGAAGTCGCTCCAAAGACAGTTCTGCTGTGTTCCTGGAGAAGTTAGGATGCTCCAGGCAGGAAGAAGAGCAGATGCAAAGCACTTGTGTCAGGACATCCTTGGAGACATGCTTAAGATCCATGAAGGAAGCCAAGGAGCTAGAAGCAGGGGATTAAATGTGGCTTCATGTTTGCACAGTGTCTACACACTGGGTATTGGATTGAGGAAGAGACTGAGTTGAGGGGAAGGGAGGTGAGGGACATTGAACAGATGGAGAATGTAAGGTACTGGTCTGTCCGTTTGCTCAGATGATCTCAAGTACAGCCACCCTTCTTGGGCTACAAGATTAAGGGGTTACCTTCTCCTGTGAGCCAAGGGCACTTTGCAGAGTAAGTGTACAGTGTGAGCCCTGGTGGTGGAGAATGAGCAAGAATTTTCTCCTCGGACAGGTGCTGGATGGAGCCACCAGTTTGGGATAACCTAGTAATCAGGTGTTGTAGGTCCCAGCACCACAGATAGAGAAGACCACTTGACCACCGCAGGGAATCATAGTGATTTCAGACACAGTATGTTCTGGAACATAGCTTTTGGGTTAAGAAAATAAAGTGTCTGCTTTTCCTCTTGCCCCAACCCTTGCTCTGTCCTTCGTTCTCTTTCCCTTCCCCCGTTTTCTCTCCGCACCCTGACCCCAGCTGTTCAGCACGAAAAGCTGGAGTGACATGCGGCAGGAGGTGATGTTTCTGACCAACGTGAACAGCTCGAGCTCCTCCACCCAGATCTACCAGGCCGTGTCCCGCATTGTCTGTGGTCACCCCGAGGGTGGGGGGCTGAAGATCAAGTCGCTCAACTGGTACGAGGATAACAACTACAAAGCCCTCTTCGGAGGCAACGGCACCGAGGAAGACATGGACACCTTCTATGACAATTCTACAAGTGAGTGTCCGTGCACACTGAAGCCTCGTCCTCGTCCCTGTCCTAGGTCTAGCCTCCTCCTGCGTCTTTCGCTTCTCATGCTTTCCTTCATTCTGTGTAGTAGCTGGGACACTGACCTCTCTGCTCTCATGACATTGCTCCTGGAGTGCAGACCTTGATGAGTGAGTCATTCGGGTTCTTTGAGTGGGAGGCTGGTACATCCTGGCATTATCAAAAAGGTGAACGAGTGATTGATAGCCAGAATCCCCAGTTTGCATCATGGGTGAACTCACCCATGTGTGGAATTGAAAATAAAATAAAATAAAAACCTAAAACAGGTTAGAGAGAGAGAGAGAGAGAGAGAGAGAGAGAGAGAGAGAGAGACAGAGAGAGAGAGAGAGAGAGAGAGAGAGAGAGAGAGAGAGAGATTGATTGATTGCTGGGACTGAGTGGGTGATGGAGAGGTGGGATGTGTTGGTCAGAGTGTTTAAAATTTCACTTATACAAAGTGAAATAGATAGCATAGTGAGTGAGTATTTGGTGACACTGTGTTATATGTTTAAACTCTGATAAGAGAGTTAATCTTAATGTTATGCACAGACAGACTGGCTGTCTGCATGAAGTGGTGGATATATTTGTTGATTGGACTGTGGTAGTCACTTCACAGGGAATATATGTAGCAGTGTTCTGTTGTATATTTCAAATAAATATTATTTATCTTTCAGTTAAATCTCAGTAAAGTCAGAAAAATTTATAAAAAGGAGATTTGGGTTCTTTAAAAAAAATTATCATTAGTTTTACTGTGAGATAAGCTTTATAATAAACGCCCGAAAGTGGGTGACAGTATTAATAGTAAGTACAACAACTACAAGAAAATCTAACATTAAGGCAGAATTTCCTCTTTATAATTCTTCCTATTTAAATTACCTTATCTCATTCTCACAGTAACCCTGCAAGGAAGGTTCTGGAACCTCACATTTCATTGGCTCAGAGGTTTTAGTGTCTTGGTTAAAGCTGCATTCCTAGGTAATCCCCAAGCGCTGGGCCTCCAGCCCACACACTCCTGGCGCTTTCCCGTGAACTGTCTCGTTAATGGTGGCATGTGTGCACCTTCTCACTCAGACATCCGATCTCATGTTTGTTCTGCATTGGCATTCTTAGCTGCAAGACGGTGTTAGAGAACCCGGTAACTCTATATCCACTTAGCACACTTGGGTGACTCTGTGTGGGTGTGTGTCCTGTGCCTGGTGACAGCCAGGGTTTGGTGTTACAGTTCTGACAATGCCATGTTTTTCTTGAAAATACCATGTGGCTGAGCCATTCTCTATCGCCAACCGCAGGCGTGTCTTTGAGACACAGAGTGGGGCAGCTTCTTGTGTGTGGCTGTAACACAAGAGCCTCGTGTCCACTGGAGTACCACACTCCAGAACCTTCCAAGTCGCCCTGTACAAGCCTGAGGAAGATGATGGTGTTGGCAGTTTTATGAAGCCATCTACTCTTCCCCAGCCTTCAAATCCATCCAGGGGTATCTCTCATTTACACACAGATAGACCTGAGGCCAAGTCCTTAAAAACGAAAGTTCTGGCTTTGGGGATATAATACAACCAAGAGTGGTTGCATTCCATCAGTGAGGACATGGACTGATCCCTAGGATGCCCCCCAATTCTGCTGTCTTTATTATTATTATTGTATCAACTGTTTATCAAGCAGCTTACAGAAGTTATATGGTATCTAAAGTAAAACCCACCTGTTGATTTGAACTTTGGATATATCAGTTTTGAATTTTTATTAATATAAATATATTTGTGATAAGATCTATTAATTATCAAGGAAATTATTGACATTTCCTTGAAACTACAATCTAAACACGGCCTTCTGGCTTTCCCAATAAACGTTCCATTCGTCTTAAGTGTAAGCAGCTGTCGGGGCTGGCATGAGAGTATAGAGCTAGAGTTAGGATGGTGTGTGCATAGCCCAAATGTCCTTCTAGATGAGCTCCGATCTAAGAAAGGGCCTGATTCTTTCACACATTGAACGCTTTAGAGACCTCACAGGAAATACCTCAGCTAGTTCTCTTCACAGCTCTGCCAAGTAGATGCTATGAACTTTGCTTTGTACAGCAGAGCAAAATGAGGGTCAGATAATTAGAGTTATCCACTGCATGAATAGGTAGTGGAATGGGCATTTGTCCCCTGCAGTGGCCGGGAGGCTTTAACCTCTAAGGTCCTGTTGGCATCTGGCCGTGTATATAAGCTAATGTCTGCCTTCTGTCTTCGTAGCTCCTTATTGCAATGATTTGATGAAGAACTTGGAGTCCAGCCCTCTTTCTCGAATTATTTGGAAGGCACTCAAACCTCTGCTTGTTGGAAAGATTCTGTATACTCCTGACACTCCAGCTACAAGACAGGTCATGGCTGAGGTAAGCTGCACAGGCTTAGGGCTCTAGCCCCAGAATCTCCCCAGGAATTAGATACAGAAAGTGAAGGCACCTTCAGATAGAGTGTGCTGAGTATACTCATGGCCTTTATGAAAGTTTTAAATCATTAAAAAAAAAACACTGTCCCTGAGTGTTTGAATTATAGCTACAGGAGGAATTTCCTAAGGAAGAGAAAGGGCTAGGCAGGGATTTCTGGGATGGGTGATTTTTTTTTTTTCCTTCGAGGAACCTTGGAATGCTCACTGCCTCTGCCTCTCTTCTATCTGTACGGATTCTGATCCCTACCTGACTCTAGGTGAACAAGACCTTCCAGGAGCTGGCTGTCTTCCATGACCTGGAGGGCATGTGGGAAGAACTCAGCCCCCAGATCTGGACCTTCATGGAGAGCAGCCAAGAGATGGACCTTGTGCGGGTGAGCGTCTCTTCTACTCACTTTACTTGCTCTGCCTCAAAGAGGTTTCTGGACATCTTCCCAGAAATATCTGAGATGATGATGCTGTAAGTTAAACCAATTGAGCTGCAGTAAGATTAGCTGCATCCACAGAGCCGCTGCCTCTGTAGAAGCACAGACCAAGGTTCAGTGATAGCCCTGGGTATATCAGCATCGGTGTCCCTCATGATCCAATAGCAGTTTTGCACAAAAACTTAAGTGAAGAGCAGAAACTGGAAGTAGAATTTGGTGAATGCAGGACGCTGAGTCTTTTCACTTTGGCTGTAGTTGTTAAGGTAGGCACAGTGTCTTCTGTGGCCTGTCTGTGTCTCGGTAGATCTTAGAAGGAGGTATGGGGACAGAAACGTGATCTGGCATGCAGACAGGTCAGGTTCTGGTTCCCTAGGCACAGGGTGAATGCAGTGTTGCTGCCATGGAGTGGAAGGAATTGCATGTGACATGCCGGGCCACTTGAGAGGGACTAGTGCTCCAGAGATAATCAGGACCTAAAGGAGAGCAGTCTGAGGATGTGGTGTCTCCTTTGTGTCAGCCCGAGAGCCATTTAATCACATCATCCCTGCCTCAGCCCGAGTCGAGGATCATTAGACAGCTTCCTATTGCCATGGTGAGGGAGGCCCCTTCCTTTGATTTCTTCTGCTATCAAGAAGCAAGGGAGATTTTTGCCAGGCTTCTAGCCTTGAACCTTTGTGACCTGAGGGATGCTGGGTTTTAGAGATACCCCCATCTTTTAAGGGAGCTCTTTGGAAGTTTAGGTATGCTCTGGGGATAGGTTACTGATCAAGGAGCCGCAGGAGCTAGAGAAGCCAGCGTCTCCTTTGATGCAGGGTGCTGCCACACCTGTGCAGAATTCCTGCCTTGGCGCTTTGACCCTCAAGGGATGTGGGTGAGAAAATGAAGAGCAACAGTCTCATGCATTAGTGCTGAGTCATAGCACTAGCTCACACTTGGTGTGTGGCTCTCCCTTTAGCCCCAGTTCCTCTCTTCTGCGGGATGTACGTGATCCTCCTAAAGCAAATACTGTATGCTGTAGCACGAGCGCCTGGCCTTGTTTTCCTGTTGTTTTTCCTTGAGATCCTTACTTGTATCACTTGGGATTGTTCTCTTTCCGAGAGGGAAGGGGCTTAGAGAATTTTAGCTGAATTTGGGTGTACATAGATGTTTCCCTGCTCAAACAAAACAAAACCAAACAAGCACCCCCCCCCAAAAAAAATCAAGGTCTCATCCATCGTATAGCTCAGACTGGCCTGCAACTCACTGTATAGCCCAGGATGACCTCAAACTCACGGCAATCCTCCTGTTGCAGCTTCCCCCAGTGCTAGAATTACAAGCATGAACCACTGTGCCTGGCCTTCCCGGCTTTTAAATCAAGAGTTTCTTTGGCGACAGCAGCTGGTCATAAACTCTCAATTGTTAAGGGATAGGTCCTTATAAACATGGGGAAGTGTTCCCTAGGGACTTATCTCGGAGAATCCTGGGTGTGGAATAGGAAGTAAAGAAGCAGAGGTGGGAAGGAAAGGCATGACAGTCTTTGACGGGGGACCCTGTGTCAAGCTGAGGATCTTTAACTTCAGAGAAGGGCATCAGATAGATGGTTTTAAGCAAGTGGGGATGTAGATGCATTGCTGTAGGAGACAAAGAGGCATAAGGCAGAGATTGTCTGAGTGAGCAGCAAGGACTGAGTGCAAAGGAGATCTGTAATGGCTTTTTATTGTTGTTGTTGTTCATAACTGGACATGGTCCCTCATCTCCAGGCCCAGCTTTCTCCCATCTAGTACTTTATGTGAAATATCAGATTTTCTGTTCCTTTCAGGCTCCCTGGAGATGCCGTAGGGTCAGTGACCTCACTGGGTCTGGATGTCCTCTTCCCATACTGCTTAGACGCCCCACTGGGCAGGGCTCACCCCAATGCCACCATCCCATCTCTCTGCTTTTATTTGTTCATTCACTTCCAGGTTATTCGAATAAAGTAGTTTCAGAACTGATATCCCATGCCTCTGTGGACTTTTGTGAGGGACAATTCTGTATCCGTTATACTGGTACCTCACTGCTGACAGTGTACATTGTTATCCTCTGTGGAGAGCCATTGGAAGCGGAGGTTTCAGAATCCACAAAGAATGAGTCACGTGCTATACCTTTGTTCCACCCCCAACCCCACGGGGATGTATCCTACGGCAAAAATTTTAAAGACACCGTCGTGGGAGGGCCGATGTTATTACTGTAATTGTTACTGTGGGAAATTGGAGATAGACTAGATGCTATGCAGTGTAGGAATAGTTAATGAAATTATAGCAGATACATTCTGTAAAATCATTATGTTCCCATTAAAACGGCGAAAGAGAAGCCACTTAGGAGAAGAGCTTACAAGGTTAGTGAAAAGAAGACTGATTAAGGAAGGTGCTCTTCATCTTCTGGAGACCCAGCCCAGTAGAGCAAGGGCCTCCTGCTTCCCCTGGAAATGGGTAACCGAGCATGGCACCTGTGTCCATTGTGCCCAGTCAGCAGTTGCCTCATTTCCCTGGCAGTGCGTCCGTGCAGGCCTCGGGTTGAGGACCAGAATGGCTTACCTGTCACCTTTTTCACACTGATAGGCGATGGGAGACAGGCCTCCTTTTCATCATGGTCCACATGTTCTTGGCTAGGGAAATGCCATCTTTTACTTGGATTCCCCGGCAGTATTTCTTCCCTGAGTTAAGCCTTAGATGTGGGCTTATTTGGCATCATTAGACCGTGTCTCAGATGAGAAGGCAGGGCAGATATGATGCAGATACACGGGTGCCGGAAGCAGTGGGCCTGTGCCTTCCAGCCTGGCTTTCCCACTCATTAGCTACATTAACATCCCTGAGGTTCTGAGTGCCTGTGTGTGAAATGGGCAGAGTCAAGGCTACACCCTCATGGTACTGTGTGAGTTATGATGTCTATAGATCCTGCAGCACGCTGTTCTTAGAGTTAAAACCATTAACCACTGTTTGGTACAGTGGGAAGTCTGTGAGTTCAGAGGTCTGACTTTGTGTCTCAGCTCATCCATTCACCTGGCCAATATCAGTCATGCGATTTCAACTTTAGCCTTCATCTTTGTCCAGTAGAAGCCTCGTCCCCGTGTCTTACAAGTGTCTGTGTGGAGATGCACAGATGCAGACCGAGGCTGTGAGAAAGGGAGGGGCATGCGTTGTCGCACATCTTACCATGAACTTGATGTTTTCTGTTCACGCGTTCTTCCCGGAATGGCAGACGCTGTTAGACAACAGAGGCAATGACCAGTTTTGGGAACAGAAGTTGGATGGATTAGATTGGACCGCCCAAGACATCATGGCATTTCTGGCCAAGAACCCAGAGGATGTTCAGTCCCCAAATGGCTCCGCGTATACATGGAGAGAAGCTTTCAATGAAACCAACCAGGCAATCCAGACAATATCGCGCTTCATGGAGGTGAGGGTCTGCTCTGCACATCCCTTAGCAGGGGCTTTTCCCCTTGAGATGTTACAATAAAGTTAAAGTCATAAGGAGAGCCTAGAACGAGTGTGTGGTGTCATGCACAGCTATATCCCGCAGGCCTGGAGGACAAGATAAACACTAGATGAATGGCTTCATGAGTAAATAAACTTACTTCCAGATTTACTTCAGATAGACTCCAGTGTTTAAATCCATTATTTTCTAGGTGTTCCCATGTGTTGATAATCTCGATTCAAATGGTAATAAATTGTGCTCTTATAAAAGCCGTATTTATGAAACTTATCTAATCTAATTTGGGACAGATAAAACTCTAAAACTTTAATCCTAACATTGATGGAATGGAAAAAGCTGACCAGAACTTTTTCTTATCTGATTTTGACTAGTTAGTTGCCGTGACTCAGCATTGCTAAGAAAATGAAATAGAATAAAACAGGATCATTTTGCATAACAAAAAACAATACAAGTAATGTTCAGTATTTCCCATAAACCTCAGTTCTAAGCTTGGTTGAACCAGGAAAGCTACTTTAGAGAGGACTAGGTGGCAATGATTGGGAAATTAGGGCCGCCAGTGCCCGCCTCACCAAGGAGTCTGAGTTCTGGCTACAATTGTCTTTCTGGCCACCAGTGTTCTAATGAGATGTGTGTTTTGCTTTCTGTCAGTGTGTCAACCTGAACAAGCTGGAGCCGGTTCCAACAGAAGTCCGGCTCATCAACAAGTCCATGGAGCTTCTGGATGAGAGGAAGTTCTGGGCTGGGATCGTGTTCACAGGAATCGCTCCTGGCAGTGCTGAGCTTCCCCATCATGTTAAGTACAAGATCCGAATGGACATTGACAATGTTGAGAGGACCAATAAGATCAAGGATGGGTAAGTTGAAATCCGTCACACCAACCCGGTCTTGCAAAGATCAAGAACATAGTTTGGATGACTTTTATGACAGGTGGTACTCCATTAGCAATTTGGAAGGAGTTTCTACAACAAAGCAGCAGCAGCAGCAGCAGCCTGACTTTGCTAAAACTCCGTCATTGCCAGCAACTGTTAATCAAAGGCCATAAAATATTAGTCTTTCTGTTTCAGCATTCCTCTTCAAAAGATTAATCCAAAGGACTTAAAAGTCAGGAAGAAGAAAGGAAAGCCTTTAGGGGTCTCCGGGCTAGGCAGACACATTTTTATAAAAAGAGGCAGACAGCCAATGAAAGTGAGCCGGCTGGGAAATTTTAGTATGCGCATCTGATGCCATGTTAGGTGGCCATTAAAGGGGAAAGAAAAACAGACCCACAAGGAGTGTGTTCATGGTGATTATTTTTATTCAAGAATCTATGTACTTGTAACCGAGATAAGAATAGGAGATAAGAAATAAGAAGAGTAGCCCAGGAAGTGTGGGGCACTGTGGGTAATTGGATTTTCCAGTGTGTGCCTTGTAGGAATGTTTGATCACTTATCGTTCGGTTCTAGGTACTGGGACCCGGGTCCCCGGGCTGACCCCTTTGAGGATATGCGCTATGTCTGGGGGGGCTTCGCCTACCTGCAGGATGTGATAGAGCAGGCGATCATCAGAGTGCTGACAGGGACTGAGAAGACAACGGGGGTCTACGTGCAGCAGATGCCCTACCCCTGTTACGTTGACGACATGTGAGTGTACCAACAAGCCAGCATCTTCAGTAAATCAGCAGCTCCATGTGCAGTGCGTGTGTCTGTGCATGTTTCTGCACAGCGTGGGAGTGAAAGCAAGTCCGTAGGAGGCAACCTTAGAGACACTGACCCTCAGGAGAGACCAAGTTGGATGCTGCCCCCACCCTTAATATTTTACTATTACTCCCAGTATTTCATGGTTATTAAAGTGACCCCCTAAAGAAATCTTGGATGGCTATAATCTGTCAGCCCGGGTTCTGTCTCATCTCTGTCTACTGCTAATGAAGCATTAGGTCATTTGAGAGTCCAGTGGACCTTCCCTTGGTGACCCAAACATAGTTTATCCTCCAGCATGCAAGAGCTTGCATCTAAGCCTGGCTCTCTGTCTGTGCCTCCAGTTTCCTGCGGGTGATGAGCCGGTCCATGCCCCTCTTCATGACCCTGGCCTGGATTTACTCGGTGGCTGTCATCATCAAGGGCATCGTGTACGAGAAGGAGGCGCGGTTGAAAGAGACCATGCGGATCATGGGCCTGGACAATGGCATTCTCTGGTTTAGCTGGTTCATCAGCAGCCTCATCCCTCTGCTCGTGAGTGCTGGCCTGCTGGTCATCATCTTGAAGGTAAGTTGGCCTCACTCCTTCCAGAAAAGCACAAATTTACCTGTACCACACTATGTACTTAAGGCTTGACCCTTAGGAGTATCAGGCAGGGATTATTTTCAAGTCTTTGATCAGAAGGTTATTCACTATTACAGGTTTGGATGTCTGGAGGAAGAGGCTGAGGCCAACTTTGATATATGGATATTAGGTGGGATCAGTGTCTAGAGAGATGGAGTGCATGCTGGGTCTTGTGGAGAGAGGAATTGAACCGTGATTCACCAGCCCAGCGGGGTGCTCTAAAGAGTGCCCAGGAGAATAGAGAGTTCCTACATTGAACTGTCCACATTCATATCCCCAAGGCCTGACACCCTCTTTTCCATTTAGTCAGTTATCGGATGGGGGCTCACCAGGGAAAGGGGTGTTCCAGGGCCCGGTAGCTCTCCTAGCTATGACAGCAGAGATGCTAACATCTGGATGTCTATTACCTCCCTTAAAGTGGAATCTGGGCGATGAAGTTTTTGTCTCATACACAAAGCTTGCCTCAACAGTCATTTCACACCAAGATGCCTCTTATAAAAGTTAGTGTTTTCTAGGAGAGAGGGCGCAAAGCAAGAGGATGTAGCATTCATCTTTATACTCGCTACTGTATATTACTCTTGAGCACTCGCTGGTGCCAGCACCGTGTAGACTACATGCTGTGGGCTGCCTCATTGTCTCCTCCCCACAGTAGCCTGTTGGGTGCTCAGGGCAGGCCAGAGCCTCACTGAAGCACCTGACAAAACCAGGATTGATTTGCTTGCACTTCTGAAACAACCCTTCTTCTCTTGCTCTGGTATCTGAGGGCAAGGGCCTAAGTCTTGTGATAAGGGTAGGGGTTCTGTGGCCAGTGTATGCGAGCTGATAAAGGCAGCTGCATGTTGACTGGGCCTGCTTTACTGTCCACAGTCACTACAGATGATCTCAGGGCTCAGAATATTCACAGCTATTTAGTTGTGTGCATGAGTGAAGCCTTTGTAGCTACCAGGGAAAGGTTAAGGTTGCCTGGCCTATTTCTAGTTTTTTGGAGAGAAAGGATGTGTGGGCTGTTGTCTTATATAAGATAAGGCTGTTGCCTTATGTTAGAGGCAGTCATTGTCCTTAGACAAGGAGAAGCCAGGTGTCATTATCTCTGTGAGAAATAGAGCAAAATTGTCCACTGCGGTCACGTACAAGGTCATGGACTTTGCGTGCACCATAATTCTGCTGTGATTTTTCCCCCCCATGTGTAGTCTCAAGTAACTTATTTCTCCTGGGTTTGATTTCTGCGTCAGAAAATGGAACAGCGTGGTTCCCTTACATTATCTCTGAAAGAATTATGAGTAAAAAACCACCATTAAGATCCCATGAGCGAGTGATTGGGCTTGCCGAGGCCACAGACTTATCCAGGCTCTTCCTTTCCAGTTAGGAAACCTGCTACCCTACAGTGACCCCAGCGTGGTGTTTGTCTTCCTGTCTGTGTTTGCCGTGGTGACCATCCTACAGTGTTTCCTCATTAGCACGATCTTTTCCCGGGCTAACCTGGCAGCAGCCTGTGGGGGCATCATCTACTTCACGCTCTATCTGCCCTACGTCCTGTGTGTAGCCTGGCAGGACTACGTGGGCTTCTCCATCAAGATCTTCGCTGTAAGTAATTTTGGTCTTTTCAGACTCTCGGCCCCTGGGGGTTTGATTTTCACTCTGTTCTCCTCTTGAACTAAGTTGGTTCTCCTTTGCCCTTATAGTGAACAACGGTTGGATTTGATTTTTTTTTTTCAGAAATCAGATTGTAACTGGTTGGATGTAAATAACATTGGGAAATGGATCTAGTAGAGACAGTAGATACCATGATTACCCCTTAGCTTCTAGTTCTTTGGTCATAATGAACTCACAGCAAAATCATGACCATGGCTAGCTTGAGGCCCCAAGTGGTTCATTAATGACCCGCATCTTTCTTGTATCCATTCTGGTATTTGACTTGAGTAATATTTTCTGAGCTGATGGAGACTCAACATGACTTTCCCTATACAGATCCCTGATCAGGACATTTCCCCCCCTTTTTGCAGTGTAGGTGTGGTCTTTGAGCATGTGAGAACCCCAGTAAGAGCTACTCACTAACTGTCCTGTGGGTCACCGCTACAATATTAGTAGGCTCTCAGCGTGGGGCCAGTATCTCAGGCTGAGTCCCATGAATGTCAAGCCTTAAAGTGGCTTCTCTGATCCTAAATATTCAATGACTGATCAGGGGGAAAGTCTTTGATGAACGTCAGTATGCAGCTGAATGTAGGAATGACTGATCAGGGGAAAAGTCTTTGATGAACGTCAGTATGAGGCTGAATGTAGGACATGATTTTTGTGCCTTGGAATATCTTGGGAAGCATACAGTTCTCAAAGTCTCCCCTGCTCTCTCACGTGCATTTCTGAAATGTCATGCATAATGAGTGCTTGTAAATGAGATCGTTTCGGATGCTGCAAGAGAGTCCGCATCTCCAGAGGGGTCCAGGAGAATGCTTGCATGCCTTATAATTGATGTCATTTGCAAACTCAAATTTCTCAAGGTAGAATTTACATTAGAAGGGAAAAATGAGAGAGACAAGGACTAAGACCCTTTACCGTTGCTCTTCTTCTCAGAGTCTTCTGTCTCCCGTGGCTTTTGGATTTGGCTGTGAATACTTTGCCCTTTTTGAGGAGCAAGGCATAGGGGTGCAATGGGACAATCTCTTTGAGAGCCCGGTGGAGGAAGACGGCTTTAATCTTACCACTGCAGTGTCCATGATGCTGTTTGACACCTTCCTCTATGGAGTGATGACGTGGTACATCGAAGCCGTCTTTCCAGGTACCCTACGCTTCCAGACCGCTTTGGCTAACTGACCTTGTCTGCCTATAGATCTGTTCTTTCTTTGTGTTGCAATTGCTGAAGGCTGAGGGGACTCCCAGGGAGTGACTTTAAACCCGTGAAAAGCAAACGGTAGCAGGAAAGTCACCTGTGCTGAAAGTGCATCCGTTAGTACCATGGGGTCATGCACGCTGGAGCCCAGTGTACCTGGTACTGTGCAAAGAACTTTACACCCTCTGGTTCCAGAGATTGCTTTGGGCTCTTGCTGTAGGAGAGATCTAGCTGAGAATTTAAGTGATTTGCCTGAGGTAAGATGGCTGTTAAGTGTTGGTGCTTAGAGATGACCCCAGTTGGACAACATTGGGTCAGAGTCTGGTAGATTACTCTCGGTGCTGGCTGGGTTCTGGATTCTTTGTCTTCAGTGATAGAAGCCTTAGGAGAGCTTCTGGTTCTTTGTTATAGGTTATGAATTATATATATATCTTTAGGTCTTAGCACTTACACATGGTTTAAGTCACATTAGTATTCAGTAACAATTTTGATGCTCTCTTTGGGATACATTTCTGCACAAGATCAGATTTTAGGAGGTGGAGTTAGGCTTTTGTTCACCCTCTGACTCTCTTGCAAGGAAGTCTATGTGTAATTTTTTTGAACCTATCTGAATTTTGACCCTTCCTCCATTGAATATACAATTTGCATCATATAGATTGAGATTCAAATTCTGAATCCATATTTACCGGGTAAGTGACCTTGGGTAGGCTACATGGCCTTCCTTTTGCTCATCTCTAAAGTGAGGATGGTGTTGCCATCTGGGGTTGTTGGGAAGCCACGGGAAGGTGCAGAATATACGATCTACATAGTAAGTCTGAGCAAGCATTAGTGGTCTGCCTCCACCTCAGTGCCAGTCTGTTGCTTCCCCCAAGACTGTGTCAAGGAGGAAGAGGGTCTGGCTAGAAAACGTCAGAAGTGCTAGGATGGCACCAGCTTGGATCATGCCTGTGCATTGCTTTCAGGGCAATATGGGATTCCCAGGCCCTGGTATTTCCCTTGTACCAAGTCCTACTGGTTCGGGGAGGAAATTGAAGAGAAGAGTCACCTCGGTTCCGGCCAGAAAGGAGCATCAGAAAGTAAGTACCCTGACGTGCCTCCCTACACTTGGTGCTGCTGTCCCACTAGGGAAGGCCATCTCTCTTCTGTTTAAAAACATTCTAAAGCCACAGTCGAGGCAGACAATTCCCATGCAGTGCTCCCTTTCCCAATACACCCATGCTGTTGCTGTCTTCACTGGCTTAGTGGGAATCCTGCCGGGCTCCTGAGGAGCCGTACCTTCATCTCCCCACTTGTGGGAAAGAAAGTATAGTGAGGTCAGTATACCCGTATGTCCCCTTCTTGGACAATTGTGCTGGCATGCGAAACCAGGAGGAATGAAGAGTTAGCCATGATTGTGGACCTAATCTCTCTGCCTGCCTGGCTGTGGTGCTCTATGCCAGCAATGGACTCAGCCTGTGCTCCATAGCTTCTTACCCTTCCTTACACAGGACTCTAAACCTCTCCTAGTTCCTGATTACCAGTAGAGATGCCTCGGTTATCCAGGTTTTGTGTTTGTGTCTTTGTGCTCAGTGTGGCTTCCTTCTGCATTGAGCATAGTCGGCTTCCTTTCTATACTATCAGATGATCCGCTTCTCCCCTCCACCATCAGTAGATCCGCTTCTCCCCTACACCGTCAGTAGATCTGCTTCTCCCCTACACCGTCAGTAGATCCGCTTCTCCCCTCCACCATCAGTAGATCCACTTCTCCCCTACACCGTCAGTAGATCTGCTTCTCCCCTACACCGTCAGTAGATCCACTTCTCCCCTACACCGTCAGTAGATCCACTTCTCCCCTACACCATCAGTAGATCTGCTTCTCCCCTACACCGTCAGTAGATCCACTTCTCCCCTACACCGTCAGTAGATCCACTTCTCCCCTACACCGTCAGTAGATCCACTTCTCCCCTACACCGTCAGTAGATCCACTTCTCCCCTCCACCATCAGTAGATCCACTTCTCCCCTACACCGTCAGTAGATCTGCTTCTCCCCTACACCGTCAGTAGATCCACTTCTCCCCTACACCGTCAGTAGATCCACTTCTCCCCTACACCGTCAGTAGATCTGCTTCTCCCCTGCACTGTCAGTAGATCTGCTTCTCCCCTACACCGTCAGTAGATCCACTTCTCCCCTACACCGTCAGTAGATCCACTTCTCCCCTACACCGTCAGTAGATCTGCTTCTCCCCTGCACTGTCAGTAGATCTGCTTCTCCCCTACACCGTCAGTAGATCCGCTTCTCCCCTACACCGTCAGTAGATCTGCTTCTCCCCTACACCGTCAGTAGATCTGCTTCTCCCCTACACCGTCAGTAGATCTGCTTCTCCCCTACACCGTCAGTAGATCCGCTTCTCCCCTACACCGTCAGTAGATCTGCTTCTCGCCTACACCGTCAGTAGATCCACTTCTCCCCTACACCGTCAGTAGATCCACTTCTCCCCTACACCGTCAGTAGATCCGCTTCTCCCCTACACCGTCAGTAGATCCGCTTCTCCCCTGCACTGTCAGTAGATCTGCTTCTCCCCTGCACTGTCAGTAGATCCGCTTCTCCCCTACACCGTCAGTAGATCCGCTTCTCCCCTACACCGTCAGTAGATCCGCTTCTCCCCTACACCGTCAGTAGATCCACTTCTCCCCTACACCGTCAGTAGATCCGCTTCTCCCCTACACCGTCAGTAGATCCGCTTCTCCCCTGCACTGTCAGTAGATCTGCTTCTCCCCTGCACTGTCAGTAGATCCGCTTCTCCCCTACACCGTCAGTAGATCCGCTTCTCCCCTACACCGTCAGTAGATCCACTTCTCCCCTACACCGTCAGTAGATCCACTTCTCCCCTACACCGTCAGTAGATCTGCTTCTCCCCTACACCGTCAGTAGATCCACTTCTCCCCTACACCGTCAGTAGATCCACTTCTCCCCTACACCGTCAGTAGATCCACTTCTCCCCTACACCGTCAGTAGATCCGCTTCTCCCCTACACCGTCAGTAGATCCACTTCTCCCCTACACCGTCAGTAGATCCACTTCTCCCCTACACCGTCAGTAGATCTGCTTCTCCCCTACACCGTCAGTAGATCCACTTCTCCCCTACACCGTCAGTAGATCCACTTCTCCCCTACACCATCAGTAGATCTGCTTCTCCCCTACACCGTCAGTAGATCCACTTCTCCCCTACACCGTCAGTAGATCCACTTCTCCCCTACACCGTCAGTAGATCCACTTCTCCCCTACACCGTCAGTAGATCCACTTCTCCCCTCCACCATCAGTAGATCCACTTCTCCCCTACACCGTCAGTAGATCTGCTTCTCCCCTACACCGTCAGTAGATCCACTTCTCCCCTACACCGTCAGTAGATCCACTTCTCCCCTACACCGTCAGTAGATCTGCTTCTCCCCTGCACTGTCAGTAGATCTGCTTCTCCCCTACACCGTCAGTAGATCCACTTCTCCCCTACACCGTCAGTAGATCCACTTCTCCCCTACACCGTCAGTAGATCTGCTTCTCCCCTGCACTGTCAGTAGATCTGCTTCTCCCCTACACCGTCAGTAGATCCGCTTCTCCCCTACACCGTCAGTAGATCTGCTTCTCCCCTACACCGTCAGTAGATCTGCTTCTCCCCTACACCGTCAGTAGATCTGCTTCTCCCCTACACCGTCAGTAGATCTGCTTCTCCCCTACACCGTCAGTAGATCTGCTTCTCCCCTACACCGTCAGTAGATCCGCTTCTCCCCTACACCGTCAGTAGATCTGCTTCTCGCCTACACCGTCAGTAGATCCACTTCTCCCCTACACCGTCAGTAGATCCACTTCTCCCCTACACCGTCAGTAGATCCGCTTCTCCCCTACACCGTCAGTAGATCCGCTTCTCCCCTGCACTGTCAGTAGATCTGCTTCTCCCCTGCACTGTCAGTAGATCCGCTTCTCCCCTACACCGTCAGTAGATCCGCTTCTCCCCTACACCGTCAGTAGATCCACTTCTCCCCTACACCGTCAGTAGATCCACTTCTCCCCTACACCGTCAGTAGATCCGCTTCTCCCCTACACCGTCAGTAGATCCGCTTCTCCCCTGCACTGTCAGTAGATCTGCTTCTCCCCTGCACTGTCAGTAGATCCGCTTCTCCCCTACACCGTCAGTAGATCCGCTTCTCCCCTACACCGTCAGTAGATCCACTTCTCCCCTACACCGTCAGTAGATCCACTTCTCCCCTACACCGTCAGTAGATCTGCTTCTCCCCTACACCGTCAGTAGATCCACTTCTCCCCTACACCGTCAGTAGATCTGCTTCTCCCCTACACCGTCAGTAGATCCACTTCTCCCCTACACCGTCAGTAGATCCACTTCTCCCCTACACCATCAGTAGATCTGCTTCTCCCCTACACCGTCAGTAGATCCACTTCTCCCCTACACCGTCAGTAGATCCACTTCTCCCCTACACCGTCAGTAGATCCACTTCTCCCCTACACCGTCAGTAGATCCACTTCTCCCCTCCACCATCAGTAGATCCACTTCTCCCCTACACCGTCAGTAGATCTGCTTCTCCCCTACACCGTCAGTAGATCCACTTCTCCCCTACACCGTCAGTAGATCCACTTCTCCCCTACACCGTCAGTAGATCTGCTTCTCCCCTGCACTGTCAGTAGATCTGCTTCTCCCCTACACCGTCAGTAGATCCACTTCTCCCCTACACCGTCAGTAGATCCACTTCTCCCCTACACCGTCAGTAGATCTGCTTCTCCCCTGCACTGTCAGTAGATCTGCTTCTCCCCTACACCGTCAGTAGATCCGCTTCTCCCCTACACCGTCAGTAGATCTGCTTCTCCCCTACACCGTCAGTAGATCTGCTTCTCCCCTACACCGTCAGTAGATCCGCTTCTCCCCTACACCGTCAGTAGATCCGCTTCTCCCCTGCACTGTCAGTAGATCTGCTTCTCCCCTGCACTGTCAGTAGATCCGCTTCTCCCCTACACCGTCAGTAGATCCGCTTCTCCCCTACACCGTCAGTAGATCCACTTCTCCCCTACACCGTCAGTAGATCCACTTCTCCCCTACACCGTCAGTAGATCTGCTTCTCCCCTACACCGTCAGTAGATCCACTTCTCCCCTACACCGTCAGTAGATCCACTTCTCCCCTACACCGTCAGTAGATCCACTTCTCCCCTACACCGTCAGTAGATCCGCTTCTCCCCTACACCGTCAGTAGATCCACTTCTCCCCTACACCGTCAGTAGATCCACTTCTCCCCTACACCGTCAGTAGATCCACTTCTCCCCTACACCGTCAGTAGATCCACTTCTCCCCTGCACTGTCAGTAGATCTGCTTCTCCCCTCCACCATCAGTAGATCCACTTCTCCCCTACACCGTCAGTAGATCCGCTTCTCCCCTGCACCATCAGTAGATCCACTTCTCCCCTGCACTGTCAGTAGATCTGCTTCTCCCCTACACCGTCAGTAGATCCACTTCTCCCCTACACTGTCAGTAGATCCACTTCTCCCCTGCACCATCAGTAGATCTGCTTCTCCCCTGCACTGTCAGTAGATCTGCTTCTCCCCTACACCGTCAGTAGATCCACTTCTCCCCTCCACCATCAGTAGATCCACTTCTCCCCTACACCGTCAGTAGATCCACTTCTCCCCTACACCGTCAGTAGATCCACTTCTCCCCTACACCGTCAGTAGATCCACTTCTCCCCTACACCGTCAGTAGATCTGCTTCTCCCCTACACCGTCAGTAGATCCACTTCTCCCCTCCACCATCAGTAGATCCACTTCTCCCCTACACCGTCAGTAGATCCACTTCTCCCCTACACCGTCAGTAGATCCACTTCTCCCCTACACCGTCAGTAGATCCACTTCTCCCCTACACCGTCAGTAGATCTGCTTCTCCCCTACACCGTCAGTAGATCCACTTCTCCCCTACACCGTCAGTAGATCCGCTTCTCCCCTGCACCGTCAGTAGATCCACTTCTCCCCTACACCGTCAGTAGATCCACTTCTCCCCTACACCGTCAGTAGATCCACTTCTCCCCTGCACCATCAGTAGATCCACTTCTCCCCTGCACTGTCAGTAGATCTGCTTCTCCCCTCCACCATCAGTAGATCCACTTCTCCCCTACACCGTCAGTAGATCCGCTTCTCCCCTGCACCATCAGTAGATCCACTTCTCCCCTGCACTGTCAGTAGATCTGCTTCTCCCCTGCACCATCAGTAGATCTGCTTTCCCTACATTGTCAATAGACCTTCCTTCCTATGCTGTCATAGGTTTCTCTTCTGTCCCCTTCTTTGGGTCTCCGATGGTTAAAGACGGTGTCCTTCATGTGGTGCCCCATGCACTGTCCTGCTCCTTTCCCCGCTGTTCTCTTCTCCTTCAGTACCTCTCCCTGTGTGCCTGGACCATGTCGTGTTCTTCCACATCCAGATCTTGTCTACAGGGCTTCCTCCCACAGTGCAGCCTGATGTGGGAGTGTCATATATCAATCTGTTGATTTCATTGGCTAAGCAATAAAGAAACTGCTAGGCCCATTGGATAGGCCCACCCTTAGGTGGGTGGAGTAAACAGAACAGAACGCTGGGAGGAAGAGGAAGTGAGCTCAGACTCCACAGCTCTGCTCTCTGGAGCAGACGCAGGAGAGACGCCATGCTACCCGCTCCCAGGCAGACACACGCCATGCCCCAGCTCCGACCCAGGATGGACTTAGGCTAGAATCTTCCCGGTAAGACCGGTGCTCACAGATTGTTAGAGATGGGTTGATTGGGATATCAGAATTAGCCAGTAAGGGCTAGAGCTAAGGGCCAAGCAGTGTTTAAAAGAATACAGTATCTGTGTAATTATTTTGGGGCATAAGCTAGCCGAGCCAGGTGGCTGGGGATTTGGGGACGCAGCCCTGCCGCCGCTCCCTATTACTACAGCAGCCTTTTCTCCCACTCACTTGCCTGACTTTCAAACTCTTTCATTCCTGCTCTTCAGCCTCTGGCCCAGCATCCCCTTCCCTAGGCTGCCTGTCTGTTCTCAGCCCTCAGTTGCTCCCATTCCTGAACAACCACCCAGCCACACAAAGGACTCTGCTTATTTAACAATAATAGACTCACAAGGCGTTGCCAGACAAGCATGTGGGGGGTTCCTTTAAACTCTTCATGGGTTCCCCCCAGGTAGTAACGCCGTGCATAACTCAAGTGTAGTTCCCAAACCTAAAACAGAAGGATAGTTTGAAGCTGGCATTGGTGTAGTTCACAGATCATTCGATTCCTCATCTCACACTTGGTTTTGAGATCTGGGAAATTTGATCATGTGTGTAGATTTGTGTTCTGTCTTATCAGTCAAGATGCAGAACTGTTTCGTCACTCCAGAGTTTTCTCTTGATACTGCATAACAGTCCTGGCTAGTTCTCCCTTCTGCTTTTTTCTGACGTCTGTTAATCGTTCATTTCTTCCTGACCCTTACAGTTTTGTTATTTCCTGGATATTATGGAGATGTAACTGGGTAATAGGCAAGTTTTGAGAGTGGATCTTTTCCTCACTCAGTATAATCCTTTTGACATCCGTTATGATGCATTTTAATAGTTTGTTGCCTTTTCTTACTGAGGAGTATTCTATGGTATGAGCATCAGTGACACTTTTAGCTATGTATTTTAAAATGACAGTTGGCACCCTGCATTTTAATCATCTGTGCAGCCCATTTTTATTAACAGACTAGTGTTCTAAGTTCATCCCTTCCATCAACACGCATGCCCTGAAGGGCTTTAATTATTTTATCTTCTGTGTCTGTGCAGCATTAGAGGTTGCGCAGGGAGAGAAGCTGGTCCTGAAGGTCTAAGCACTGACTTTCGTATTTGGTCACTCTGCTGGTCAGGTCAGTGAGTCCTGCGGGTTCACCTCTGTCTCTTTTCTTCTGTCACAGTCTGCATGGAGGAGGAACCCACTCACCTGAGGCTGGGTGTGTCCATTCAGAACCTGGTGAAGGTTTACCGAGATGGCATGAAGGTGGCTGTGGATGGCTTGGCGCTCAATTTTTACGAGGGCCAGATCACTTCCTTCCTGGGTCACAATGGAGCAGGGAAGACCACCACCATGTAAGAAAAGGGCGTGGCTCTCACAAGATCTGCTGCCGGAAACCCTGGCTTAGAAATGTAGACCTAAGGCCACTGAGGAGAGGTGAGGCTGCGTCTACCTGGCTCTTGAATTTGTTCCTCTCGCCTTCAGGTCAATCCTCACTGGGTTGTTCCCCCCAACTTCTGGCACTGCCTACATTCTGGGCAAGGACATTCGCTCTGAGATGAGCTCCATCCGGCAGAACCTGGGCGTCTGCCCCCAGCATAATGTGTTGTTTGACATGTGAGTAGCAGAAGCGTACAGAGCGCCACCCTTTCCGGTGTGTGACCTGGGAGTCCTGGTGTTCTCAGTAGAGTGGTACTCAAGAATTTCCCTTCTTGGGGTGCAAGGTAGAAGGTCTTACCTCTCATGGCCCAAGGTGGCCAAGTTACCTTTTGATTTCAGAGGAAAAAGGAGGTGAAGTTGTCTTAATGTTCTCTTATCTAAATCCAGTTACTTGGGCTTCTGGGCTTCCCAGGGTTCTCCCTTTCCTTAGACTCAGACCTTGAGACCCGTTGAGGGTCATTGACTCCAAGTGAATCCTGAGCCAACTTGGTTAACAGAACAGTGAAGTGAGAACCATCTGAGGAGCTGGGATTTCAAGTTTTAACTCTAAGAAGCTCTGTGACCAGGCCTGCAAGGAATAGGATTTAAACGATCCATTATCTCCCAAGCAGTTCCTATGATGGCCCATTATCTGTGTACCCTGAATTCTTCCTTCTGGTCACTGTTTCTAGAAACTGACTATTTTTCAAAGGCAAGGACGAGGTGGAAGAGAAGGAAAACAGGCAGGGGACATACATCCTGCAGAACCCAGGGCTGACCTACCCCTCTGTCCCCCAGGCTGACCTACCCCTCTGTCCCCCAGGCTGACCTACCCCTCTGTCCCCCAGGGCTGGCCTACCCCTCTGTCCCCCAGGGCTGACCTACCCCTCTGTCCCCCAGGGCTGACCTACCCCTCTGTCCCCCAGGCTGACCTACCCCTCTGTCCCCCAGGCTGACCTACCCCTCTGTCCCCCAGGGCTGACCTACCCCTCTGTCCCCCAGGGCTGGCCTACCCCTCTGTCCCCCAGGGCTGACCTACCCCTCTGTCCCCCAGGGCTGACCTACCCCTCTGTCCCCCAGGGCTGACCTACCCTCTGTCCCCTAGGCTGACCTACCCCTCTGTCCCCCAGGGCTGACCTACCCCTCTGTCCCCCAGGCTGACCTACCCCTCTGTCCCCCAGGCTGACCTACCCCTCTGTCCCCCAGGCTGACCTACCCCTCTGTCCCCCAGGGCTGACCTACCCCTCTGTCCCCCAGGGCTGACCTACCCCTCTGTCCCCCAGGGCTGACCTACCCCTCTGTCCCCCAGGGCTGACCTACCCCTCTGTCCCCCAGGGCTGACCTACCCTCTGTCCTCCAGGGCTGACCTACCCCTCTGTCCCCCAGGCTGACCTACCCCTCTGTCCCCCAGGGCTGACCTACCCCTCTGTCCCCCAGGCTGACCTACCCCTCTGTCCCCCAGGCTGACCTACCCCTCTGTCCCCCAGGGCTGACCTACCCCTCTGTCCCCCAGGCTGACCTACCCCTCTGTCCCCCAGGCTGACCGTCGAAGAGCACATCTGGTTCTACGCCCGCCTGAAGGGGCTCTCGGAGAAGCACGTGAAAGCAGAAATGGAGCAGATGGCCCTGGATGTCGGCTTACCCCCCAGCAAGCTGAAGAGCAAAACCAACCAGCTCTCAGGTGAGCCCCGGGACTTTCCTTCTCCATCTTCCTTTCCTTCCTCCTCCAGAAAAAGACCCCAGGGTCCAAGACTGGGTGGGTGGTCCCAGTCGCCTGTCCCCCGTCTGTGTCTCCAGATCATGGTAGCCTGTCCTCTCCATGCTCTGTCTCCAGCTGAATGCCTGCATCCATCTCTCACCCCCACCCCCACCACCACCTCGCATCCCCGCTCACCATGTGAGGTTGTGCTCTGCTCTGTTTTCTAGGTGGGATGCAGAGGAAACTGTCTGTGGCCTTGGCCTTTGTGGGTGGATCCAAGGTTGTCATTCTGGATGAACCCACAGCAGGTGTGGACCCTTATTCTCGCAGGGGAATATGGGAGCTCCTGCTGAAGTATCGACAAGGTACACACTCTTTATTTATTTCCGGTCATGAAGCTGGGGTGTAGGGTGGCTTTTGAGTGTTGTAGTTGTTTTTGTTAGGGTAACAGAATTGCTTCTCAAGAAAAGTATGGCACCTCCTTACTCAGGGCCTGTCCTGGGGGAGGGAGAAGGCCTGGTTTGTGTGATACTTAAAGCTTATGTTTCGTTATTTAAGGGTCGACCTGGAGAGCAGAAAGGGCATAGGCACACGTGTGTAGTTACGCTGTGCTGTAGTCTAAGACTCATGAGCACAGAGTCTGTGTTCTTGTTTGTTTTGCCCTGACTAAGGGAATGTCTGTAAGCCTCTTAGCCCATTCAGTGGGACAGGTTCCCAGAAAGATATTACCCCCCTTTCTGTAACAATGCAACAGCTATACTGCAAGCTTTGCCATCCTGGGGTCACGCCTACAGAGGTTAAGGGCCTCCCCGAGATCCTTCTCATACGTGACATCTCTGTTGTCCCTGCCATTATGATCAGTGAGAACCGACAGGCCCCACGGTCACATCTCCTTGTGTTTGTGCCTGGCAGGCCGCACCATTATCTTGTCTACACACCACATGGATGAAGCTGACATCCTGGGGGACAGAATTGCCATCATTTCCCACGGGAAACTGTGCTGTGTGGGCTCCTCCCTCTTTCTGAAGAACCAGCTGGGAACAGGTTACTACCTGACCCTGGTCAAGAAAGACGTGGAATCGTCTCTCAGTTCCTGCAGGAACAGTAGCAGCACTGTGTCATGTCTGAAAAAGGTGAGCGGCAATCTTGGTGCTCAGCTGGTTGTGGGGACTAGGCAGCTAGGGCTTGTTGGCTTAGACGGCTTGTGCATCCGTGCCCTGCGTTGCCACGATGTGGCGGCATTCCTCTTGCTTTGCGAGCCTTTTGTAATGCATCACAGCTCCCGCGTGGAAGGCCCGGGAGACCGCTGTTCCGACCGCTAGTTCTGTTGCAGCCCTTTCTAGTTTCCCTCTGGTACTAACCCTGGGTGATGGAGAAAGTTCTTTGAGGGCTTTATTCTGTCAAAGGAAAGAGACTTGCCAGGAGGTAAGAAGAGCCTTGGCTTCAAAATGCCCTGCCATTCTTGCTTATTGCCTTTAAATCTCATTGACCCTAACTTTGAAACTATGAAGCATCGAATATCTACTATACACAGCCTTACCACATGTTTAACATGTGGGTTTAAGAGACAGTAATGGTAATAGTCCACTTTCGTTCTAATATTTTTTCCACATCTTCATCTCAACATATAGAGTGATGCAGGGAAGACAGCATTATGCTTATAGTCTCAGATGAAGCAGGTGAGCCTTATAGGAGTCTGTAGTGTAGTCAGGGTCTGCCAGCAAGTACATCATGGTCAGGACTAGGACCCTGGATCTGGTTTGCTTCTCTTTTGAGATTTCTACATGTAATCAAACCATACCACCTACCTGAGCCCTGCCTCCAGCTTTAAACTCTTAGCTACTTAACTCTCCTTGTAGCTGGAGCCTCCTTATTCACTTACTCAGGTGAGTTCTGAGGACTGGCGACATCAGGCTCCACTGGGAATTTGGTAGAAACGTGGTGACCTGACCTGAGCCTCGTTGTTCAGAATGACTGAATCCGTATCTGCATGTTAAGAAGGGTGCCTGAGCAACTGAATGCGTATTACCATTGGGAAACATGAAACTAGATAAGTGGTCAGGTAAATCCCTTGCTGGGACTGTGGGCAAATGTCCCATGGCAGCATTGATCTAATGTCACACAGTTCTGTTGACTGTCAGTGTGCTGACCTCTTTTACCGTAGTCAGTCAGGCTAAGAACACACATAGCACCCACACCCCATAGCAGGGACCTCTGAAACATGGCTGCCAGCTGCATACTTTGCAGGGCAAGCTTTCTGCTCTGGCTGTCGTCAGTAGAACTTCCTGGATGCTCTCTCCCTCAAAGGTGGTGGTGTCTATACCCGGCTCGCCCCCTGACCCGTTCTCACCTCCTTCTTTGCCATCAGGAGGACAGTGTTTCTCAGAGCAGTTCTGATGCTGGCCTGGGCAGCGACCATGAAAGTGACACGCTGACCATCGGTAAGGACTCTGGGGTTTCTTATTCAGGTGGTGCCTGAGCTCCCCGCAGCTGGGCAGAGTGGAGGCGGAGGAGGAGAGGTGCAGAGGCTGGTGGCGCTGACTCAAGGTTTGCTGCTGGGCTGGGCTGGACCGGGTGGCAGAGGGAGTGAACGCAGCTTGGTGGTGGCTTGGCCTAACGCTTGCTTGGGAGCATGGGGCTTGGTCTCGGGGCTGGAAGGGCAATATCCTAGAGAACTGAGGTGACCGGGAGTCTGGGGAATGCCTTGGGAGGAGTGGTTCCTGGATGAGATGTTGGAGGGCCAAGCCAGCAGGAAGGGAGTTGAACTCAACATATAAGAAATGTGAGAGCCTAGGAGATGAAGAATAGCATTTCCATTTCCCTCGAGCAGTGCCTATGAGGGACCAGAATCACCAGTGGCATATGGAATAAAAATACCGAGCTGGCTGTCTCTACCCGGTCCCAACAGCTGGATTTATGCAGGAAGAGTTCTGCTCTTATAAACTGTTTGATTAGCCATCTTCAGAAGTAAATAAAGAATAGCCTTATCTGAAAGTTTACAGAAGAGCAGAGTCTTTATGATTTACAAATTCCTCTTCCATCGAAGAGTCCTGGTACATACACAGTAGACACAAGGTTTCAATCTCTGGCTCATACCCAGCACCTACACGTGCCCCCAGCTTTGGTGACATAAAGGAGAATTAGAGACAGTCTCTTCTCTCTTGGAGTTTTCAGGCCAGGACGAACGGGATGATGGGTTTTGGCATCTTAGGAATATGGTGTCTCCGTAGTGCTTCTGAGATGCAGGCAGAAGGTGAAGGCAGGGACTGCTGGCTCTTGCTTTAGAACTGAGATGACCAAGTAGCGCCACGCTCTTGTCCCCACAGATGTCTCCGCTATCTCCAACCTCATCAGGAAGCATGTGTCTGAAGCCCGGCTGGTGGAAGACATCGGCCACGAACTGACTTATGTGCTGCCATACGAAGCTGCTAAGGAAGGAGCTTTCGTGGAGCTCTTCCACGAGATTGACGATCGCCTCTCAGATCTGGGCATCTCCAGTTACGGCATCTCAGAGACCACCCTAGAAGAAGTAAGCGGGCAACAGTCCCAAGGCCAGGGAGGCAGCCTACACTTGGAACGTGACTGCTATAGTGTTGGTTACCAAGATTTTAACGTTTGGGTAATGCCAGCCCCAGTAAGAGTGTAGTACCAGAGAGCAGTGAATAGAAGTATCAGGACTGCTCCCTGGTGTGAGTAGTGTTGTGACCTATGGTGAACACTCATATATAGTAAATGGCTGATATTAGTTCACTGGAGCCAGGTGCTGGTGATTTTTTTTTATCCTGTTTATTTAGTTTTGTGATTATAATTTACTTACAACATTTCTCCCCTCCTCCCCCTCCCTCCAAACCTTCCCATATATTACTCCTGCTCTCCTTCAAATTCATGGCCTCTTTCATTTTATTATTTTTGGTTTTTGTATTTTATATTTTTAAATGATGTTTTTACTTACTCTTGGAGAAATATATTTTGGGCATATTAATTCCCCTCTTCCAGTTCCTTTCAGACCTGCTTCCTACCTCTCTACCCATCCAAATTCATATTCTCTCTCTCTCTCTCTCTCTCTCTCTCTCTCTCTCTCTCTCTCTCTCTCTCTCTCTCTCTTTCTCTCAGAAAAAAACAAATACAAAAACAGAACCCATTTGTGTTGGCCAACTCCCCTGGGTGTGGGCATGCCTCGTAGTGTGGCCAGTACACCATTGTCACTTCATTGATGGTGTTCAGTTTTAGACATTGAAAGCTCATGTAATAATTATAGCAGGATGAGGATTAATAGTGAAGGAAGTTGATCTGGGATTATGAATTAGCTTTGGGACATCAAAGCCCGGGTTATCTTTACTATCTAGCGATGCTTCTCTTTAGAGACATACCCTCACAAGCCTTGAAGCCTAGAAGGGGTGTAAACATTTCTGGCTTGGCTGGCACCTGGTGTAGATTGTGCAGCAGACTCATCTGTGCTGACAGTAAAATTTCTAAAGCTCCCCTCTGTGCCTTTGAATCAAAATTTCTGGAGATGTGACTTTGTATGCAACTTCTGTTGCATGCTTCCTGCAGCGTAGTCTGTAGATAGGTTTGGAAATCAGTGACCTCGGATAGATTTCCTCTATCTATAAATAGTGTTTATTTCTAGTAAAAAGGAACCTATTCCCCTTTGGCCATTATTTCTTGGATAAATCGTCACAATGTGGTCCTGCTCCGAGGTCTAGGACCACAGATAAAAGCGACTTGCCTCATTCTGGGTCAACATCTCCCTCATAAAGTTTGTTTTATTTTGGAAAGAATTGTCTGCATTGGTAGCTATCACACATGAAGACAGGTTTTCTGTCCAAAACAGCTTCTCCCTTCAGTGGCTCTGATAAAATTGTTGTTGGTAAATATGGCCTCCACCTTCTTGGTCTTAAGAGCTTGATGTGGGATTTTACAACCTGATACGGGGAGTGGTAAGTTCTTTGGTAAAGTAGGTGCTTACATTGTCTCCTGCTATGGTTTTTCAGATATTCCTCAAAGTGGCTGAAGAGAGTGGGGTGGATGCAGAGACCTCAGGTAACCCGGATGTGTGGGCTGCGCGCTATTTGGGTAGGCTTTCTGCAGGCTGTTGAAGCTAGCCCCTGTTGTAGCCTTCCCTTTGCATCCGTCTGGTGCAGTCTCATTCTTAGCTTATGGGTTTGCTGTGGGAAGGTTTGATGTGTTTGATAAGCTGTGGGACTCCTTCCTTTGCCCCATTTAGATGGTACTTTGCCAGCGAGACGAAACAGGCGGGCCTTTGGGGACAAGCAGAGCTGTCTGCGCCCATTCACTGAGGATGATGCTATAGACCCAAATGACTCTGACATAGACCCAGGTATGAACGGACAAGATCTTTGTTCTGTTGTTTGAACTTGAATTTGTCTTTTATGTGTGTCTCGGCTATTTCTTTGATGGCCTTTGGCTAGGATCATAGATCCTAAAAAGATTCAAAGAAAAGAGAAGAGAGAGAGAGAGAGAGAGAGAAAGCCCCTTTCCCAATATGGCATGTCTGGTCAAACCTGAAGAAGCCCACCATTATCACTCCATTAAATAGGAAAATTTCATAGGTGGGTATGAGAAGATGACCCCCCACGCTCTGAGCCCATTTATCTGTTGCCATTTCTGTAGGGTCTCACTTTCTTGCACACCTTTGGTGTTTTAGGCATTGGATGAGAATTATTTTTTTTAAAGATTTATTTATTATATACACAGTGTTCTGCTAGCATGTATGCCTGCATGCCAGAAGAGGGCACCAGATCTCACTACAGATGGTTGTGAGCCACCATGTGGTTGCTGGGAATTGAACTCAGGACCTTTGGAAGAGCAGGCAGTGCTCTTAACCTCTGAGCCATCTCTCCAACCCCTGAATGAGAATTATTAAATGGACAGTTGATCTCGAAGGAATCAAAGGGGAGGTCGTGTTCGTAAACGTACATATTGTGGATGACTGCGTTCATGTATGTTTGAGATGGAGAGGGAGTTACAAAATGAAACAAATTTGTAGACTGAGTACCCCATTTAGGAGTCACTTGTCTCAGACAAGGATGCATGGTTCTTAGGTACAGAAAATTATTTGGTCCTGCAGTCTGACTAAATAGGTCTGGATTTTTGTTCGGCATTCATATTTCATTGTCAGGACTTAGAAGTTTTTAATTTGTCCACTTTTTATCAAGCATATAAAAGGGAGGAGACTAATTACCCGTGCGTGTCAGCCTACCTGACCCGCTTCATAGGATGTAAGAACTGAGGACGACTTATTCCATCGGAACAGCTTGCTTCTCTTATTTGTGAGCACATCGTTGGTTGTCTCACGGCCTTTCAAGTTTCTGTGCTCGTCAGATGAGGACTGAAAGTGTGCATGTTGAGGAATAGAACTTTGAGCTAGAACTTTTTTCTCAAAAACATGGCTTTTTCATGAAAACCCTTAACTTCTGTGGTACCCTGAAGGCTGCAATCCACAGTTTCCAAGATGACTCGCCCAAGTTTCCAGAGGAAAGAGCGAGGTCAGTCAGATACAGGTGAGACTGAAGGTGACCCGCCATAATTTTTTCTCAACAGAATCCAGGGAGACGGACCTGCTCAGTGGGATGGACGGCAAAGGCTCCTACCAGCTGAAGGGCTGGAAACTCACCCAACAGCAGTTTGTGGCCCTTCTGTGGAAGAGGTTGCTGATAGCCAGACGGAGCCGGAAAGGGTTCTTTGCTCAGGTGAGATGTGCTGGTGTCCGCCTTCATGGACTGCAGACTCTTGGGCCAGAGAAGGTGGGGTACGACTCTGGTCAGGATACAGACACTGGGACCAGATTAACCAATGTCCACACTAATTCAGTTTTCTTGCCATTTGGTCATCTGCTGGCCAGCGATTTCCTTGCGCTTCAATTTGTTCATCTGGACACAAGGCCCGATATGTGGTTGTTATCAGGATAAAATGAAGTTTTTTTATAATTGAGTTTGACATTAGTATGTATGTATGGGGGAAATTCAAAGAATACCATCAAAGGGGATACAGTTTAGAAAAACTGGTTGGGCAAATTTAATTCTCATAACACAGGAGCTGCCCTGCTGAGATGTGCTTGATAGTGCACTTATTATTATTAGAAATATGGTATATTTCTCTGATTGTGTGTAACTGCTGTGCAATGTGCATGAGGCTAAGGATGTAACTGCACGCAGCTCCCGTATGTCGTTTGCATGCCGGCTTGATCAGTTAGAATGGAATACATTTATTTCACAATATAAAACAAAGAACCATAGAGAACATGTCTGCCCTGCAGACCACCTGGGCAGCACTCCTTTAAAGTGTGAGTTTGAAGCCAGCCAACCTGGATCTTGATTGACCACTGGCTGACTTTTCTCCGTTCCATAGGGCTCTAGTTTGTAGATGGGGATAATGAAAATAGCTCCACAAATAACCACGAGATGGGGTATTAAATAAGTTGATTCTCACTACAATACTTCCCAGTGGAATTATTCATCCAGTGATAATTTTCTATATTGGAACTCAGAAATGCTAAAACCACAGTTCCTGTTTGATTTCTTATGGCCCTGGAGATGGAGGCTAGGAATGTGCACATTCTAGGAAAACTACTACCGAGTCACAATCACAGTCAGGGTGATCATTGAAGCATTGAAGTTGTAAAGGGTCAGTTGCTCAGAAATGAATGAAAGGATCTTTTGGTTAGATCTGAAGAAGGGATATAGAAAGTTTGGAGAATTTCAAGGAAGGATTTAGATAAGAATGCTTTTTCCTGGTGCTCATAGGGGAGACCGTGGCTGCCACTCCTTCTGGGGGAGGACATGGCTATAGAGTTGGTTCTGTGTTCTCAGCGTTCAGAGATTCAGATGTCACATAGGAACCCCTGCAGAACAGACAGAACCAGGATCAGGGTCTTCTGTTTCCTGGTCCAGGGCTGTTTCTCTCAGCCTTTGGCTGAGTCCATGACCCAGCCTGGTTTTTCTCAGTCTTTAGAGGGAAGAAAGAGCAGGGCTTAACATTTAGTCATTGTGGCTTTTTACTCTGTGACAGTCCCAGGTTGTTCTGTCCACTTTAGGAAATGCTAAGGAGGAAAAGGGATAATTTTCAGGCTCCTTTGCCTCCCAGCTGCCAAAAATATATTGGTGGAATTCAGCCATGGGCCTTGCCTGTGCCCCTCATCGCTGTGTAGATTTCTGACTGTTTTTTTTTTTTTGTCCTGTGGTTCCTTCCCCTCCCAATGCCTGTTTATAGATTGTCCTGCCAGCTGTCTTTGTTTGCATTGCCCTGGTCTTCAGCCTGATCGTGCCACCCTTTGGCAAGTACCCCAGCTTGGAACTTCAGCCCTGGATGTATAATGAACAGTACACGTTTGTCAGGTATGTGTTTGATTTCTTTAGTTCTCCTACACTGGAGGTCTGTAGATGAAAGTGTTCGTGATATAGAGGGAAGTTTGAAAAGGGTTGAGATAGGGGCTTGCTCTCTTCCTGGTGTGTGTGTGAGTGTGTGTGTGTGTGTGTGTGTGATGTGTATGCAGTCATATATAGATAGTGAATTAGTAATTTTTTTTCCTCTATCTCACTTTCATTTTCTATACTTAAAGGTTTGTTTGACCCCTTTCTAGCTGATGACCTAGTATGGCCCATAGCTATAGATCATGGCCTGTGTTTGTGTCCTGGACCCATTGTTTTCTTGGTCTTTTTAACTGTTCGTACAAATAGTCAATAAAATCTGCCTCTCTGTTCTTGGAAGGTCCTAGCTGTCTGTGGCAATTAGATAATTTTCAAAGTAGCTTTGAAATGCTGATCCTTAATCATTTTTTTTATTTCACACGAATTGCATATGTCTTTGTGTGTATGTATACGCACATCTTCACATGTAACCTCTTTGTACATGTTCCACTAGGGGTACCGTATGTTACCATGATGCCAGATGTATGACGCTCCTCACAGGTGGCGTCTGTGTTTTACTTGTTTTGGTTTAAAAGCCTGTTTTCTGGGAAGTGCTTAGCTGAGGTTGCTCTGTAGGAAACCTTTCCTACCCCTGAATCCTTGTTCGGGTGAACTTCCTGATGTGGATCTCTCTCGTGTACCTGCAGTAATGATGCTCCAGGGGACTCGGGCACCCAGAAGCTCCTGAACGCTCTGACCAGAGACCCAGGCTTCGGGACCCGTTGCATGGAAGGAGACCCGATTCCGTGAGTAACACTTCAGCCACCTCGTTTTCTTTCTGGTGCTAACGCCTCTTACATTGTGACCACCATTGTTTAGCCTTTTAGTCAGAATTGATCTTAAAAGGCAAGGCAGTTATCAAAGAATTTAGGAGCAAATAGAATCTTCTAACATCCTTCATAACAAATCATTACCAGCATTTGTTAACTCTTCACACCAGTCAAGTTCAATACGAGAGTAGACGGGGGAGGGGGAGGAGGGCGCAATTTATAGATTTGCTCATCTCCACTTTAACCTGAAAAGATGACAGACTGATTTCTTTTATAACAGCCCCAACTCTCTTTTTGTTCAGTTGCACATTATGATCAGACATTCAGGACAAATTTTAAATAGTAAGAAAGTAAACTCAATGATACGCACAGCGCAGTGGACTGTGTATGTCTGTAAGGAGCAAGGCGTGAGGAAGCTCTGCTGAATGAAGCCAGTGCAGAGATGATGGGGAGAGAAAGGGGCTGGTGGAGGTAACTTCAAGTTTGCAGGTCCAAACAGAATTTCTGTCTGGGGTCATAAAGCCACAGAGTGATAGCTAAGAAACTGGGAGACAAGGTGATAGATACCTAGAGAAGGAGATTTAGAATCCCAAGCCTCAAAGGGGAGGATGGCAATCTTGTGTCAGAGCACTGAACATGGTGGCTATGTATACAAGACCCAGCAGATTCCTAGACGAATGGTTTCTGTGTATTTATCAGCTCTTAATTAGTGTTTGTTTTAGCTCCCTTTCTGTTGCTGTGATAAAACACCACATAGAAGGAAGGGTTTTGGGTGGATAGAGGGATAGAGGAATCTGTGACCATCATAGTGAAGAACATGGCAGCAGGCAGGCGGGGACATGCTGGAGCAGCTGCTGACAGCTTGCATCCTCATCCACAAACAGGAAGCATAGTCTTTTGAATGTTACGAATCTTTTGACGTAACTCCTCCAACAAGACCACACCTCCTAATCCTTCCCAAATAGTTTTACCAACTGGGGAATCAAGTATTCAAACATAAGAGCCCACAGGGCTGTTCTCACTCAGACCATCACATGTTAGATGATGTGTTAGTTACTGTTTTGCCAGGAGAAAAGCAACTTGCATGGAGCAAAAATTTTTGGTGATTTTTAGAGGTTTTAGTCTATGGTCGATTGCCTACAGTGTTTTGGGGTTTTGGGGTCTCTGGTGGGTCAAACATGATGGGGAATATGCGTGGCACACAGCTGCTCACATCATAAAAACCAGTCTACGAAGCAAAAGGAGACAAGGAAGGGTTGGGGGGGTCCCAATATTTCCTTTTAACATGTGGAGGTAGCCACTTGTTTGCTTGTTCATCCCTGCCACCCGGCCAGCTTGGCCCCAAAATTACCACACAGAAACTGTATTAATTAACTTACTGCTTGGCCTTTTAGCTCTAGCTTCTTACTGGCTAACTCTTATATTAATTTAACCCATTTATATTAAATCTGTATATCGCCACGTGGCAGTGGCTTACTGGCAAAGATTCGGCATGTCTGATTCTGGCGGCTCCATGGCATCTCTCTGACTCTGCCTTTTTCCTTCCAGCATTCAGTCTAGTTTTCCCTGCCTACCTAAGTTCTGCCCTATAAGCAGGCCAAGGCAGTTCTTTATTCATTAATGGTAGTCACAGCACACAGAAGGGACCCCTGCATCTAACATGTGTCCTCAATGACATAACTTCCTTCTCTTAGGCTCTGTGGCTTAAGGACTCCGCCAACTCCCAATAGCACCACAATCTGGGGGCCAAGCCTTTAGCCTATGAGTGTTTGTAAGACATAGAAGACTCAAATTATAGTTGATAGTTACTAAGTATTCTTTGTACTTCAGTTAGTTCTTACTGGATGGTACATCCAGCAGCTAATATTGGGAACAGATAAATAGATGCTGAGGGTGGGGAAGGACACAGATTCTTCTTGACTTCACCCTACCTGTGGGATTCTGGGTGCAGGCTTTGCAGGAAGGAAGGATGAGGTAAGGTGATAGGAACTGAGCCATATGGATTCATGAATTGGTTCCAGCAAAGGCTGTATCTACAGGAGAGAGAACTTATGAGACAGACAGCTAACCTACAGAGATAAAAGAAATACCTGTCCATGGCATCAGAGGGTATGTGTGTGCTGTTTGAGCGCCATGGACTCTCTGAAGCAGTCTGAAAGAAAGGGCTTCACCCTGCCAGCTCATACTGAAATTCAAATTTTAGGATTTTTGGAAAGTGTTAAGACTGTAGAAAATCTGAGTAAAATGCTTTTTCTGTGGACTTTAGTTTGTGCCAGCCTTTTGAAGGTTTTATGTGTGGGTTTCAAAAGGACATGTCTTAGCTAAGAGGCCTCAGAGAGGAAATGATAAATCATTTGGAGAAGCTCTTCACTTGTGTGTGTATTTATAAACACACATACTCAAAATAAAGATTGCAACTATTTTAAATTGTGGAATCTTGAAAATTGGAAATCTAGAAGAAAAATTAGAAATGACAAGTCATTTTATACTTTACTAGTAGGGAAAAAAATGAACCCTGAGACACAAGGGCCTCGTGACACGCTCCAAACAGTCCAGTGCTCTAGGCAGAGATGCGGGCCTCGCGCTCTCTGAGGATGCTTGTGGCCTCGCTTTCCACACAGCGAGCAAGCGTTCCTGCTCCTCTCAGCTCAATTCTCTACTTATTGGAGGACATAAATTGGGTTTTGCCGTTCTCTGCAAAATGTCCAGCGTATACATAGATACAAACTCCTACCCATGCCTGTATCATATGACTCCTCTCTCCTTCCCTCCCCCTCCCCCTTCTCACTCATCAGTCCATCTTAAAGCCCATCACACTATTTTCCTGTTGTTCATCAACTCTCTAAGACTCATTTCTTCACAGGGCCACTGTGCCTGACTTCCCATGACTTCTGCTTGGAGTGTTCTTCCTCACCAATTCTTTTAAAATTATGTCTATTTATTTTAGTGTGGGTGTGCGTGTGTGTCATGGCACATGTGTAGAAGGAAGAGTGAAACTTCTGCCACATGGGACCTAGGGATTGAACTCAGGTTTGGCTGTAGGCACCTTTACCCACCGAGCCCTCTTACCAGCTCATCATTCCAATTCTTTTACCAGCTTATTGTTTGTGTTTTGGCTGGCATGTTTTCCTGTTTCTTTTTTTTTTTTTTGATCTTTAGCGTCAGTGATCTCTTCTCTTCAAATACTCTCTTGCCGTTTCTGCTTTATTTGGGGCTGTGTTAAATTAGACTTGTTGTCCTGGCATGCAGAACCCATGAAAGCGGAGGGTTTGGATTGCTTACACAGACTATCAGAGATGCAGAACACTGTAGCACGTAGTGGGCCTTCATGTGTGCTGTGTCAACAGATGTTGGATAGTGGGGTTGAACAGCATTCACTCTGAGCATCTGGAGCCTGTTTATGTTGTATTTCCCCATGCCTTCTGTGATGCCCAGCCTCCCAGGCTGCCCCAGAGCAAATAGAATGAAGTCCTAGTCTCTTTCAAATGGTAGGGGCTGGGCACATGGGCCCTTTCTAAAGAGCAAACCTGTGTTCTAAAGGGATCTGGGGAAGTCAGGCCCCTTTCAGGGGAGCCTACAACTCTTGGTGTCCCCTTTTACAGAGATACCCCTTGCTTGGTGGGGGAGGAGGATTGGACCACTGCCCCAGTTCCCCAGACCATCATGGACCTCTTCCAATATGGCAACTGGACGATGAAGAACCCCTCACCCACCTGCCAGTGTAGCAGTGACAAAATCAAGAAGATGCTGCCTGTGTGTCCCCCAGGGGCAGGGGGCCTGCCACCTCCTCAGGTGAGTCCCCTGTCGGTATGACTGAGAAGTGGCTCAGGGTGGGGCATTTATGAGGCGGTAGGAATAGGTGATTGCAGCCTTGCTCTTACCTGAGACAGATGAGTGGGATCTGGGAGAGGGGTTTGAACTACACTGTGCCAGTGCCTGTCATACCACTCTCACCGACCCAGCTCTCACTGACCCAGCTTCCTACCCTGGTTCTGTCACAGCTGAGCTGGTGGCTGTGTTTACTCTTGGGACAGTTTTTTTTTTTTTTGAACTTCAGAATAAGGAAGTGGACCACAAAACTTAGGTGTATCTTATCAACTCTTACCTTCTTTGGGACTCTGAGTTTTGAAAGGAGATCTGAGTTTTTTGTTTTTGATTTCTTTTTTTTTTTTTCTGAAAATTTCAGGATAGTCTATCTCTCTGCTATTTCATCAGAATCCACAATCTACGCTGGAGGGTGGAGATAGGTGATTTTTAGTGGGTGTACAAACTTAAATCTCACTTGCCACCCTAAAATCACCTGATCCAGTCACCAATATAATGCTCACGTACAAAAGAATCCACTGGGCAGTTTATAATGCTGTTGCCTAAATATTCGGTGGAATGGAGAATCCCATCTAGATATCTAGAATACTTTCCGGGGGTAATTTTGGCTTGGCATAGTGAGGGACAAGTGCTGATGGCAGAATTGGTGGGTGGCTGAGGGTCTAGCCTGGGCCCTGGGGTCCTTTTGACTGTTGTCTGTTTTCTGAGCTCGGTTTCCATGTAATAACAGAGAAAGCAAAACACTGCCGACATCCTTCAGAATCTGACGGGAAGGAACATTTCCGACTACCTGGTGAAGACATACGTGCAGATCATAGCCAAAAGGTAGCTCCTGTTGAGACCTGGCTCGCTCTCTACCATCGCTGAGGGGAGACATTAAGGCCCACAGATGTAGACCTGAGCAGTAGGGAAATGGAAGATTCTGGCTCTGTGGGAAATTTGGCACATTGCATCGAGACACGACAGTGCACAGGGTATTGTGAGTCTTAAACATTCAACTGAGAGGACGAGCCTGGCTGCTCTAGAATGAAAATAAATTAAATGTGGACTCAGATTTGAATTCTGACCCTCAGCAGCTGCTTGACCAGGTTCAGCCCATTGTTCTTGTAAAATGTGACGTTAGTATTGCATTAAGTTTGTTGTGGGGGCTCAATGATGTGACATAAGCAAAGAGCTTTAGGCCTTCTCACATGGGTGGCTCCATAAACACAAGGTGTTCTGAAGCAAAATCAGGGTAGACTCAGTAGCTTTTCGTACCAATGGAGCCTTTCAAGAGACTTGTAAATTCCTGGGACATGACCGCACAGGGCCCAATGTTTGGTTAGTGCTCAGAAAATATGTTCCCTTCCCATCAGTGTGTTCAGGTGGCATGTCCCTGTTTGAAGTGACTGTAAATGACAAGGGTATGCTAGAATGTAAGTAGATTTCCCAGAGCTGGAACCTCTCCCTCCACATGGGATTTACAATTGAAATTCATTAATTAATTTTAGACAAGGTTTCATTATGTAGTCTTGACTGGCCTGGAACTCTCTCTATTTTAGACAGTGTTTCACTGTGTAGTCTTAGTTGGCCTAGAACTCTCTGTATAGACCAAGGTGTCTAGATCCACCTGCCTCTGCCCCCTGAGTACTGGGATTAAAAGCACGTGCTACAATGTCTGCCTGTATGGTGGCTTTTAAATTTGTTGAATTTGCTGTGTGATTACCACATGGGTAAGGTTTCTGAGACAGCCTGAAGGACATGCTGAGAGTGACCCTCCCGACATGGGTAGTACTGCAGCCCTGGTCGTAGACCGTTCCTGTCCCTGTACTTGTCCTCGGGTGGATGATTACCTCAGCAGCATCAGTATGATCTGCTCTTTCTGTACCTGATTTTTGGTCTGTCTTTTCTTTCTGCAGCTTAAAGAATAAGATCTGGGTGAATGAGTTTAGGTAAGTCAACCCCGATTTTCCATTTTCCCTGTCACTGTGAGTCTCACGAGAGTGATTTTGATGTAGACAAGGCTGTAGATTGGGGGATTGTTTGCATGTGCACACACTTGGGTGTTACCTCACCACGAAGGAGGCACTAAGGTGCTGCGGGCTGTGGAACACACGAGGCTACAGGCTGCATTGTAGTACACTGTGAATTGCGCAGCAGTATTCATGGGACATCACTGTAGAAGCCTGGGAAACATTTGACACGGTACTTTCCTTGAGGAGATTCAGAAATCTCTCACAGGCCTCTGGAGACTTAAGAAAGTACAATGTCATAGGGGAAGACCAAACAAATTCCCAACAGTGCCTAGGAACTCAAGGAAAAACCTTCAGGCCTTTCATATGACACAAGGTCTTGGCAGGAATGAAAGGCACGCAAGCCATGATTTCCACCTGTTTTTCTCTGTTTGGGTTTTGAAGGAGCATGTGAGAGAGGGGAATGAAGCATTTTTGACATCAGCCTGTGCAGTATGGGGAAAATGAGTAGCCTGTGCTGCTGCTCCAGAAACCTCAAAGGCTCTGTTCCCAAGTTTCAGTTTTCCTCTCTGCCCTTTCTCCAGGGTTTAGGGCCCCTGGAACTCTGGGCAGAGCAGTCCCACACCCACATAGTGGTTCCCATGCTGGGGAAGTCAAGACCTGTCTGTAGTCCCTACTTGACGTTCAGGGCTGTGCCCATCACCACTAGCCCTGACTTCCTGTCTCTGACGTGGATGACTTACTCTATGGCATTAGCTCCCAGCCCTCCCTTTTAGGCAGTAATCTTGAGAATGTAGATGGCTCCATTTCACAAGAGGAGGCAGCATGAACTGTCCTTAGCCAAGTTTTCATCTTAGTTTGAATAAGATAGGGCTCTCATAGAACCTTGTTTGCTGTAGTATCTGCTACGGAGTAATGGCTTGGGCTCACTGCCTGGGTTTTAATAGCAAGCCTTTCTTTTAGGTATGGTGGGTTTTCCCTGGGTGCCAGTAATTCTCAAGCCCTTCCTCCGAGTCGAGAAGTCAATGATGCGATCAAGCAAGTGAAGAAACTCTTGAAGCTGACCAAGGTACAGAATCTATCCTGAAACATGTCAGGAAAATAGGCCTGGAAATGCTGTGACATGGGAGGAGTGGCATGGGCTCAGTGTTCTGAACATGCTGAAAGCAATTTCAGACAGACCACACACACACACACACACACACACACACACACACACACACACACACTCACACACACACACACACACACACTCACACTTCTAAAAGTGTAGGTTAAATATGAACTGAGAGATTAAAACCTCTTACAACAGCCAAGTTGATGGAGTTAGCCAGTTGGTAAATTAATTGGGTTTCAGACATTTTCCTAAAACAGGAAATAGGGAAAAAATGCATGAATTAATTTTTTTTAGGCTGGCTTTAAGATCTGTTAAGCCCACATTCATTTTTCCCTATATCAGGTTTCCCAAGTTGAAATGAGAGTTGAAATGGTCAAGTGAGGTGGATTCTGGGGTCTTAGACAATGGTGCTGGGTCTAGAACATTGTCTAATTTAGGGTTTCTGTTGCTGTGAAGAGACACCATGACCACAGCAACAATTATAAAGGAAAAGCATTTAATTGCGGCGGCTTACATTTTCAGAGGTTTAGTCCACTATCATCATGGTACAACGTGGTGGTGGCATGCAGGCAGACATGGTACTGGAGAAGCAGCTGAGAGTCCTACATCTTGATCTGTAGGCAACAGGAAGCAAACTGTGACACTGGGCATAGCTTGAGCATAGAAGAGCTCAAAGCCCAACCCTACTTGATACACTTCCTCCAACAAGGCTACACCCAGTTTAACAAATCCACATCTCCTAATAGTGTCCCTCCCTTTGGGGACCATTCTCTTTCAAACCACCACAAGTACACAGCTCTCTTTTAAGCTATGGGATGCATCTTCATGGAATGTGGGTTTTAGTTCTGGGATGGTGCCAAGAGACTCTGAAGAATCTTGGAAATGTAGTATTTTATTTTTACTTATGTGTATGGGTGAATTGCTTATGTGCATGCCTTTGTGCTGGGTATATGCCCAGTGCCCACAGAGGCCAGAAGAGGGCATTGACTCCCTTGGGACTGGTGTTACAGATGGTTGTGAGCCCAGATTTGGGTGCTGGGAATTGAACCAGAGTCCTCAGGAAGAACAGACTGTGCTCTTAACCTTTGATCCATCTCTCCAGCCCCAGGATCTTGGGGATTTAAGGATTTAAGTTACAGGCTTTTAAAAATTATTATTGTATTATTTTGTGATTCTTTCATGAGGTCATATCATGGCAACTTTAGTGCTGTGGATCTGGTTACTTGTTCTCAGGAACTGTGTATGTAATAATGACTTTAGATATAATTTCAATGACGTGGTGGGTGTCTTGGTCTATGTACAGCTAGCTCATTGCTCACTATCGCCTCCTAACTGTGCAAACAAACACCACTGAGGCAGGATTCTCTTGTTTACAGGACAGTTCTGCAGATCGTTTTCTCAGCAGTTTGGGAAGGTTCATGACAGGACTGGATACCAAAAACAACGTCAAGGTATGCCATTGCCTGTGTGCTTCAACGTCTTAATAAACAACGGTCCTCTCTTCCTGGAAATCCCGTGGTCGAGTCCCTAGGGACAGTCGTGGCAGAAAGGAGCAGATGTTAACTTTACCAGTGACAGTGTAGTGACTAAGAGAATTTCTTCTGCCACCAAACTTTAGCATGTGAACTGATGTGACCTTTGCCTTAAGTCACTTAGCCTGTTTAAGTGTCAGTTCCTAGGTGGCAAAAAGACAGTAACCATGGCGACCTCTAACGTTATGTGGGGAACTGGTTGAAAGTGTCAGATCTATACATACATGTGGCCAGTGGTCAGTGGATCCTGCGCCTGTAATGCTTTTTGTTTGGTACACAGCTAGCTGGAATTCCTTTCTGAAGTGTCCACGCATGTTTTGTGTGCGCACGCACTTCTGAGAGCACGGTTTGGCGGCATCACCTTGAAGTTGGTCTGTTTCCCTTCAGGTGTGGTTCAATAACAAGGGCTGGCATGCCATCAGTTCCTTCCTGAATGTCATCAACAATGCCATTCTCCGGGCCAACCTACAGGAGGGAGAGAATCCAAGCCAGTACGGGATCACTGCCTTCAACCATCCGCTGAACCTCACCAAGCAGCAGCTCTCCGAGGTGGCTCTGTAAGTGTTCTAAAAGGGTGGGGTGTGCAGGTGGGAGGGGGTCATGCACCCGGGAAAGCTGGTTGTAACAGCTGGAGATAACTGTATTGTAGAAGCCTGGGTTGATCCAGGGTCTGGGCAGAAAGTGATTGCCTACCAGTGTTTCTTGACTTGAAGAAGGAAGGCCATCTGTGAAAACCATCACATTTGATGAAGTCACATAAAGTGAATTGAAAATTGTTAATACAATTCTGATTAACTTTTAAATATTTCATTTGCTTGAAAATTCATTTTTTTAAAAAAAATTAGTGAAACGTGCATTTAATGGCTTGTTTCCGGAAATGTGTGTATAAAAGTGGCACATATACATGTGTGTGCACACTCCTGTACATTTGCATAAATTTTAAGGTTAGTAGAGTCTTTGAAGTGAAGGAATCTGGATTTGAGCTAAGCTTTCTAGGTATGTAATATTAAATGCGGTAATTTGTATAAATTGGTAAAGTCAGGACCCAGGACGGAGTACTGGTAATCACCATGCTAGATTCTTCTCTCATAAGTAGGGAATAGTACATTAGTGAATAACTACTGTAGAATATTAATTTTTACGAGACTCGGTATAATGGCCTTTTTGTATGGTTTGATACATGTGACTTTATATGTGTAGTCTGATATATGCATCCTGTTGTTTTTTGCTTATTTATTGCCCTATGACAAACTCGTATGAGTAGCTTCCCAGTAAGATTGCTTGCTCATTTGAAACAATTCTTAAGCCACACTAACTTCTTTATATATGGAAGTTTCCAACTCCTTTCTGTAAGTTAGAAATGGGAGAGAAGTGGAGATCATTAGATTGCATCCATACTTTGTTCTGTAGTTTCATTAGGGGAGTAGACTCATTTTACATTATTGAAACCAGTTTTACATTTGAATTGTTTTTTTTAAAAATGTTATGTGAAAATAATTAGACGGAACCCTGAGACAGAATGTTTGCTGAGCATATGTTTATCCCGCCGCACTTTGGTTGTGTTTATGTCTAGTTGTTTGCCGTGTCCCCAGCTGCATCAAAGGTCCCTCTGATCTTTACTGCCTCTTCCTTTCTAGGATGACCACATCTGTTGACGTCCTTGTGTCTATTTGTGTCATCTTTGCGATGTCCTTTGTCCCAGCCAGCTTTGTTGTGTTCCTGATTCAGGAGCGGGTCAGCAAAGCGAAACACCTGCAGTTCATCAGCGGGGTGAAGCCTGTCATCTACTGGCTCTCCAATTTCGTCTGGGATATGGTGAGGACACAGACTGTCCATCTCTGTCTGAATCTTGATGGGGACTGTAGACTCATGGGGATAATGAAAAAACAGCCTGTCACTAACACCAGGGAGTGTCCCATTTAGTCTAAAATTATATAAAATAGGAAAAGGGAGAGGCCGCTGAATGCTTCCAGGACACCAAATATATAAACTAACTGCACATCATGTGACCATCTGACCACTGTGACTACAGTGACTGCCAACTATCACCTCACATTTCTTATGTGAAAACATTGGGCTCTCTCTCTCTCTCTCTCTCTCTCTCTCTCTCTCTCTCTCTCTCTCTCTCTCTCAAAAGAGCATTTACTGGTCTTACAGAGAACCCGAGTTTACTTCCCTCCACCACATCAGGCTCCAGGGGATTTGACACCCTTTGCTGGTCTCTGTGGCTGTCTGCACACATGCATGCAGATACTTGCATACGTAAATAACCCTTTATCTTAGTCAGAGTTACTATTGCTGATGAAACGCTAGGAAAAAGCAACTTGGGGAAGAAAGGGTTTATGGCTTACACTTCCATCAAGGAAAGTCAGGACAGGAACTCACACAGGACCAGAACCTGGAGGCAGCAGCTGATGCAGAGGCCATAGCAAGGCACTGATTAATGTTGGGCCTGCTTTCTTATAGAACCCAGGACCACCCGTTCCCGGGATGGTCACTGCTGCAATGGGCTGGCCCCTCCCCCATCAATCACTAATTAAGAAAATGCCCTACAGCTAGATCTTACAGAGATGTTTTCTCAGTTCAGGTTCCCTCCTTTGAGATGACTCCAGCCTGTGTCAAGTTGACAGAAGGCCAGCCAGCACTCTCTAGAAACGAAACTAGAACTGAAGGACCTCTATTAAAACCCAAGCCAGTGCCTCCAGCTTACCTGAAAGGTTTTCGCCTAGTCAGAATGCTTTTCACCTTACTAGGGAAGCCACTTGCCACTGAAAACTCCATAAATTATGTCAGCATCTTGTCCATCCATTGCAGTATATTTTTGTATTGGCTATACTATATTGTTTTTGTTTGGATCAATATGAAGGACTTCATAGAACCCTGACGTTCCAATTATTGGTTAAATGATCTTGATCTATATTCCCCCATGGCCCTCATTAATTCTAAGCTACCCAGAGCAGATCGAATTCTTTTCCCAACAAATGCTTCCTCAGATACTTGAAGACAACTCTCATTTAACAATTTTTTTCTCGCAGACAAGATGGTATGTGAGAACACACATGGTCTCTAGGATGTTGTACAGATATGAGTGATGATAATGGAGATGATGAGATTGCTTATGCTAATTACACCAAGTGTCTGTGACCTGTCACTCTTCTGATCTGATTGCCCTTCCATGGCTGTGCTCCATTTATTAATATTCCTTCTGAAAAGCAAAGCCCAGAATTAGCCTGTGCTCAGGCCATGGTCTGAATGGTTATGAGTCTAGGGAAAGCTAATCTTTATATCATAGTCTAGAGCTAATCTTTATATCATGCTTTTACTGCAGCTCGAAGTATGGCACTTAGAAGCAGCACTGACTTATTTCAACTTCGTAATGAACTGAAACCTATTTAGTATGAATTATTGTAAATTAAGGTCTCGTTCATCCCGATGCTAATGCATAGTATCAACTGTTTCAAATCTGAATATATTTTTTTTAAACACTGGTAGACTGCATCTCCTCGGCATTCATTTGCTTTCTTTTGTCTCGACCCAGCAGTTCATTCTTTTCAAATGTCCTGAGTGCTCATTACACGTCTGAAGGTGCCTGGCTGTGCCCGGTAGGGGTCATTCAGAGATGAAAGGGCAAGTCCTTGACCTCAGGACATCACTTGTATGCACACGTGTTTTCTGTCCCTCCCCGCCCAACAATCTAGAATCTGCTGCAAGCATGTCTTGTTTGAGTTGTTGATAAGCACATTAAGTAGGATGAGACTAAGGCAGTCTGGAGCTGCCCTTCTATTATCTGCCAACCACTGTCACCTCCCTGCATGTGCCCCTTCTCCTCCCCTCCCCCGTCTGTGTGTGTGTGTGTGTGAGCTATGAATTTTCATAATTGTCCCTGGGTCAAGTCTTTATTTCTTCATTTTAATGCTTGAAGCACTGTCAAGACAGACTGTAAAATTACTCTCGGTGTGATGAAACAATTTTGACATTCATGTTATGAGTGCTTATCTCACAAATAGATTACATGTGAGATTGAACTTGGGCAGACCATAATATAGCATTAATGATGAAACCGACACAATCTTCCCTGGGTAGAATAATGGAAGCTCATTTGCTTCCTGTGAAATTGAAATGACTCTGCCTGAGAATCCATCCTTCAGTAAGTTTACTGAGCGTGACACCTTGGCTTAGCTGTAGGAGAGACAGAAAGGGCATGCAGTTTATAAAACCAGCCAAGGGTAAAATGCTTGTCAAACTGTATTGTCCAGAATTTTGATTAATAGTTTATGTGGCTTCATTAATTCAGAGTTATTCTCCAACATGTTTATTTGTCCTTTCTTGTCCGGTGATGTTGAGGACTTGGGATGTGACTTAGGGGTCAACTTTATTTTCTTATTTTTTTCTTCTAGTGCAATTATGTGGTTCCTGCTACATTGGTCATTATCATCTTCATCTGCTTCCAGCAGAAGTCCTATGTGTCCTCCACCAACCTGCCTGTCCTAGCCCTTCTGCTTTTGCTGTATGGGTAAGGCAATTCTGGGTGACCATTCTCCAAGTGGGCGAGGCATGTGGTACCCACTGCTAGAGGAAAGGCGGAAGACTCCAATGGATGCTTATGTTTGTGCCTTACCAGGTGGTCGATCACGCCTCTCATGTACCCAGCCTCCTTTGTGTTCAAGATCCCCAGCACTGCCTATGTGGTCCTCACCAGTGTGAACCTTTTCATCGGCATCAACGGCAGTGTGGCCACTTTCGTACTGGAGCTTTTTACCAACAATGTGAGTGCCGCATGCAGGGCTCCGGTGCCAGAGGACAGTGGTTAACCCTGACCTCTTGTTATTCCACTTGTCACCACCTGTAACCCTGAAACCACGGATCACTCTGCCTTTGCAGCTTCTGCCTCTTCTCTGGTTCATATAACTCTGTTTCTGTCCTGCTGTGCCTTGTATTTCTCTGGTCTTTTCTGCTTTCTTTGATGATGATGATGATGATGATGATGATGATGATGATGATTATTTCTCCTTCAGGGTCACTTTGGAAAAGACTGAACAGTCTGTCCTTGCTTTCTTATTTAGATACCATTTCTGGGTGATGCCATTCAGTCTTAAAGTTTTTATCCCCAGTGCAGTATCTTGTTTTTATCTCTCTGATCTGTGCTTTGATAGTTCCCTGGAACTCCAGTTCTCGGTGCCTCATGAATGGCTCCATTTAAATTATCTATAGATACCACACACTAGACACACTATTAGAGTCTTTCCCATTAGATCCTGTTTATCTTGTCACCCCTGCTAGACTTGATGGCATCTCTGCAGTTGCTCATCATCTCTGATGCCTTTCTTGATGCCATTCTAGATGCTTTGCTGTTTATTTCCTTATTCATCTGCACCCTTCCAGTTTCAGATCTCATAAACAAGGCTATTGCTTTTGCTCTGAGACCTTAGCTCAGCACATAGTGCCTTTTGTGGGTGCACAGCCCTTGTTGGCCAGACACTATACCAAATCCCCTCCTGGTGCTCAGTAATTTCAGCTGAGTTTCCCCTTAAACCACTGTATTCCTGCCTTGAAATGACCTTCTTCTATCACAGGACCTGGGAGTGTCTGCCGTACCTCTAAGATTTAACTCCACTGTGAAACTTTCCTCATTTGCCCTAGTGGGTGTCTGCTTTCTTTCTCTGTGCTGTCAGAACCCCCAGTTCTTCCTTCAGTGTGACACACATTTGGTTATGCCATCATTTCAAAGCTCCTTTTCTCTTAGTGAGACAGATGTTTAACATTTGCATCCTCCATGCCCTAGCCCCACACATCCAGCAAATAACAACTTACCCAACTGCTGGATTTTTTTCCTCTTTTTATTTTATGAGTATGGATGTTTGGCCTGCATGTATGTTTGTACACCATATGTGTATAGTGCCCGAAGAGGCCAGACAAAAGGGTTGGATCCTCTGTAACTAGTTAGAGCCGGTTTTGAGCTCTTCTGTGGGTGCAGGGAACTGAACCCTGATCCTCTGTAACCACTGAGCCGCCTCTCCAACTCCGGTGGCTTGATGTTTAGTTCCCATGGCTTGATATTCAACCAACCATGTCTTATGGGGTCATTGTACATTCTGAAGTACTGAGAAGATGTTTTTGAAATTTCAGCAAAATACCGAAACTCAAATATTGACCTAGATATGAATGGTTTGCTTTTATAATGATAAGCTAATGTTTTGTTGTGGATTTGTGTCTGATTAAAAATAACCCAAAGTTAAAAGTTCGTTTTCTTTCACACATTTGGCATCTCTTCAGGTTTTCTGAAGAAAATGCCTTCTGCTGCTTCTTGGTATCTGAATTCAAAGGTCCAGGGAACTGGATGCTTTTCTTCACAACTCTATCTCAGGCTTAGGCTATGAATGATGTATGTTTCTCTTTCCACCTTTTCATCTTCAGAAGCTGAATAACATCAATGACATCCTGAAGTCTGTGTTCCTGATCTTCCCACATTTTTGCCTGGGACGAGGGCTCATTGACATGGTGAAAAACCAGGCCATGGCTGACGCCCTGGAGAGGTTTGGTGAGTGAGGTAGTAGCTGCAAGGCCAGCTTTAATGGAGGTTGCAGTTTCCAAGGGCCTCACAGTCTGATGGCTGCTTTAGGAAGAGGGTGGGATTGGATACGGGCTCTCTGTCCCCTAACACTCCTCAAAGGCTGATACGAGCACAGCTGGTCTGTTAGGAGTCTCATCATACAGCCATTTATCTGTGCTTCTGATAACATTGACTTAAATGAAAAAAAAAAACCCAACTTTGGTATTTGTTGAAACTAATACCTGATGCCACAAATCAGTTTGTCAAATCCCTGGGAAAAGCAAGCCATAGCTGCACCAATTAGATAAGGCCAGAGAATCAAAAAGGAAGACATACCCTTCGATTCTACTAAAACCAGAGGCCTGTAGGTATGCTCATATATTGTGTTTCACATATTTGTAAAGAGCTACTTATTGAAGTTCTTTTCTATTTTTATAATTGTTAAAATATCTTCTGCTCTTCTGTGATTATTATTCATTTGCTGGTTAATTTGGTTAGATGGGACATGCTACTTAATAAACTTAGAAGAGGGACTTTTTCATTTTAGTGATGAAAGGCATATGAAGAATTCAGGGATATTTTTCCTATACCTGCTAACGAGTCACTAGGTTACATTAAATGCTGCAGAAGTGGGCATCTTTAGAATGCGTTTTCTAATAGTTGTTATTTTTTAAAACTTAGAACTAAAAAAATCTGACTCTAAGAATTAGTCAGGATTCTTAATTTTATTAGACATGGTTGGTTTTTTTTTGGGGGGGGGAGTCATGACTCATTAAAAAGGAAATCTTAGCAATCCTGATGGAGTTACAGATCTAATGCAAATTGGCTCTGAGAGTCCGACTGACGCCATCTTGTTCTGTAGTTCTCCAAATGAAATCTCAAAAGTAGCCATTCTTGTCAGGGTGCATGGGTGGTGGCCATTGATGTTTCTAGAAAATTACTTGAATTTGACCCCAAAACCACCAAGGAAGGTCTCGGTCTCTCTCTCTCTCTCTGTCTGTCCCCTCTCTTCCTTTCTTTTCTTTTTTTCCTTTTTTTTTAATATAAAAGGTAGTCCTTTAATTTTTTCAAGAGTTTAAAAAAATGTTTACACTAAACTAGCCTCTCAAGATAAGCATACAATTTACTAAGTTAAATGAAAAACAAACAACAAAAGCCACCCACAGCTCAAGCACACCTCTGTGCAGATCACTATTCTAGGAACACTCAAAGGGAATCTGCCTCAGAAACAGGAAGTAGGGCCATGTGTGATTCCGATATCTCCCCTCTGACCAGATATCTGCATTGTGTCTCACAGGGGAGAATCGCTTTGTGTCTCCGCTCTCTTGGGACTTGGTAGGACGAAACCTTTTTGCCATGGCCGTGGAAGGGGTGGTTTTCTTCCTCATTACTGTCCTGATCCAGTACAGGTTCTTCATCAGGCCCAGGTGAGTTTTTTCTCCGCATCTTGGAGTAACTGGATGGGAAGGGCAAGGGGGACCGTATCCTGGGTGACTACACTGAGCTGTGCTCACACAATTAAATGGATTCTCCTCCTGTTGTGAGCATCCTCAGCTCCCAGCCCCGTAGACCCTAGCAATGGCGGCAAGTGGGCTTGATAATACTGCTTTTAGAGACATGAATTTTACCTTGGAAAGCAGCTGATAAGTTTGATTTCTTTTTTCTTAAAAATGTTTCTTCTAAGACCTGTAAAGGCGAAGCTTCCTCCTCTGAACGATGAGGATGAGGATGTGAGACGGGAGAGACAGAGAATTCTGGATGGCGGAGGACAGAATGACATCCTGGAAATCAAGGAGCTGACCAAGGTGAGGTCACGAGTATGAACACAGACAGCTTGTTTCCAGTTTTCTCCACTTCATCTGCTGACTAGCATTTTGCTGACGTGCTTAATTTAAAAAATATGCTTCCCCAAATGTGTATCTACACCAGACTTTGTCGATTCTATTTAAAATACACCATGGAGATTTCTTAATTAAAAAAAATCCTACTGAGAATATGTCTATAATGCAATTCCCACTCTCAGATTTATTTATTTTACATATTTACATTTATGGTAGTTATTAAAACATACTAACATTGTGTGTCTATCCAAGGTGCAGAGAATAAATGGTTGATTTTGAGTTTTATGGCTCAAAAAGAAGCTCTACCTCCATTGCTCAGAAAAATAAGGCCTTCTTCATCCCTTTCCAAATACCATAACCCTTAAATTTTGCTTTATTGTATTTGAGACATTTTATCATATATTTCTACCTTGTATAATTTAATTTTAAAATGTATCACTGTTTTATTTTTGGAGACTCATGTTAGAAATAAAAAGAAATTCCATTTTGAATTTCAGAGTCAGTTAAAAGCCACTGTCGCAGAGGCAGAGCAAGGCTCTGGCACATGCACTGTGTGGCATAGCCATTTGATGAGCTGTGTTTGGTGATGGGTGTGGGCTAGAGTCCCCTTGTCCACAGTTGTAGGAGAGAGTCCTGAGTCACTGGATCCATGGATTTATGTGTTGTGTCGCTTGCAGATCTATAGACGGAAGCGGAAGCCGGCTGTTGACAGGATTTGCGTTGGCATTCCTCCTGGCGAGGTAAATGCACTGTGTCTGTATTGTGCTTCGTCTTTATTAATTCAGACTGTATCTACCAAATCCAACAACAGCAGTCTGTGACTATATAAAATGACTTTTAAAGGTTTCTTTATTTGTGTCTGTGAGAAATAGTCAGTCATGGACAGAATAAGAACCTCTTGGGTCAAAATAGGCCAATTTTTGGACGCTCGCAAGCGGTATAAAAAATTATGTACAGCGTGCTTTAGGGGATCCATTGAGAGAGTAAAGTTCAAACATGGGTAAAAAATAGTTTTATTCTTTCATATTTTTGAGTATTTTTTTATGTTTTTAGGGTAGTTGGTAGGTGGTAAGTTGTGACCAGTGGCTTTATCTACTGTTCTTCACAGATTGACCGTGGTCTCAACGTAATGACTCAGTTATTGTAAATGTACCCACATTCAACATGGTGCATACATAAACATGTTCTCTCCTCCACCCTTGTTCTCTCTCCAAATACACACGCACATGACACACACATGCATGCATGCACGCACACACGCACACTGGTATCTGAATATTGAACTTCTCATTGGTTCTTAAGAAAGATGCTTTGGGATCAATAGCAAATTAGGTCCAAGCCCAGGAGGCTCTTTTATCGGGCCATTCAGGCTGCGATTTAGACGTACTTCAAGCCGTTCACGTCGTCTTGCTTTTCAGTGCTTTGGACTCCTGGGCGTTAATGGTGCTGGGAAGTCATCAACGTTCAAGATGCTGACTGGAGATACCACTGTGACCAGAGGGGACGCTCTGCTTAACAAAAACAGGTGAGAAGAGAAGCAGACTACTGTATTCGCTGTGCAGGGTTCCTTTGTTCAGCTTTAAGAAAAAAATATGCTGTTAGATTCTGCCTATTCCAGTACTCTAGTTCGTAAAAACATTCAAATTTCTTAGGTCAGAAGCTCAGAATCACCTCTAACTCACCACCTAGAGATAAGCACTATTTTTATATCTCCTCAGTTTTACTCTTCCCTAACACTTCATGTTGGTATAATTTACAGACATATAATTTACTTGTTTTGAGTGAACAGATCTGTGATTTTTTTTTTTAGTAAATTTATGGAATTACGCAATAGTAACTGAGTCTTATTGTAAGTCAGTATCACTGTAGAGTCAGGAATGTAATAAACTTAGCCATCCCCTCCCATCTCTTGCTGATTTTTTTTTTTTATTAGCAATCTAAAGGAGCCTTACAAGGATAGAAATTCTTGGAATAGTGATGATTCCCCAGTCTTGCTCTAGCTCCAGGTTCCTGGAATTTGAAGACATGACAATAATTGGCATATTCTTAGGTTTAGCTCAGCTACTGATTATACAACTGGTTTGCACAGTATAGCTGTAAGAGCCAGGCACAGTGACCATGGAGTACCTTGGTTATAAGTCTTGAGAAGGCTGACCCAAGAGTATTACATAAGCAGAGAGGACTGTGCCTATGTGTCAAGTTTGTGGCTATCTGGAAGTGGCTGAAAGGCAACCATCAAACTGGGGTATGGAAGCCCAAATTTTCAGATAATAGCAGCTGTTAGCTTGACTTACTTTATAGAATCTAGAGGTCATCCCCGCAGGTATAAGTAAATTATCTGTATGTGTATTTTTTCCTGTTGTTATGTGGTAGAGGGTCTATAATAAGCAAATAGAGAAGCAAATGGCAGTCCACACTGTGTATTTAGTGGAATCAGAATGTTTGGAACATGAATGTTATGGCTGAATCAATGATTGAGGAACAGAAGGTGGAGAGCTCATACCCAGCATCTCTGGGCCTTGCTTGGTACCCCATGGTCATGACAAAGACTAGAGTTTAGTCTTTTAAGGGTGCTTGGTACATACGGCCAGACCACAGAGTCAAGCGTGGGATGGAGTCTTAGTGCTAAAGTTCCAGATAGGTGTGACCGGGGTTGTTGGCAAAGACTGTACTACAGTTGCATAGACTTGTAGGCAGATTTTTCTGTCTATCCTGCCAGGTCCCAAATCACCACACTGAGACTTACTATTAAATTACAGAAATTTGGCCAATAGCTTATGCTTGCTGTTAACAAACTCTTAAAACATAATTAACTTATTTTTATCAATCTACTTTTTATTTCGTGGTTTTACCCCATGCTGCTTCCTCTCCATCTGGATGGTGACTCTGTCTCTGCCCTTCTTTCCAGAATCCTCTCTGCCCTGAAAGTTTTACCTAGCTCTTGGCCATCCAGCTTTTTATTAAACCAGTTCAAGTGACAAATCTTCAAAGTGTACAAAAAGATCATTCTGCAACATAAGACTTGTTTTGAAACTAATCAAGCCTGCAAGTTGAAGTACTCATGAGCCAACAAGACCTATTCAGGGTAGAGACAGGACCCTTACTTCTAGAAGAGCTGGCATCCTGGGGACATCAAGGCTCTTCTCACAAACTTCAGAAGCCAGTCTAGGGTTGTTTTGTACAAGCACACTTCTTTAGGAATGCCAGGCCAGATTGTCTCATCGGAATATCTCTGAAGACTTAAAACTTGACTGGTTCTGTCTTCCTTTCCAGCATCTTATCCAACATCCATGAAGTACATCAGAACATGGGCTACTGCCCTCAGTTTGATGCCATCACTGAGCTGCTGACTGGGAGAGAGCACGTGGAGTTCTTTGCCCTCTTGAGGGGAGTCCCAGAAAAAGAAGTTGGCAAGGTATTGTGGGAGCCAGAAAGCCAGACCTGACTCTTTTGACACCTTGTATCTCATAGCTTCTTTATACATGACGGCAACCCGAGACCTCATCCTTGCTCATGCTTCAGTCTCTCTCCTGATGGGGGATGGGGGAGGGTAGGCATACACAGGGTAGGGTGCAGGGAGCGAGTGCAGGTCCCACCACATGAACCTCTTCTCCCTCCTCTGGGTCTTCAGAGGGACCTGAGACTTGAGTCCTGCCCAACAAGAGAGCTTTCCTGCATGATTGTAAGAAAGCATGATTGACGGTACTGAACCCAACAGAAATCAAAGTGCTCTCTGTCTCTCTAGGTTGGTGAATGGGCGATTCGCAAACTGGGCCTTGTGAAGTACGGAGAGAAATACGCCAGCAACTATAGTGGAGGCAACAAACGAAAGCTCTCCACGGCCATGGCTTTGATTGGTGGGCCTCCTGTGGTCTTTCTGGTGAGTGTGCATGGAAGGTGGCCGCTATTCTTCTGTGGTGAATGAGCGTGGTTTATCTGAAGTCACATACAGGCTGGTCATCGCATGCTTGGCGTGGTGATGGCAAGTCAATCTGCTGTTCTCTGCAGAACAGGCTTGGAGAAGCAGAGGGAAGCTTCTCCCACAGAACACACTGGGTGGCTCTGCCGGATCTTCCCAGGCTCCCAATAGACATGCTCCAAGCACCTTGTTTCCTTGTCTTGGATGGTCCCTTCAAGTATGGCTGAAGCTGAACGTATCATTTTTCTTGGGAACATTCTTCATGACTTGTGACTATGTTCATCCCCAAGAGGTGTAGAGAGTGAGGGCACTGCTTCAGGGTGACCACCGTAGCCACTGGACCATAGTTCCTTACAGAAAGATAAATGAAAACTAGATCAGACTGGGCAGTGGCCTTTGACCCTCATTTTGTAGAAAACACTGAGGGTATGGGAAGAAGCCCTGAGCTGAGGCTTTAATGTTACCTTGACCATGTGAGGATGAAATTTCTAGATTAGCAAGTATCTTCGAACAAGGAGTGACATAGGGAAAAAATGAGTTATCAGTTTTACCTAAACCTTACTAACTTCAAAAGTTTTAGACAATAAGGTTTTTTTCCCCATTTTGTTTTGTTTTGTTTTGAGATGGGGTATCATTGTGTAGACAGGCTGGCCTTGAACTCACAGAGGTCCACATGCCTTTGCCTCCTCACTGCTGGGATTAAGGTGTCACCACACCAGGCATGATCTTTAGCATTAAAAAAAATTTCCTTGCTATTTTTTCCCCAGCAAATAAACTTGTTTTATTCTAATTATAGGATGAACCAACCACAGGCATGGACCCCAAAGCTCGGCGATTCTTGTGGAATTGTGCCTTAAGCATTGTCAAGGAGGGGAGATCTGTAGTTCTTACATCTCATAGGTCAGTACTGCAGAGTCTTGGCTTCTAAGTCTGTGATTCTATTTGGTCATTTAAAAAAAAATAGAAAATAAAGGCAAAGACTGAAAGTTATCACCTGGAATTATTCCACTTCAGGTTTATTATTATCATTTGTCTGTATATGTTCCAGAGTATTCTTATGCAAAGCTGTACACACAAGTATTTTATAAACAAAAAATGTAATTATAATGTGTACGTTGGGAACATTATTTCAAGTCATAAAGTTTAGGTGTGGCATCATTTCTTAGATCTGGATTGGATTCCATGAAGATCTACTTATTTATGTAGCTTCTCTTCATGCAAATATTTGTATTATGTCTACCCTTTCACAATTGTAAGGCCCACGACAGGGGAGAACATCATTTCTGTATCTTGGCCAGAGATACCCTAAGACAATGGGGATGTGTTTTTCTACAGTACCAGGTGCCATGGTGATGTTCCGATGCTTGTAGGAGCATCTCTCTGAAAGGAAACCCTCTTTCTGTTTCCCCACAGTATGGAAGAATGTGAAGCTCTGTGCACAAGGATGGCCATTATGGTCAACGGGAGGTTCAGGTGCCTTGGCAGTGTCCAGCATCTGAAAAACAGGTAACAGATCATTTCTTTGGGGTAGCACCTAGTGAAGTGGTCAGTGTTTATTCTTTGTTGAGTGTATATCTGGTAGCTTAAAATAGAAACAGAAAGAGCATAGTAAAAAGCCCACGGGCTTTGAAGTATAAATGGTCTAATTCTGACCCTGCCATGCACTGGTTATGATTCGTAGGCAAGTTACTTAACCTCTCTGAGCGGCGGTTTCCTAGGACTTTTCTGAATTTTGTTATACAAATCAAATTTAATAGTTCGTTTGTGGTGTTATGATTATGCAGACACAATGTGGAATTAACAGAAATGGGTTCACATCCTTGTCCTGCTGTAACTCAGAAGTTAACTTTGGGACATGGGCAAAGTGATTAAATTCGTTGGGCTTCTGTTTGTCTGTGAGTTTGACTTCATGGGTCCACACTGGGGAATTAACGGAATCCTATATCCAAGGCTCTGGGCATGGCACCACACATGACCAGGTGTTTGGTAGATAAAACAGGTTCCTTTTCTCAGAAACTGCTCTGTGGGGCTGCCAGAGACCTCCCTTTCTCTCAGCACACGTTGGCATTTCAGGGTTGAGTATCTTCTTGGGAAGTTTTCTGGAATGCTCCATTTGGATGTCTTTGTCCTGCCCTCAGGTTTGGAGATGGTTACACGATAGTTGTACGAATAGCAGGCTCCAACCCTGACCTCAAGCCTGTCCAGGAGTTCTTTGGACTCGCCTTTCCAGGGAGTGTCCTCAAAGAGAAACACCGAAACATGTTACAGTACCAGCTTCCCTCCTCCTTGTCGTCTCTGGCCAGGATATTCAGCATCCTCTCCCAGAGCAAAAAGCGACTCCACATAGAAGACTACTCTGTTTCTCAGACAACACTTGACCAAGTAAGCTCAAGTCCAGAGTACCTTTAGCTGCAGGGTTAGGATGCCTGGTCCTTCCTCCCCACTGGGAGCCCAAGAGTTCAGCCTGTCTGTCTCTGCTTTGATTCCTGTTATTACTTCTTATTCTCTATAAGCACATGCAACAAGATGACTCTTTCTACTACATGTAGTTATTGTGATTGTTTTATCAGTTGTCATAATAACTACCATTTATGGGCTATCAACCACAAGCCAGGCATTTTTCCAGGTGCTTCTTTTTTCTAATGAACAAAATATACTAAAATTGGCAGATAATAGGTATCCAGAAAGTGTTTTTTCTTTTCCTTTTAATCAAGCCTAAATATGCCACAGTGATGGTTGATAAGGGGATGATTGAGCAGTTGGTGATGTGGGGTTGATGTTGATATAGAAGATCTTTTTTTTTTTTTTTTGGTTTTTTTGAGACAGGCTTTTTCTGCAGTTTTGGAGCCTGTCCTGGAACCAGCTCTTGTAGACCAGGCTGGACTCGACCTCACAGAGATCCGCCTGCCTCTGCCTCCCAACTGATGGGATTAAAGGCGTGCGCCACCACTGCCCAGCATAGTATTGCTCTTGATGTTTTTCAAGTATTCTCCCCTTCACACAGGGTTTTCTAGTTCATTTACTTACTCCATTCTGTGTTCTACCTGACCCAATTTCAACACAGGAACAATGTAACAATAGAAATAAAATTCAGTAACAAAAGAACAGGTCCAGAGGTACTTATGAATGCCCACCTTCCTTTTGATAGGTATTTGTGAACTTTGCCAAGGACCAAAGTGATGATGACCACTTAAAGGACCTGTCCTTACACAAAAACCAGACAGTTGTGGATGTGGCTGTCCTCACGTCTTTTTTACAAGATGAGAAAGTGAAAGAAAGTTATGTGTGAAGAGCCCTGTTCACATGGGTGAATGAACAGAAGGGAGAGCTCCATCTCCCTTTGCACGGTGTCAAGTGTTCCGGAAGAAACAGTCATGCATTTCTGTGGAGAGAAACAAACTGGATACTGTACTGACACTATTCAATGCAATGCAGTTCAATGCAACGAGAACTCACAATTCCATTACAGGGGCAGTGCCTTTGTAGCCTATGTCTTGTATGGCTCTCTAGGGAAAATGACTTGAAGTTAGTTCATTACCTTATACAGATGTGAAACTCTGGTATGGAACCAAGCAGACTGTGGGTTTGGATTCCTACTTTCTATTCCTGTGTATTCTCACTGGGATGGCAACCACAATCCATCAGATAGTCGTGGCCAGTGATCATCAAGTCAAAGGCACCACTAAGCCATGCCGAACCACAAAACTGGTTTCCTGGTGACACATCCATTGCTGGCGATGAGTGTGCCAGAATTACTAGTGCCAAGATGCTCAGAAAGCCTGAAGCACCGAGGTTGTGTCACACACACTTTTCGTGAAAGCCGCCCTGCTGTTTGTCGACATCATTAAATAGCAGGTGACAATGGTGCCATGTGTGACTAAAGCCCTGCTTTGGTTCTTTCTTTGATGAGCTGCTGTTGTGGCTGCCACATGCAAAATGTGGGTCTCTCTAACCACAGGAGACCTGGCTCTGTTGTTCATGGGTCACCCGGTCATCTCTCTGAGACTGTTTCAACACACATTAGATCCTTGTAGGAAGCAAAGATCAGCAGCCAACAGCTGGGGCTGCAAGCCGCCGAGCTCAGGGTGTGGCGTGAAAGAGCTGGTGCATTTACACGTGGGAGATCTGGGTCTGTTTGTCCTGTCTGCTAACACAACACGGTACACAGCATCTCAAGACCCTTTGTTATTTGACACAAATGTAGTGTTATCGCTAGTATTATTTCTAACTGTTTAACCTTGAAAATTAAAAGGTGGAATTTTGATAAAACTCTTTGCACTATAATATTATTTGGAATTTTAAGTTTTACTAATGGCTTCTGGAACCCTGAACCATATGTCTAGACATCAGTGGCAAAGAGGAATGTAGCCACTCTGTCTCATGCCTTATTTTCCTTGGTAAATTTGCAGTTGGGATGTCTTAACTAGTGCCTGGTAGCCAGAAAGCAACGTTGTAGTCAGCATCTCATGCCACATCTTAAGATCCTGGAGAATACTTCTCACTTCAGTTTGTTGATTGAGTACTTCTGGAATGTAGTCACCATGTAGATATGTGGATAAAAGTGAGGGGGAGGGGTAGCAGATTTTCTATGCCATATATTTAGTTGAGAGATTTACAAATATGGATGATTTTGTTGAATCCACTGAAAGAATAGGGTACCCCCCTTGCCCACTTGATAGCATCAATACAAAAGCCAAGAGAAGAGTCAGTTAACAATGAACTCTTAAGGAAAAAACAGCTAGCTTGAAATTTCTTGGATACAACTTGTACCTGTGACCTTTGGGACCTTTAAAATAATTGGCTTTGCAGGATATTTATTAGACACCCACTTAAACCTCTGACGGTCTCAAATGTTTCATTTCTTCAGACTAACCAATCATAAAAAAAAATCGACAAACTATTCCACACGGAGTATTTTTCAGACTTCTCTAACCCAGATTTAATTTTTCCATTGGCAAGCAATGTAAAAATATTATTTCATTAATGCTCAATGTCATCTGTCTTCACACAAAAGTCTGAGTGAATTCCTGAATGGCAAAGTTGAAGTGAGCTTTCACTACTAGTTTCTTCAACTTACTCTAAAATTTAAACAATAAATTTGGAAGTATAAGATTTCGGATCTATTTTAAATTGATAAGTTTATAGAATATTGTTATATAATTCACTGCTTGAAAAGAAAAAAATTTGATCCTAATGTCAACATGGGATTCTAAAATGGCAATGAAACTATTCCCAATAATTATTGGCATACCACTGTATTTTTTTGTCAGAGATACAAAATTCAAAGAAAAGAAATCTTTATTTTTAAAAATCAACCTTTTGTTGGCTTTCTCAGTCCACTATCGTCATATCCTAATTTTTAATTACACTACAGTCCTGAGCAAATCATTGCTTTAATTATGCTGATTTTGAGGCCATATTAAACACAAACAAAAAACAAATAACAAAAACGTAAGGCACTGTGAACTATTTTGAAAAGATTTAATTCAGTGTAGACCTAAAATCTTTTCTAAAGCTAGAAACAGTCTGTAGTATTGCTACCTTTTACACTATCCAAACAGCAATCTTTCATTTTTCTTTGTCTATGTAATTATTTTAGAGATTTTAAAAATCAATCCTATCTTCCAATAAACTGTCCTTCTCTTCCCTGTGGAGATGAGATGTACTATGTGAGTTTAGAAATTCTAAAGTGGAAACACTTCTGATTTAACTTTTTTTTGTTTGTTTTTTTAATCTTGGGAAACTTACTAACTGTGAACATGAGGAAGACAAAGGAAAGTGAGTCCTCTCTCTATACATACCCAGCACACTTCATTATGAAATAAACAAACCTCAAGCTACTGTATTCCCATGTCTGTACTGAAAGCGTATGCCTCAGGCCTACTACATGTTAAACATCATCCGCACTCTGTGTAGTAGTCATGAACCTTAAGGGATCGTCTCTTGTCTTCTCATGGTTGTATATATCAGGTAAAATTGTTCCAAAGAGCCATGTGTTGTGTAATGAGAATCACTTTGATACTGAAATACTAATTTGTACTCTTGTTACTATTTACTGGTAAGAGTGTATTATCACAGTAATACTGTTCTCATTCAGAACCGCTGCATCCCTTTTTATAGAACATTTATATTTCCATATGGATTCGGTATGTTCTTCTTTTCCCTTAGACCCTAGGACGAAGCTGTTTTTGTGCTTTTTCATCGTCATTGGCCCTTACTCCAAGCACTTTATGCTGTCTGTAATGGATCTATTTTTGCACTGGAATATCGGAGAATTGCAAAACTAGACAAAAGTTTCCGAGATTTCTAAGTTAAATCATTTTCATTAAAAGAAAGAAAAACTGAAAAAAAAATTGTATTGTCAATAACTTTATATGAAGTGTTTAAAAAGCCTGTTTCTATGTTCTGAGTCACGCAATAAAGCTGCGACAGTCCTGCTGGTCTACACAGATTTACTCTGGTGCGTCCACAGCGCCATCTGCTGTCCGAGTGGTAAGGCCTGCCGAGAGGGGAAGCTCTTCTATCTAGCCAGAAGTGTCAGGTTTAGGAAAAGGTCAAAGGCTCCGTGGAAAGAACTCGGACTGCTACTTCAAAAATAAGAGTGTTGTGTGTTTTCAGATTCAGCTGGGGCTGAAGAACTGCGATAATGTTTGAGGGGTTTTCTAGACGGACTGACGATCACGGACTCTGAAGCTGAATGCACTGTAGGCAGGCTTCCTTACTGAAAACAGCTGATTCTGAAGAGGCTTCAGATAGGTGCCTTTGGTGCTTATTCAACCAAAACTTTAAAAACAGCATCATGAGTCCTGGTAGCTGTGTGTCGGGGTGATGGTAAGGGTCACCATGCCCAAAGCAGACATCTTGAAAGAGAAATGATATTGGGAAGCCCTGGGGTTGGTTTCTATACCTCCTCCCTGCTCCTAGACCACTAAGTAGTGTATATACATGTGGTGCTCTGTTGAGACAGTGTGAATGGATTTTCCTGGCTCATTAAGAATCAGTCTCAGCCTTGGATAGAACTAAATGCACTGGAGAATAAGAAAGTCATTGTAATCATGTTCAGAAATATTCTGCTATACCCATAGATTGGTGCCTAGCCCAGATCTCACCAAAGAGGCCTTCACCCAGCAACTGGTGGAAACATGCAGAAACCCACAGAGAAATGTTAGGCCGAGCTCAGGGAATCCTGCTGAAGAGAGGGAGGAAGGATTGTAAGAGCCAGGAGTCAAGGACACCGCGAGAAAACCCACAGAATCAACTAACCTGGGCTCAAAGGGCTCATAGATACTGAGCCAACAACCAGGGAGCCTGTATGGGACTGACCTAAGCCCTCTGCATAGGTGGGACAGTTGTATAGCTGTCCTTGGTCTACTTGGGGGACTCCTAATAGTGAGAGCAGAAGCTGTCTTTTGCTGGCTTTGGGACTATTCCTCTTAATTGGGTTGCCGTGCCCAGCCTTAATAAAAGGGGAAGTGCTTAGTCTTCCTGCAATTTGATATGCCATGCTTTGTTGATACCCAAGGGAGGCCTGCCCTTTTCTGACCAGAAATGGAGGAGAGGATTGTGGAGGGAGCAGAAGGGAGGTGGGGAGGAAACGAATCAGGATGTAAAATCAACAACAACAACAAAATCAGTCTCAGAAAAATAGATATATACTTAACCTTGCAACTTGAAAAACCCCACTGGGTCTATAGTTACCTCCTGAGAATGGCTGGAACAACGTGCAATAAGTGGTCATCTATCCAGGCCACCGGGGGAACTGTGGATGCAGGGTCTTAGCTTTTGAGCAGGGCTAGAATCTGTTCAGCATCTGCCATGCACCTGTATTGTCTCTGAAAGTTCTCAGGAAGGGACTTGATGAAATAAGAAAACTCTTTCTGTGAAAATTCACAATGGAGAAAGTAAAAATAATAATAATAATAATAATAATAATTGTATTGTGAAAAGGCAGTTAACAGGTAACCTAGATGAGAATTCAAGTTACCCATAAGTTTTGACCAAAATATTCTAGAGAAAAACCTCTCTTAAAAACCACCCTGGACCTTATGGGCAGTGCTATTGAATGTATCAAGTTTGCAAAATCAGAGGAGAAAATGAGCAACCATTTTCATGTTTATTTTTGTTGTTGTCTTATCCTGTTAGCCTTCCCAATGAGATAAGACAAGGCATTTTACATGTTAAATAAACGATGCCTCAGAGAAATCTGCTTCCAGATACAGAGCTAATTAAACAGCAAACCTTCTTCCTTTGAAGGTAACTGTCGAACCTGTCCTTGGGAAATCCTCCAAGCATTGTTATTTATTAATTTAGCAAATGTTTACTAAGTTTTATATGCCCGGCATCCTTCTGGGTTCTGGGGATACAACATTGAGGGAAGCATCAGTGAAGGGCGAATGACAGCAGACACACACGCCTGGTACATTGAGTGCTTTGAAGAAAAGGGAACGTGGTGAGAAGTTAACAATGGGGAGGAGTCAAAGCCAGGCTGTCTGAGGAGTGACATTTAAGTTCCCATCTCAACAAGAGCAGGGGCAACCCTGGAAGGTGGCTGGTGAGAACACACCGGAAACATGTAATATCAAACACAACTGGGAAAAAATCTCTGCTGCTGAGGAGAAAGAACCCAGTGTCTTTGGGGAAGAGAAGAGGGGGATGGAATCAGGACCTTGGCGCCTCCTCAGGGGGTTTGTCTTTTATTGTTATGATAGTGCGGAGCCCTATGATGCCATTACCCTTTGCAACACAGGAGGTGCTCCAGAGAGGAGGATACAAATATATAAGACATGGTTGAAAAAAATCAGAAGAGATGTGAAGGCTTTTATTAGGTCAAAGACTTTCATAATTATAAAGATCTCATTGAAATAAATGTTTCATAATGTTTGTGAGTGATTCAAGGAAAAGTTAAAAGTAGTAAAAGTTAATTAAAAACGAACATGCTAAAACCATACAATCCAACAAACAAATCTCAAGAATATATTATTTTCCAACTTTGACTTAATAATTAATATAAAATTAAGAATATAGGTGACATGATATTGAACTTTTCTAAAGACAAATACTAAATTTAATATTTCTACAAATCCCATTTGATATCACAAAACAAATATTACTGGGTAAAAATACTTTTAAATTTGAGGAAAAATGAACATGATAAAAAGGCAGATACTGTATTTAACTAATGTAAAATTTTATTCCAGGCAAAAAAAATTCAAAATCATTATTTGAATATAAGACATCAATTAGTCATAAAATCACAGAAGACAAGATATCATGGAACAATAAAATACCAGGCTCGTGGAGTAATGGCAACTCTTTCTCGTGTCTGGTAGACATGAAATAGCATGGGGAAGATGAACAGAAGTATTTCTACAACTACTTGTAGCAAAGGACACAGGTAGCCTTAGGATGCAGAGGGCACAGTGAAATAACTCACCACCTCCTTTAGGCAACAAAGGGAATGGTTCTCTTGGGAGCAATGGGCCCCCAATCTAGACACATTCCCATCCCGTGACTGGGATGCCCGATGTCTGGTCGGAACCTACTTCAGTGGTGAAAAGGAAGCTGGGATCAGGAACATATTCTGCTGAGACTCGAGGTAATTGACGCTTTCCCGAACTGCAAAGACATTTTATAAGACAATGAAGCTATCAGCTGAAGCAAATTTGTTCTAAAAATAATTCACGCCTAGTGAACCAGCTCACCAGCAGCCACGACTCTGGGGTCCTCGTGAGACCAGTGTCTCCCAGCTGCCCGGCTGTCTGCACTCTCGTTCCACCAGAGAACATGAACTGCAGACAAATTGAGATGTTAGTTGTAATTTTTATGACAGGTATTTTTATTTTATTTTGAGACTGTAACATAATTATATATTCTCTTCCTTCCCTTTCCTTCCTCCAAACCCTCCTATACACCCTTTGTTCTTTCAAATTCATTTCCTTCATTTTCATTGTTGTTACCTGTGCATATGTACATGTACATATGCGTGTGTCTATTAGAAATATAACCTTACTGCAGACATTTTTAAATATGTGTAGTACTAGGCATAAAGTCTAGGGCCTTTTGAATCAAAGCCTCTGATCTACATCCCTGTGTGTGTGTGAGAGTTGTCAATGTCAGGTGTCTTCTTCGATTTCTCTCATCCTTGTTTTGATACTGGTCTTCTGAACTTGGAACTTAACAATCCGGCTATACTACCTGGCAAGACTCACATTTCCATCTTCCCAAAGCTAAGATTATAAATGGTGCCACTTTAGCCAGCTTTGATATGGAAGCTAGGGATCAAATTCAGGTCACCATGCCAGGACAGTCTATCTATCCATACTAGAGTACATGAAGCTATCACCAGCCATGCACATACAGTGTTCCAGGTCTTTTTATAGCTAATAATTCAATGGTCTTGACATTCCTTTATCATTTATAGAACACTGTTGACTTCAATAATGAGAAATAGATATTTTTTTTGGTTTGGCTTTGTCCATAGTTTTGTATTTATAAAAATGCATATTTATATTTTCATTCAGAAACAATCTCTTTACTCCAATAATGTTATTTGGAAAAAAACATAAAAGATTTTTAGAAAAAAAGATGAAAAGAATTAATATTTTCTCAAAGATTTCTTCAAAACGTATTAGCAATCACAATAAAAAATAAGTGTTTTCATACCTTAAAATTAGAGAAAACTCTCAAAATTAAAAGCGTAATTTAAAAAACCACCCAAGAAATAAAGGCAATCACCAACATTCATCACAGTCTCACAGAAATAGATGACTGTACCTCTGTTGAGGGCTCCATACTCAGTGTGGAAAACGCCAATTAGTTTAGAATAGCCCAGTTCCACATGGGCGTTTACTGCCCTTTGGAATGCGTGACCCCACAGCGCTGGGCCACCAGGCTTCATCTGAAAGGTAGCCAATTCATAGACTCCTAGAATTGACAAAAGTTATTTAGCAGACATTATTTAGCAGACATTTAGACATTTAGAGTCTAGAGTGGGAGGTGACCCTATGCATATGTATTTGAAGGGTCATCTGTACACACAGATTTATGCAGACATATTTAATTCCTTGTATTATTTTTACTCGTTTTCATGTTCTTGTCTATGTTTAAAGTTAATCTCAATAACTAAAAGGAAATAGAAACTATATATAAATAATCACATGAAAAAAATTTAATCTGGGAACCTTATCAACATACCAAATATTGATCCTCTATCATGAAATAGGATTTTAAGCTGTGAAAGTCTTTAAGAAAAGAAATAGGTGTCCTTTGATGTCCTACTTTCCGCTCGTTTTCAGTTTTGAGAGGGAAGATACGGAGGTCTGTGTAATTTCCTCCTCCAGGAGTCTGTTCCTAACAGGAATAGCAAGAAAACATGGCCTCTGGTCCTACCTGACTTTCTGAAGAAAAGTAACTTCAGAAGGGGGAGTGGGTTAATGTTCTTAAATATCCAAGTATTTCATAAGAGGCTTTTACCTCCAGTCAGAAATATAAAGCAAAGGTGAGAAACTGGAGGATACGTAGGTCTGATGGGGAAAAAATGTACAAGGTCACCAAGGAATTATGAAAAATAGAGCAGGAAATAAGATTTAAGCCTGATGAGATGGTTCAGTGTGTCAAAAACTGCTTGTTGCCAAGTCGGACGGAGTTCAATCCTGGGAACACACACAGTGTAAGGAAGAAACCAACGACCCTGAGTTGTTTCTGACCCCCATTGCATGAACATACACTATATAAATAAATGAATGTGAAAAGTGTAAAACCATCAAGATTTGGCACTTAAAGAGATGGCAAGCAAGTCTGGGCAGTGGTGAGAGCGGAGGGCGATGCCTTGCGGGGTGGGTCCCAGAGCCCAGGCTAGAAAAGAGTAATTTTATATTGATGTTATAAACAGGAATTGTAGTAAATGTCTATAATCTCTCTACTTGAGAGTCTAAGGGAGTAGAATTGTGATTTAGGGGTCAGCCTGGGCTACATTCTGAGACCTTGTCTCAACCCTCTCAACCCTAAAAATGAGTAAGTGAATAGAAGTTTGCATTACTTTAGTATTATACAGACTTTTTCTATACTGTAGTGAAGCTTTAACCCATGAAACTTCATTTGGAAGGGCTGGAGAGATGGCTCAGCAGTCAAGAGCATTTGCTGCTCTAGCAACAAACTTGGATCAGTTCCCAGCACTCACACGGCAGTTCACAACTGTCTGTAATTCCAGTTCCATGAGGATTGATGCCGTTTCGACCTCCACAGATACCAGTCATATATGCAAACACACACATACATACACGTATACATATACACACACATACACATATACATCTTTGTTTGGGGAAATAGTTCATTAATTAATTCTCACTTTTTAAGTATAAACTAAGATCAGCTTTTTATCAATAGTCACAGCAGCATTCCTATAGAAAATAATTCATTTTTTGTTCTTTTCCAGTGACACTTTGTTTTTTTAAAATCACTTTAACATCTGGACCATTTCACGCATGAAAACTCACAGAGGCTAAGAGAAACTCACCTTCCTTTGGAGGTGTTCCTATTTTGCACCATGGTACCAGGTAGGTAATCTCAACCTCTTGCGCATCAACGAAAGCCAAATTTGGGATGAGGAATCGTTCTTGCCATTCCTTATCATTGGCCAAGGCTTTGCGAACCGCTGTTCGATGAGCAAAATTATCTACGGTAGAAAAAAGAATGGAGAAAAGTTTAAATTGTTTTATTTATAATTATCTATTCCTCCTTGGACCCCACCCAAATAAGCAAACATTTTATCCACGGCACACAAGAACACTGTGTTCTTGGGAACACACACTTGCAAAGATGTGACATTTGAATCAAAGCACTGAAGTCTTTAGGGTAAAAGAAGTGGAGCAATAAGGGCGTCACAGGCTCCCCCACTCAGCAGTGTGCAGGAGTTACTGCGACCTCACTGGACAGGTTTCACAGGCTCTGCACCCAGCGGTGTGCAGGAGTTACTGTGACCTCACTGGACAGGCATCACAGGCTCTGCACTCAGAGGTGTGCAGGAGTTACGTCACTGTGCGTTTCTCAGTCTGTGAAACAGGGATATAATATCAGCCTCCAGGTTTGGGGCGAGGATTACACGAACCCAGGAAGAGCCCTTAGAACAGACATCAGCACTTGGTGCTCAGAAGATGTGGACTCTTCTCTTCAACTGTAACTTGTTACTGACGGTCCCAGGTGAGAGAAAAACGCTTTGGTAGTGATGCTAGGCAGTCACGTCAAGGCACACCCGGAACCAATTTCAACTTAAGTGAAACAAAATGCACTCTGTAAGCACAAACTGTTGAGTCTCTCACTCTTGTTCATTCTCTTAGTGGGTCATGACTTAATTTGTACCTTCTCTGAAGCATATATTAATTTTAATGAGGTCTGATCTATTATTGCATGGAAAAGTCCCGAACTGCTATATGAGGTACAGAATAAACAATTTTCATAGAGTATCATTTTTTAAAAAATTAATCTGGACGCTGATGGACAAACCCACAGGGAAATGATTAAGAATTCTTTGGGCACCCGCAGGCCCTGCTACAGACTGTGAGGACCAGACACAGGAGTAAGAAATTTCATACATTCTTGTACTACTTCCATGTCATCTTCAGCGGGAGACCTTTTTCCAGTTCCTCTGTCTTTACCTCCGTTATGGAACAAGACAGTAAAGCATGGTTTTAATTTTACAAAAGATATTTTTCCTAACAAACGATGCGAAAACTTTGAGAATTAAAAGTCAGTTCATCAAATTAGGATTTAATATGAGAGGATATGTTCCCATAAATGTTAACTTCAAAGTCTAAGCAAGTGGCTGATAAAAAGATACAAAGGGGCTGCTGAATAATTTACTTCGCTTTGTTACTGTATTGCTTTCAAATGTTTTCTTTAACCTGTGTGTATGTACAGTCATACAGACTGAAGAACCAAGCTTCACAGACCACCTAATGATGAACATTTGCATGAAACAGAAGCTGTGTGCTTCATACCATACTTCCAAATATGGAATACTTTGTTTGTTCTGCCTCCGAATTCTACACTCCAATAGCCAATCAATTCAGAGTAAGCTGTTCGAAGGTGAACATTTTCCTTAAAATTTTCCAGGAACTCATTCGTCTTTGAGGGCTTGAGCAAATAGGTGCGGAATTCATACAATGTCCCATCGCTTTGCCTGGGGCCTGTAGCGAAAGGTGAACACACCTGAAAAAAAGACAGGGGACATTCAAATATTTTGGAAAAGATTTATCATGCTGTTACGGTCATATATTTGAGTCTGGAAACAAAGGACATACAGTAGACTCAAAACTTGTCTTTCTATTCCTCCTGTCAACTCTGTATAGACAGACATGTTTTTGTAGAGATGCAGTTTAGGTAACAGCTGCTGAGTACACCGAGTGTGGAGTTCTTGTGTCCTAGCTGGGGGCCAGGGCGAAGCACGTTTTCATGAAAAGCTGCTGGAAAGCTTTCATCAAGGCTGTGATCCTGTTTCCTAGAGAACTATGACCAGGAGCCTTGTAGTTTTGGAGTTTCCTCTTGCTGAGTCAAAATCAGTAGTCACCAGTACTGTTTGTTTAAAAGAAGCTTGCAAATTTTGTATTATGTCTTTTTAAGAGCCATGATGAACATGTTTATTAGCACAAGGCCTTTTGGGGTTTCTAAAAAAATGAGCATTATTATTTTGATCTAAACTTTTAAAAATTACTCAGTGAAGTAAATTACTGGTCAGAAAAAGGAAGGTGTGAGTCATTCATTGCTTTGCACTACAGTGGGGAGCTGCATGAAAGCTGAAAGGAGAGAACTCAAGGAGACAGGGTGCTCTGAAACATTAGTTTCCTGTTGGGGGCACAAAGGTCCTTGCGCCCATAGAGCACTAGGGAGCTGGGCATGCAAAACACAGTGGCCTCTCCTCAATGAAGGCGATAAAATACCCTTCTGCCCAGAAGGCTGGAATGGATATTGTTAACAACCTTTGTGCTATCCGTGGAGGCAGACCTCGCCCAATTCCCCAAGATGATTATCCCAACTCTTCTCTCCCTGGACTGTTATCTTTAGCTCCAGTTAACCCCATCTTTAGGGGAGATGTCACATGTACTCTATGGCCTGCTGATCTCTGTGCTATTGGTCACTAGATTCTATTTATTCCCTTTAGCTATAGAACCCACCCTTATTGTTACACGTACTTTGCAAAGGAATTTCTAAGTGGTCATACCTTAAGCTTTATTGCACACCTGGAATCGAAATGATCATCGTCTAGAAACTTTTTCCCAAATCGTACTGCGTTTTAAATATGCTGACAATCAACAGCCTGGCATCACACTCCCCAGAGTCTGATCCAGGTGAACTAAGTTAAAATTTGAACTGAGGTTTCATTCTCATCCCTTTATAGGTTCACTTCCCTGCCTGGACACTTGCAGGGTCCCCCTCAGCTTCAAGATAGATACAGTATGAAGGAGCACCTTTAATGCATCCATTTATATAAGGCTGATGAAAATATCCTTTAATAGTCACATGCTTTATATGAAAACTTTGTTAAATCTGAGATTCGCTATGCAAAGATCAGCTCCACAATTTTTGAGCCAATTTGAACCAAGCTTTAATTAAATACTGGCTAGGAGGATGGGCTCTGGCCAGGCCCACTCTGAGGTTCCCAGATCATTCTGGGGTTCCCAGGAAATGGCAACAAGTCACAGTTTGTAGAAGTTTAAAAAGGCAATCCCATAAGGCCACTGTACTTCCCCTTAGGTCTAATCAGGGGCAAGCACATATCCTAATGTACTTCCTGCCTGTGTACCTCCCACCTCCATCCAATCAGGGGCAAGCACACATCCTGATGTATGACCTGCCTAGGTACCTCCCACCTACATATGATCAGGCACATCCCAACTACATGTGACCAAGCACATCTGGAGCGGTTTAGTCTAACAAAGTTGTTTAGAGGAACGAAAACACGTGGTTTGTTATCTCCCATGAACAAAAGCTTCCAGAATTTCAGGAAGTTATCTTGAAGTGGAGCTTACAGGTTAAATTTGGCCTTTATACTTCATGTGATGATTTAATAACTACTAGGAAGCACCGTGCTATGAACTGCCAGAGGGTCAGAAGGCGTGTGATCCCCCCTGAGCAACACACACACACACACACACACTACACAAACACATAAAAACTAAACCCACATGCTTAAAAACATACATGGGCGTAAAGAATTCAACATGGGATACTTTAACAATCTTAGAGTGAGTCAAGAAGTCCGTATTTGTAGAGCAGAAATTACTGTGGAAAGACACTACAGTCTTCCACACGGGAAAGTACACGTTAAAGAAATCTGTATTGAAAAGGTGTGTGTTAAGAGCTGAGGTCATTTAGTGCTGCAGGACTGGACCAAACTGTGCCAAGGCAGAAATCTGCTTGATGTTCTGTTAGCTCAAAATCGGGGCTTATCCTCAACCTTTGTAGGAAGGCAGCAAGGGCAGAGGCTGGATTATGTGTTATGCTCTTTTTCAGTGTTCACCACAAAGTCTGTCTCTAGACCAGGCTAACGCTTTTCCTGAACTCAGAAAGTCACGAACCTTTCTGCATTCAAGTCAAACAGCCATGGTCAACCCCTGAGGCTGGCTAGCCTCGTGCAAGTCCCATCTCAGGCACAACCAGCTTCACAGGGCTCCAGGGCCTTGCTTGGCTTGGGGACTCCCGGAACTGCAGGACAGGATGCTCCCAAGGCAACCCTGGTCTCCTGTTCAAGTTTCTCCACAAAGTGCCCGTGTATGAACTGGGCAGTGGCTGCAAAAACGCAACCGTCAGGGCTTTAGGGATGACCCCGGGGGCCAGAAAAAGCTCTCTCTGTCCAGCTTCTAGGGAGGTGACCCTAAAAGCGGGCACCTCTTCAAGCGTTCGGTGCCGTGGACTCAAGAGATCTCGGCTCCAGATCAAACCGGGACTTTGGCTAGACTTGCCAACCGCTGCCAGAGGGTCAGAGGGCGTGTACTCGCGCACCAGATCCCGCCCACCTCCCCCAAGCCTGGTGTGCCACAGGCCCCGCCCACTTCCCTGAACACAGCTCTCGGTACCGCAGACCCCCCAACCCCGCCCACCTCTCCATAGCCGCGTGCGCGCGCCACGGGCCCCGCCCACCTCCCCAAAGCCGCGTGCGCGCGCCACGGACCCCGCCCACCTCCCTGAGCCTTGTTAGTCCACGATTTAAAGACCGCATCTACCTCCCAGCGCACGACTGTCGCGCATCCCCGCGTCCCCTACCTGTGGCGCCAGCGCCCGCGGGGCCAGCACCTTCCTTAGGCTGCTTCGGAGCGCGAGCATGGCGCGGCCTGGAGCGCACGGAAAGACCGCCGGGTGGTGGGACTCGCGCTCTCCCCGCTTCCTGGCGCGCGCGCCCGCTCGATTAGGTACGCGCTGACTAGGCGGGGCTCGAGAGCGCGGCCCCGCCCCTTCCCGCAGGAGCCCGGAGCTCGTTCTGTAGTGCACGTACTTTCGTGCTTGGCTTTTGTTCTACAAGGTTCTGGATTCTGGGTGCTTTCTAAGAGCTGAATGTAGTGCGTAGCCTGGGTGTTTGAAAATCTGGGGGTGGGGGTGACCTCGTGGCAAAGGCCCGTGAACCTTCACCTTTATCAGAGTGCTCAGCATCCCTGTAGACCAACCCCTGTCCCCCACTTGGCCCCCAAGCGATGGGTTAATTTTTTTGGAGCCCAGAACAGTGGGCCGCGGGCCTGAAATCACACGTGGAGACTGAAATTAAGTAATTCTGTGTGGTGTGAAAGCAGATCTTCGAGGGCCTCTGATTTTTCGCCCTCAGAGAAACTTCTTTTACCATTTTTTTTCTCTAGTGGGTGTTTGTTTTTCGTTGAGCGTATTCTAGGGTTCTCCAACTATATTCACTTGGGATACCGTTCATTCTCAGGTATCCGGCCTTCAATGGCTCTACACTTCACGTTAAATAGCGAATTGATCCCAATATCTTGAATAATTTCCCTGATGAAAACAGCCTCTTGACTACCTTACTAATGTACACACATTATTTACTGCTGGTCGTTAGGGATTAGAAACCTTTTTAGTGTCGCAAACATTTGGAAATCTTGTGATCCTCTAAACTCCTAAAGAGTGTTTAGCAAATACATACAGCTCTAAAAAAACTACACTGAGTAAACGTCGTCTAATAGAAAGGTAAGTTATTGAAAACCACACGTGCTTCTTTATAGAGATATTAAATAACAATCTAGGGGGTAAGACAAGCATTTGAAGTCGTCATAACCATAAAAGGGATTTTGACATATTTCGGCAGCTGTAAATATATCTATGACTATTATTGATAAAAACACAAGTCCTGATAATATTGTACTTTATTCCCGACTTTTATGACCAAAGGGGATAAGGCTGGTTCCAAATGAGATACAGCTTTGACCCATGCCAGTTACCTGAAGCCTAGTGCCGACACTTCCAGATGCCTCTGGCTGTTCTCTTCCTCGAATCTACAGTGAAAATCTTCTCCTCAACCACACCCAGGAATGGTCATGTCCTCATTTCATTTTATAGAGTACTGAGTTGCTGATTCTGTTATGTGTATATTGTGCCCTAGAGTGCACCCCTTGAATTGCTGACTTCTAAGTTATGTGCATATTAATCTTAACTAAATCCTGTCAAAATATTTTATGAATTTATTCTTTTCATACCAGTGTGTAAAGCTTTTCTGATCATGTTTTTATTATTTTTCATCTAGTTTGACTTTTGTGAAAATAAATTTTTATGAAAGAGATACCTTGATTAAGAGAGCCATTATGAGGTTAGCAAGAAACCTGGCACTAGAGAAATTCCCAAAAATCCACAAGGATGACCCCAGCTAAGACCCTAAGCCATAGTGGAGAAGGTGCCTGAACTGGCCTTGCCCTGTAATCAGATTGTGACTACCTGAACTCTCATCATAGAGCCTTCAACCAGCAACTATTGGAAACAGATGCAGAGATCCACAGCTAAGCACTGGGCCAAGCTCCCACAGTCCAGTAAAAAGGAGGGAGGAACAATAATATGACCACAATGGGGATACCCACAGAAACAGCTTATCTGAGCTAGTGGGAGCTCTCTGACTCTGGACTGACAGCAGGGGAACATGCATAGGACCAAACTAGGCCCTCTGGATGTGGGTGACAGTTGTGTGGCTTGGGCAGTCTGTGGGGCCACTGTTAGTGGGACCAGGATTTATCCCTCGTGCATGAAATGGCTTTTTGGAGCCCATTCTCTATGGAGGAGTATCTTGTTCAGCCTAGATATAGGGGGAGGGCCTTGGTTCTGTGTACCGTACCATAACCTGTCTACCACATGACAGTTTGCAGGTCAGGCAAGGGGCTGGAGCTTGAAACACACACACACACACACACACACACACACACACACACACACACACACACACACAGACATCTTAGGATATAGTTCCAAAAAGAGAAACTTCTCTTTTAATCCCTAAAACAAGAATGCCTGTTTTATTGTGTTCCAGGGCAGCTTAAATAGGGCTCTTCTTGACTAATGGCCATGCCCTAGCTCTTGGGATTTTTCAGCTGCAAGCCCACCAGAAACCACTCCCCTGCCATCAGGAACTCATGAGGGTCTTGTGTCCAGAGCAGCTGCAAGCACAGGAAGACAAGCTGTTTACTCCGGCTGGCAAGGGGTCACAGAAAATTCAGGATCTGAGCGTCTGCAGTCCCCGAAAATCCTGCCTCAAATTTATCACTTTGCCAGACTTTGATGACTCCCCATGGGAAGCCTTACCCTCTCTAGGAAGTGAATAGGGGGTGAGGTGGGGGGAAGAAAGGGGGAGCTGGAGAAGGGAAGGGAGTAGGAACTGGAATTGGTATGTAAAATGAGAAAATATTGTTTTTATTTAAAAAAGAAAATACATTTGTACACGTCAAGTAAATAGGTAGCAGTGGCAGGGTGGTTGACCTCTGATGCCGGCAAGCAGAGCAATGTCCTTGGTGGTGTTCCTGCTTGCTTTTGTTCAAAGGTTAGACTTGTGCAACTGTGCAGTTGGAAGCAGCTACGTGGATCTTCTGCTAGCCCAGCTGGTAGGAGGCCAGGTACATGCAGGACTCTGGAGCTGGATTCATATTCCTTAGAGAAGTTTCTCTTTTCGGAATTATAGTCTAAGGCCACTAGATGGCGACATAGACTAACTTTCCTTTGCTTAGGCATATTCTGTCCATCTCCCCGCCCCCTCCAGTTGGGGATCGAACCCAGGGTTTCTGGAATCTCAGGCAAAAATGTACAATATATTCCCAGCTTCTATTTTTTCAATTATTTTAAGTTAAACTACAAATATCTAGCGTGGAATCAATCGTATGAGTGTGTGTATGATTATGGTGTGATGCTGTAATTTTAGTAAAGGCAAATTACTATCGCAATGTTTGAGTTTATTGTATTTAAAAGGAGCGATTCTTTTGTAAGAGAAATAAAAGTCAATTTTCATTCAATGTTCCTTAACAAGTTTATGAACTTGTATACTATTTATAAGCTTATATAATTGAGGAGTGTGTAGTAAAGATAAAAATCAATTTTTATTAATAAGTGTCCTGCTTATATCACCAATGTATCTTTTGTGTGTTGAACACTGGAGTGCTGTGTGGAAAGAAACAGACTAAGTCTCTAGCTTTGGGCTGCCAACAGGTGTTCATATTTCTGTATCTATTTGCTGATATCTCTTCTAGTACCAATGGTAGGAGTTAAGACTAGCTTAATATTTATTGATAGTACAAATTTATCATTTCTATTATTTTATTACTAAAGCACATAGAAGCGTACAGTTACTATTACTATGTCTTTTCATATATGTCTATTATATATACCCCTTTGTCTTTTTTTGGATTTGGATTAGAAGTGCATTTTAGTGGCAGTGACATTTTAAGACCCATCAGCCATAAATGCTTCAATTGCCCAAGGCTCTGCATGTTTACTCTTCTACTTGCTTTTTCCTACATGTGGACTTCAAGAGGAATCTTCTAGTTTATATTTTCATTCTTAAATATAGCTTATCTTGTTTTTTCATCTCGTTTAGATTTACTTTACCTTCACTGATTGCTTTTATAGTATCTTTAGACTGAACTTGTTATTCTCAGGATAGTATCGGAAGGGTGGAACATCAGTATAATGGGCCATCCAGCCAGAGGGGCCTAGTGTATCTTCTCCATTCTCAGAAGCTTCAGGATGCTGCCTAGGATTCTCCACACAGTCTGAGTTCAAACTTCTCTGTGTCTTTGATGAGGGTTGAGAGTTTATGGAAAATCAGGACTTTGCAGACTACATTTTGTGGTGAAAACATTCCTAGTACCAGTTCCAGGGCAGCGTTCTAGTGCTGCTTCATAATCTGGACTGTTTCCTTCACATATCAAGACACCAGGTGTAAAGAAAAGTAATTACTGGTTTTCATTATTCCGTGGAGTTTTCTGAAGCTCCTCCCACTTCACACAACACAGAAACTGAAAAGCAGGTAAAAGCCATAGCTTTAGAGACTTCAAAATAATTCAAATTTCATACAATTTATTACTGGAAAATTAATCTGTTTGGAATGATACATGTTGGTTAATCCATGTATGTAGTTTTTTTTTCAACTATAGTCTTTCTATGATGCTGTCTTACTGTTTTTATTACTGTGAAGAAAGACACCATGACCATGGCAACTCTCATAAACAAAACATTTAATCGAGGCGGCTCACTTAGAGCTCCAGAGGTTCAGTCCTTTATCATCTTGGCAGGGAGCATAGCGATGTGCAGGCAGACATGGTGCTGGAGTAGTAGCTCAGAAACCTACATCTTGCAGATAACAGGGAGTCAACTGAGACAGTGGGCAGTATCCTGAGCATAGGAAACCTCAAAGCCCGCCCCTACAGTGACACACTTCCTCCAACAAAGCCACACCTCCTAATGGTGCCACTCCTTATGAGAGTAAGGAGGCCAATTACATTCAAACTACCACAGATGCCTTTCTCCCCTTCTGGTTTTTCAGGACAGGTTTTCTCTGTGTAGCCCTGGCTGCCCCGGAACTCTCTCTGTAGACCAGACTGGCCTCAAACATAAGAAATCCACCTGCCTCTGCCTGAGATTAAAGGCCTGAGCAGCCACCTCCAAGCTTTATGGTGACTTCTTAACTAAAGGCTTTATTTATTTGAGGTCACCCTTGTCCCTACTCAGCTACCCTTCCTTTTTTTTTAAAAAAATATTTATTTATTTATTTATTATGTATACAATATTCTGTCCGTGTGTATGTCTGCAAGCCAGAAGAGGGCACCAGACCTCATTACAGATGGTTGTGAGCCACCATGTGGTTGCTGGGAATTGAACTCAGGACCTTTGGAAGAGCAGGCAATGCTCTTAACCACTGAGCCATCTCTCCAGCCCTCAGCTACCCTTCTTTATGCTGCTTTTAATTCTCAAGTCACATACTACGTTGTAGTTGGAGGCTGCTTGTTCATTCCCAACCACCCAGACTCAAAATAACCACACAGAAACTATATTAATTAAAACACTGAGACATCTGCACCCATATCTAGGATGCCTAAAAAAGTTTTCCCCTCAATGTTAAGTTTTAACTGTGGCCTGTTTTGCAGGGTAGCTACCCCAAATGCACAGGTTCCTATTGAAACAAAGCCTTGATTTCCCCTGTGCTCTTTAAGAGAGGGATTATTTGTCAAAACCTGGGGTAATAAGACAAGCTGAGCAATCCTGTCCCCTTGTGGAATCACTAGCATTTCCCACTCCAACGTAGTGAGAATTTCCCCTTTATAGTCTGCAACTATTACCTCCGGAAAAATGCAGATCCCCCTAAGAAGTGTACTGATAAGGCCAAAAACGAGTCCCATGGTTCCCTCAGGCCACGGCCCATAGACTCCTGTAGGCAAGGCTTGCACCCCCATTTGTGGTATTAAGACGGTTTGGGCAGTGGCACAGAGGTCCAATCCTGCACTCCCTGGTGTTCCTCGGGCGAGGTCCGCAACAGAAAGGGATTGCTTTGGGGAACAAATTGAATCTGACCACTGCCTGAGGTAGGCTTCATGGTTGTGGCTTCGGAGTGAGGCCCCAATCCAGTTTCCCTGTGGCAAAGGTCTCCCCTCGATGTCTGTCTTGTATCTGCAATCATTTCCCCAATTGTAACCCCTTTTTGCATCTTGGACGCAGCCCTGGGCCAGTGGCCCCTCCTTAATTGTTATGGGACAATCCTATGGAAGTTTCCAGGCTGACCGCACCCAAGACAGTTCCTGCTTCCCCCTCCATCTGACTGGCCCTGGCTTTTCCGGAGAGCAGCCGCCATAACCTGTCCAGAGTGATACGCCCCATCAATGTCTCAGCAAATGCGAATATAATCATTTAAGCTTTTATTCTTGTGAGGCCGTATAGCCTCCTTACAATATTTATTTGCAAACGCCAATTGTCTTATGATAAGCATTGCATGATCTGCGTCTCCAAAAAGTTTACCAGCTAGTTGTAATAGCCAGGAAGCAAAGTCCTGGAAGGGCTCAGAGGGTCCTTGCAACACCTGGGATAATTGATCTCCCACTGCCTTATTAGATAACACCTTTCAGGCTTGGACAATAGCAGCTGCAATTTGTGCATACTTCTTTTATCCATTATCCACTCATCCTACAGGAGGTTAATGCTGTTCCCACCAATTTTTCCTACTATATGACTTTACCATTTGTCTCAATTTATTAAGTTGAAGTGTCTCCATTTAAATTCTGTTTCTCTGATTTCTTGTGAATTGACCATTTTTCAGGATTTTATAAGCTGTTTTATTTTTATTATTTAAGGTCACACTTGTTCAGTTTTCAGTCATTCTTTTGTTTGGTTTGTTTTTTTTTTCTTACTGATTTGAAGACTTACTGGAGATGCCAGAAGGAGAAACATGGTGAAGACAGAAATACTTAAGATAACAATGACCTTCAGTGTTGGCTTCTTGTATAATCCCCAGAGAGACACGCCAGTGGGTCAGAAGGGCAGAGGGTCATGTTGGGTGGGGAAACTCACACAGCAATAGCTTGTGTGGTCTATGATACAGGGTTATTACAAGAATAAAAATAAGTCTTTAGAATGCGGACTGACACTGAATCGTGCTTTCTCTTCAAACTTTCACAAGATAAGAGACGTTATGCCAGATACACTTGACATATGAATGCACTGGGAAATTGATTTCTTTTTCCTAAGTTGAAGTTTAACTCAAACTGGTAAGCCAAGATAGTCAGAGAGATTAGGAAACACTTGTCCAGCAGAACAGACTCATCCATTATATTACTGCTCTCAAGTCAGGTTTTGCTTGATAACTCACCTGAATAGAAGGGAGAATATTATTTTGTCCTCTAAAATTCAGAAAGTTAAAGTCTACAGAGAGTCGTCTCCAAAGAATCTATGAGGAATCTGAAGAACATGGTTTTAGAGCATGCATTTCTGGCTTTGAATTCTGGTTTTGAATCTTAGTAGTTGTGTGACTTTATAAGTTACAAGTTACATTGCCTCTCTGGTTTTCAGCTTGATTGTTGGTGAAGATGATACTGTCACTTAAGGAGATTGTGATAGTAAAATGAGACAATTTCATGACCTCATTTCCCTACAGAATGACAACTATGTATTAATGATGACATTCTAATAAATGCATTAAGATTTTTATACTTGCATGATCATAGAATGTACTTACAAACTAAAATAACTATTTCATTAGACCATGTAGTTTATTGGATTCCCATATTCTCTGCAGTCCACAGCTAACCAAAACACTATATGGCATGTGACTGTGTTCACTTGATAAGTTTCTACACTGATATTATAGAATAATAGAACTATAGGCATCAATTAAACATCCATGCCTTTGAGGGACACATTCGTCAGCAGCATATGGAAAGGCTTTGGGTTTACTTGTAAAATATGTAGGCATCATTATTTTGAGAGGCGGTAGAGTTTGAGGAGTTTCAAATAGGATTTAGATAATCATGCTTTCTGAACTGTTCATGGGAGACAGTGGTTGCTGTAGTCTTTGCTTGTAGCCATTGCTGGGGAGGTGGTCCCCAGGAGCGTAGACTCTGAACATATTCTCAGTATTACAAATAAAGAAGCCAAGGCTAAAGCAGTAAGTGATGTCACATGGATACACTAGTGGTCAGAACCAGGATTCAGATCTTTTGATTTCTGGTCCAGGCTTTGTTCTCTCAGCCTTGCTCTTTGCCAGTGGTTCTCAATCTTCCTAATGCTGGGACTCTTTAATACAGTTCCTCATGTTGTGATAATTACCAACCATAAAATTATTTGCGTTGCAACTTCATAACTGTATGTTGATACTGTTGTGAATTTTAATGTAAATATCTGATATGCAGGGTGTCTGATATGTGACCCCTGTAGAAGGGTCACTTGGCCTCCAAAGGGGTAGCGACCCACAGGTGGAGAACCACTGCTCTATGCTAAGCCGGATTCATGGCCTGGTGTGGTCTTTCTTAGTGGGCAAGGCAATGCATGTCAGGACCGAGCATCCTGAGTCACTCTGACATGGGGTCACTGTCTGCTCTCTGAAGTCCTTGGATTAGCATCTCTGCACTGCATTTGTCAGCATCGTTGTCCTTTGAGTCACTTCCGTTTGAAAAAGCTAATGCAGTAACCGGAAGAGAATCTGAAGGAGCAAACAGAGGACCTAACATCCTCAGGGAAAAAAAGTCATTACAAATGCTATTTCTTTAGAAAATTAAGATTTAGGCGCTGGAGAAATGCCTCAGTGGTTAAGAGCACATACTGTTCTTACAGGGGACCTAGTTTCAGTTCCCAGTATCCACAATCAGGTTGCTCGCAATCACCTGTACCTCCACCTCTCAGAGACCCAGCACCCTCTTTCTGCCTCCACTGGCACTTCACACACACACACACACACACACACACACACACACACACACACACACATAAATAAAACATGTAGGTTTGCTCTTCAACACAGAAATTTTCAGCACAATGAGCAAACTCCTTGCTGGAGCTATGTGAGCTGGCTCCTACCGTTCTTTCTTCACTTCGCTTTTCCTCTTAGCTCACTATGTTCTTGCCTGTTGCCTTCCTGATGGTTGTTGAGCACTGAAACTCATTTCTTCTGAGAACTTCAGTCTGTACTCATTCTGGCACCTTTACTTGTAGTATCCAAGTCTTGCTGGCTTGCTGGTTCTCATTGTTTAGACTTTGGGGAGATAATCATCTCAGAGCTAAGACCTCTAGCTAAACTGGACTCTTGTCACCATGCTCAGTGCCCTCTCATTGTGCTGTATTTTTAGCCAACTTTATGCTATTTAACTTGTATGTCTTAGATAATTCTCCAGGAATACTGACTACATGAAAGCAGGTACTTTGTCCTCTTAACATGCCCTTTGAGATGTAGTGTCTGCACATAGATCAACGAATAGTTTTTGTATGTCAGAGGCTGGTTTCGATTAGATGGAAGCGAGTTTAATCTTCAGAGACTTAACTGCTCTTGTTTTCGAGGCAGGGTTTCATTGTGTAGCCTTGGTTGTCTTGAAACTCGCTCCGTAGGCTGGCCTCAAACTCACAGAGATTCACCTGGCTCTGCCTCTATGGTGTTAGGGGCTGTTGCTCAACAGTTAGGAAGCTGTCTTAGTTGGGGTGACTATCACTGTGATGAAACACCATGACCAAAAGCAATGCGGGGAGGACAGGGTTTTATTTGGCTTGTGCTTCACATCATAGCCCATCATGTAAGGAAATCAGGACAAGAACTCAAATGGGATAAGAACCTGGAGACAGGAGCTGATGCAGAGACCATGGACAGGGGCTGTTTATTGGCTTGACCCCCAAGGGTTGCTCAGTTTGCTTTCTTATAGAACCAAGAAGCTCCAGCCCAGGGGTGGCACCACCCACAATGGAACTGGGTCCTCCCACATGAGTCACTAATTGAGAAAATGCCCCACAGGCTCACTTACGGTCAGATCTTATGAAAGTATTTTCTCAATTGACATTCCCTCCTCTCAACTGTGGGTTGTGCCAAGTTGGCATAAAACTAGCCAGCACAGAAGTGGGGATGGGAGTATAGGCACTTGAGGACATCATTAGCCACACAGTGAGTTCTAGATTAGCCTAGGCCATGCAATGAAATCCCTTTTCAAAACAAACAAACATACATACAAACCTGAAGACCAAAACAAAGTTAAACAAATGAGACTGTGTTCATCTTTTCCAGATGATCCTATGCTCCTTATGCATCCTGAAAGTCCAGGCCCTCCTAGATGATGCTACTGTGTCCTTTTTATTTGCAGACACAAGACCTGAATGATTAGAGAAGAGAAGCGTACCACAACCTTAGTTCCCCAGACCATCACGGACCTCTTCCAAATGAAGACGGGGGTACAGAGAACCCTGCAGATACTTGATAGTACAACAGAAACAAAACCAAGTAAGATACTGCCTATCCTCTCTGTCCAGTGGGGTGGACTGCTATGTCCAAAAGTGAGACCTATGCCAGTCCTTTCCAAATGGTGAGGGATAAACACATTTGTAGTTGGGATGAAATGATTCTACACTCTTCATGGAACAGGGAAGACCTGGCTGTGACAAAATGCCTGGGAACAATAATGTTAGAAGAAGAAAAGTTTATTTGGCTTTATGTGTTTAGGGGCTTTAGGGTATGGTTGCTTAACATGGTTTTGGGACTGCTTTGAGGTAGTACATTACGGGGGAAGAAAGCTGCTCACCTTGTGGCAACCAGGAAACAGAGACAGCAAAGGGCCCCAATATACCTTTCAAGGGCTCACGATCAGAGATGTACTTTCTTCCTTCTAGGTCCTACCTTTTAAGCTTTTTACCACCTCCCAATACACTACTACTTGTTGACCAAGGCTTCCACTGATGAGACTGCCGGAGGGGTGCTCTTCTAGATCCAAACTGTGACAAGTCGTATAATGTTTCCTTAATGTAGGCGTATTTACAATATGGACCAAAAAGTATCCTTTTCTTTGCATTACATCAATTTTAAAGAGGATGATGAAAATATAAAACCTAGTAAAAAGTATCAGAATATAGAGGTAAATTTTTTATTAGGGCGAATGTTTCCACATCTATAATGACTTCTTAAGATACCTCAAGCATCTTTGTTAAATAAGATAAAAATGAAATGTTAGTTAAGTTAACTATAAATAACATTTCAGCATATAAACTAGGGTCATCAAGACTTTCAGTATGCTGATCTAGTATTTTGTAAGCGAGTGACTGACAATACAGACTACAGATGATGATGCAGTTTTTCGTGTGAAAGAAATTTAGTATTTACATGAATCCCATTGTGTATTATAAAATAAGCTGCTGAAGCAAAACATCTCGGACAATAAGACAAGATTTAAAAGTTTCACATATTTATTAATAATTTAAAAATTTGGTCACAAGCTTGGAAATGTGATCTCATTTGAACCAGGGTTGTTACAGAAGAGCTATTCTGAAAGAAATGAAGAACAAAGATCTTGATATAGTTAGTGACCAAGTGTTTTTGGTAGGAAGCAGCTGATGGAGTAAATATTAGTAAAATTAATAATAAGGCATTTAAGCTTATAAACCAAAGAGTCTACAAGGATTTTACTGAGACTAAATAACATTATTTTTAAATTAATTATTTTTAGTGTATGATAGGTAATGAAGTGGCATGGGGAAAATGAATTCTATTTCCCATATAGAGATAGGTTTTGTAAAAGGGACCTACATGGCCTTAAAAAATACGAAGGACATAGTAACAACTTACCTCTTCATTGAAATAAAAAGTAGAAATAATTCTCTTGAGAGGTTTGAAGCAGCGTCTGCTGACACATCTCACAGCAGTTAAGGAAACCGTTGGTAGAAAACTATCTCAGTGGTGAAAATGACTCAGGGATTAGGAACATATTTTGCTGAATATCTAAGTAGTTGACACTTTCCCGAACTGGAAGGACATTGCATACGACATTAAAAGCTGACTTGTGAGAACTTCTTGTTCTAAAAAACAATTCCTGCCCAATAAACCAGCTCACCAGCAGACACGATTCTGGGATCCTCATGAGCCTGATGTCGCCCCGCTGCGCGGCTGTCTGCATTCTGGCTCCACCACAGAACGTGCACTGTGGGAGGAAATCAGAAAGACATTCACACACAAATACAGAGAAATTAAGTAACAAAGTCCAGTTACTAGAGGTTAAAAGAGCGACACTAAATATTTCAGTGATAAGATTTCAGAGCAGCCAGAGACTTGAGAAAGAAAATTATAGATTAACTAATCGGACTGGTTTTACAGATGAAGAAATGAAGCAGGTTTGAAAAGGAAGGAAAGTAAGACAGCTAAAGGAACGTCAGACCCAGACTGTATGACTTGGTAGTATACTTTATTTTAGCATCTCACGTTGGCAGCTGAACTTGGTAACGGATGTGGAAGGGTCAGCCAGGTGGCACTGGTTTTGCAGGCACACAGGGGTCATGGAGAGCAACTGGAAACTGGCCCTGTGTATCAGGACTGGAGTACCCCCCAGAAGAGAGTCCAGGGAAGACCATTGGTGAGGATGCAGCCTCAGCATACTGGGGATGCCAGGATAGTGGGGTGACTGCCGAGCACAGCAGCAACTGTGGAGGAGGGTGTGCATAGTGGGGTGACTGCCAAGGACAGCGGCAGCTGTGGAAGAGGGGTGTGCATAGTGGGGTGACCAGAACAGCGGCAGCTGTGGAGGAGGGTGTGCGCAGTGGCAGGCTGAGCCCAGGAGGTAAAGCTGTGTGTTCTGAGGTTGGCAACACTAGCGAAGTGAAGCAGCCAAGGCCCTCTGAAGCCCAGACAATCGATCTGTGAGTAGGTCCCAGATGTCAGGCAGTGAACTTTTTGATACTACTGAATTTGGGGTTTGCTTTGAATTTGATTCTGTGCTCTGGTTCTTCCATTTTAGAATAGGATTTTACGAGAGCCTCCAGTCAAAAGACTTTGGCTCTTTTAAAGAGATGAAACTTATAAAAGTGGCATGACTTTCAAAGTTATACTATGCTTTATGCTGTGCTAATAATATTAACAGGACATCTGGGGACAAACATGGAAGGAAAGTTTATGGTTTAGTCATGACGTGTTTATATGTCAAGTTGACAGTGGTTCAATTGTGTTGGTTTTTTGTTCCCTCGACACAAAGCTTCTCAGATGCATCTGAGGAGAGAGAGCCTCAGCTGAGAAAATGTGCTCCATAGGATAGAGGGGGACAAGCCTGTGCCGCCCTTTTCTTAATTAATGACTGCTGTTGAAAAGGTCAGCCTCCTGGGGGTGGTGTCACTCCTGGCCTGGGTCATATAAAAAAAGCAGACTCAGCCAATCTGGGGGAGCAAGCCAGTACACAGCATTCTTCCCAGGCTTCTGCTTCAGCTCCTGCCTCCAGGTTCCCGCCTTGAGTTCCTGCCCTAACTTTTCTGCATGGTGGACTATAAACTGAAATAAACCCTTACTTCTTCAAGTTGCTTTCGATCACAGGAATAGAAGCCTAATTAGGACAGGGGCTATAGTTCGGTGGTAGAACACTTGTCTAGCATGCATAAGGTCCTAGGTTCAATCCTTAGTACTGATAATAATATATTTAAAGGAATAAAAAGATTATACAAGAAATACACTATTTCCTGAAGTTATTATGGTTGTTAAAATTTGTTTGTCTTATGTATCAGAAAACAGAAGTTTAGCATTTCAAAATAGTTTTGGTAGGTGGTAAGTTCTAAATAGGAAAGAGACAACTTATCAACTCTTTAAAATGATAAAAGTACAAGAACTTGTCAATAACATGTGAACTTTTACTAAAGAATGCTAGCAGATAAATAGGTCATCAATATACATGGAAATTTGAAAAGAAATGGACATCTGTACCTCTGTTGAGTATTCCATATTCTGAATGAAACACGCCAATTAGTTTAGAATAGCCTCGATTGACATGGGCATTTACTGCTCTTTTAAATGCCTCACCCCATAGAGCTGGGCCACCAGGTTTCATAAGAAAAGAAGAGAGTTCATAGACTCCTAGAATATGGAAACAATAATTTAAATAATGAGTCATAGAATGTCTATTCATATTCATATTCACTTGGTTTCATGAGAAGCTTGATCTACAAGTACATATTTATACAGATGCAGTAATGATATCTGCATTATTTTCCCTTAATTGTATGTTTAGAAATCCCTTGTCCACATGTAAACTTATTTATGCTATTAAACTTAATTCCACAGTGACAAAAAGTAGGGGCCAGTGAGGGCTGGAGAGATGGTTCTGTAGTGAAGATATGTACTGTTCTCATAGAGGACCAGGGCTCAGTTCCCAGCACTCATATCAGGAAGCTCACAACTGCCTTTAGCTAATGACTAGGTCCAGTGTATCTTACACTTTGGTTTCCACAGCAGGTATCTGCACTCGCTGCACACATACACACACACACACACACACACACACACACACACACACACACACGTACACACACACACACGTACACACACACACACGTACACACACACACACAGCGAGAGCGAGGGAGAGAGAGAGAGAGAGTTAAAAATAGGTTTAAGAAAAGAACTAGGCAGGGCGGTGGTGGTGGTGCATGCCTTTAATCCCAGCATTCAGGAGACAGAGGCAGGCTGATCTCCGAGTTCGAAGAGCGAGTTCCAGGACAGCTAGAAACCCTATCTCTAAAAACCAGAACAAGAATTAGAAACTATGTCTATATTATTGTCTGAAATATTTAAAAACTTGTTACTAAAGTAGATATTGAGAAATTAGTGGAGAAGATATTTTGGTGGCCCCTGAGGGTATACTTTTAGGAAAGAACTTAAATAATTTTTCATGGATTTGGAGAGGTGGCTCAGTGACAGAACACTTGCCATCAATGTATAAAATCCTTGGTTAACAGCAAAATAAAATATAATTTTTCTGCAGTGCCTCTGTTATTTTAACTCTTCCACGTCCACCATTTTTTCTTTGTGTTCTTTGGCACTGTATGTTTTCATAGCTAATAGGAAGAGAAACCTAACAGTGCAACAGAATGATGTTTCTATTTCCATATTCCGGCAAAACAAACCATCGTAAAGATATAATTTTATAGTTCTTTAATATTTTGGCTACATATTTGAAATGCATTTTATCACTACACAGAAGTATAGATCAGCAGAGGCAAAGAACTAGGTTGCAAGTAGTCTAATGAGAAAGGACAACTATTTTATTGAGATAGTGCTGAGGGCTGATAAGAGGCCCACGTGGGCACCATTCAACTCGGGCTTTTCAGGTCTCTTTGCAGTGTCATCTAAAACATACTACAAAGTTGAGAACAACAACAACAACAATTCTAATTAGTTTATGCTGTTCGAATCTGACTTCTGGTTACAATTAGACTGAGGTCATAGTTTCTTTAAATACACAAGAAGTAAAATCAGCAAGAAGACAATTAATTTCAAACTGAAAGAAAGAGGAAGACAAAAATCATTAATCACTTAATCATTTGCCCCAAATGGTCCGTTTTGTAAAAAAAAAAAAGATAGTGAATTAAAATTGGGTGTAATTTATAAATATATTTAATATAGTAAGCATAGCTATATTTATGTAGATATATAAAATATATAGTTATATTTAAATATGAATATTGTTTTAAAACAACGATAGAATATGATATATGAACTCTTACCACCCCGCCAATGGTCTCTGGCTCTCGATATGCGGTTTTCAACTACTACTGCCCATGTGACATTTTCTGTAACATAGCTGAGGTCTTCAAACCCAGAAACCTTCAAGCGGGAATGCTTCCCCATTACTCCTTGCTCTTTAAGGATAAGCGAAGAGCTGCACTTTGGTTTGACTCAACGATCACTTATGCCCTCTATAAAAGGGAGTCTCCCTGCTCTCAAAGTATATCAGAATGGACCATCTGTACCATTGCAGCCACGGAAATGCAGAGGCTAAGACAGACGCACCTTCCTCGGGAGGCGTTCCTATTTTGCACCATGGTACCAGATAGGTAATTTCACTCTCCTGTTTATCAATGGAAGCCAAATTTGGAATGAGGAATCGTTCTTGCCACTCTGTATCATTGGCCAAGGCTTTGCTAACTGCCGCTTGATGAGCAAAATTATCTGGTAGGAAAGAATGGAGAAACGTCTTTCAAGGTTGCTTTCAAACCATCTGTGCTTCTTTGGCTTACATCTGGAGCACACGAGAACATCGTGCTGTGGCTTGGGGAACAGCAATGTGAAGAAATGTCATATCAAGTGGCTCCTGGTCTTCAGGGCAAAGGAAGTGGAAACCACTATTATGATCTCATCGAGTGGGCCTCACAGGCTCTCCCTCCTCAAAGGTAGCTGCCTACAGGAGGTAAGTCACCGTATGTTCCTCTGCTTTCTTCTCAGTCTGTGACAGGGGAAAATGATGTAGCATCAACCTCCAGGTTTGTGCTGAGGATTAGCTGAATAAAGAGGGCTTACGCTAGTGTTTGACACTTACATGTGGACTGTTCTTACTATCCAATGGAGGTATTCAACTGACAGTTTCAGCTGAGATAAATTTTGCTTCAGTATTGATGGTAATTACTTACATGTGGACTGTTCTTTCAATGGAGGTGTTCAACTGACAGTGTCAGCTAAGACAAATTTGGCTTCAGTATTGATGGTAATCAGTCAAGCTATATCTTGAATACATTTTAACATTGAACAAAATTTGAATGTACTTGGCATCATTTCCTTTGCATAAGTAACTTCCAAAGAAAGCATGCTGGTTCTCATACTATTGTTTCTCCCCAGCACTGCCGACTCTGCCTTCCCAGACTGACACAGACAGACATGTTTAACAATGTGTGGGCCTAGTATATATTTATTGTAAAGACCTCATGAGACTAAGGTAAATTGTTTACATAGTTTATGCTAGGGATAGGAATAACACCTGCCTAAAGTGCGGTCAATTAGGACTTCATTACTTTCCCCAATGGGCCATGACTTAACATGCACCACGTGTGAAGTAAACGTTGCACTAAGGGTGTTTGCTGTCCTTCAAAACCGAAGAAACAAAAAGTATACCCGAGTCACCCACAGAATCTTCAGTAGGGAATTAACTGAACACTGATGACCAAGGACTAACTGCAATTAATTAGTAAGAGTTTGCTGAACATGGTCAAAGTCTGGTGTAAGCTAATTTAAGATTAGACTTCGAAAAGGCTACCAAGCATTCTGAATAATTTTGTAATGATCTCCTTTTTCAAGGCAGTGCAGTTTCAGTATGAGAACTTGTACGTAGTAATGTGTTTCCCTTAACTTCTTAAAGTAACATGGCAGCGAATTCATTGAAACTCTGGGATGTCGAAGTGAACTGGAAATGGTTTATAAATGCAATGGAAACAATAAGCTCAGGGTTGAGGAAGGTCAAAAGTTGACTGCCATTCCCTCTCAACCTCCATTTACCCAATCCTGAATATGTGAACTGCCCCCACTAAGACACTGATGTACAGGTCTAGCACCAGATACCTCTTTCATTTTGTGACCTTATCTTGGACTTGTGTAAGCAGTTTTCAACTTTGCATCAGAAAGAACATTTGTTCCAGTAAGATAATATAATTTTTTTGAGAATTGTAGTCTAAAATTTAATGAATTGATAGATAAGAACTCTTAATTTCTCAGTTATGTTAGACTTGGAGTTATTAAATGTGTACTAAGAAGAGTGGTCACTGAATTTACTTTTTGTTCTGCATTGTTTTAAAAGAAGTTCTCCTTAGTCTGTGTCTAGATGAATGTATACCCATCTAAGACTCCTGTAGCATCTGCCCAAATAAAAATCTATATGGAGCATTTGAACGCAGCGACTCATACCATACTTCCAAATATGGAATACTCGGTCTATTCTGCCTCCAAATTCTACCCTCCAACAGCCAACCAATTCAGAGTGAGCTGTCCGAAGATGAACATTTTGCTTAAAATTGTGCATGAACTCTTTCATCTTCGAGGGTTTAAGGTAATAAGTACAAAACTCATAGAATGTTCCTTCGGTTTGTCTTGGGCCAGTAGCAAAAGATGAGCACACCTGAAAAAAGATAAAACAAGTCTCAGTACTTCGGGGAGGGCAGAGATTGTGTTACCTCACACCCAAACCTGGGTCTGGTGACAGAGGACACAGGAGCCGGTTCACAAGCCCTGCTGTATTTCTCTCGTCAGCGCTCCACAGATGCAGGTTAGTAGGTTTTAAAGATCACTATGGTTAAACGTGTATTCTCCTCGAGCCACCTCCCCAAACTATGGCATTGCTGTCTTAGGGCAGCTTCTGTGCCGGAGAGCTACAGTTAGGATCCACGTGCGTTCTGTTTTCCCTTACGTTCTCTTCATCTACAGTGTGGATGACGACAGTGCTGTATCGGAGAGAACTCTGGAGACTGGATGTCTTTGGGTCTACACAATGAACGTGTTTACTAAAAGAAAAGTTTTTTAAAAAAGGAGAATTGCCATTCAGGTCGAAGAATCCTTCCTCATCCAGCAGAAACAGAATTGGAATGCAGTCAATGCATTAGCGTGCTGGCACTATCCGACTGCATGACAAACTTTGGTAATAGACCTGTGGTCCTAAACCTCCCTAATGCTGCAACTTTTAATACAGTTTTTCATGTTGGGAACCTAACCATAAAATTATTTCATTGTCACTTCATAACTGTAATTCTGCTACTGTTATGAATTATACTATAAATATCTGATATGCAGGATATCTGATAGGCAACCCCAAAGGAGTTTTGCCACAGGTTGAAAACCAGTGTAATAGATCACAATGGCCTGAATCACTATTCATTTCTAACAAGAAATACAGAGCAAAGATGGCTTTAATGCATTTAGTTGTACGCACGTGGTAGGAAAGCCTCTTGGGTATTTTTAGAAATAATCATATTTCTAAGTTTCTAGTTGTTGTTATGAAAGCACTTTTCCCTGGGAAAGACTCCGTCAGAGTCAGCTTGTGTATGTCTGTACATATGCGCCTGTATATGAATGTACACACTGTATGACCCTGAACTGTAAAAAGCCTACGTATTTTCAAGTTGGGGTACTATGCACCCATTTCATGAAGTCAATAGTACAGGAAAATCTGCTAAAGCAGATTAGATGAATATAAAAGTATGGAAAAAATGACTGCATACATGGAAAGCTTAGGATGGATAGAAAAAGTAATCTTTTTTCTCTTGCTAACTTTTGATTACAAAACACTTTATCGTATATAAAGCTTAATAAAATCTTCTCCCTTTAGTTCATTCCACAGATACCTACTCTGAACTGTATTCTTACTGCACAAATCAGTAAATTTTCTACAAAAATCTGCAGCTTGTCTCTGCATTTGATGGGCTTTGTGTGTGTGTGTGTGGTTTAACCAAAATCTACAAATGGGATTATTAGATCTGCTTACTGTCTATAGTTTAAAAATAAATAAAACATCAGAAAGCGAGCCAAAGACATTCACAACAAAATTTTACAGGTTGATTCAAAGAGGGTGTGTGCATTAGGAGAATGAAATATTTGTGGAAGGCACAAAGTATTGTTATTATTTCCAGGACATAATACACTGGAGGGAGCCTACAGAGAGGAGTGACTGGATAGAAACGATTTTCAAGATTTCTGCGGCTGAGCTTTATCGTGTCCAACTTAGACTTGTTCTCGCCAGCACTGACTCATTAAAGACAATGTTGGCTAAAAAAATAAAAATAGAAACTAAGTTCAGCGAAGCCCTGTAAGGAAATAATTGGTGGCTTTGCGTGGGCAACGCTGGGTGAGCAGTCACTAGTCTCTTCTTCGAGGTTTACCTGGCTCTAGACTAACTTAACTCCTTCTCATTGGGTTAAGTCAAAGTCTCCGCCGGAAAGAACTGGATTCATCCCCAGGATAAGCCGGTGCTCAACAGCTAGGGCTGGATGGTGGATCTCTTAGGCGCACGTCTCACCCCATCTTAGACGAGTTTCCGGATGCAGACTCCGGAGTAGCAGCCCTGGCATCGCCACAGCTCCGCCCACCTCCCAGCAGGCTCCGTCCCCTACCTGTGGCGCCAGTGCCCGCGGGGCCAGCACCTTCCTCAGGCAGCTTCGGAGCGCGAGCATGTCGCGTCCTTGAGTTCACCAGAAAGATCGCTGTCGGGTGCTGGGACTCGGTTAGGTCCGCGCTGGGCTGGGCGATGCTCGAGGGCGCGGCTCTGCCCCTCTCCGTCGGCCGCCGAGGGCCAGCCTTTTCGGTCTGTGTTGTCAGCTTCTACCCTTTGCTAGGCTTTTGTTCTGCAAAATTCGGGTCCTGACGTCTGAGGTGATGTTGCAATTAGCAGAACCCTGAGCTCCTAGCAATTCTACACCCTAGGCCACTGCTGTAAGCCCCCTAGGGTACTAACTTCAAAATGTAGGTCGCAGTGTGGATGTACATGGGTGCTCTAAAATCTCGGGGTGGGGTGACCTAGGGCAAGGACTAGGAACCTTCTTCACCTTTACTTCAGAATACTCAGCATCCCCGTTGACCCCCACAACGGGGGCCTGGGAGGCTCTGAGTAAAAGTTGATTGTCCTGGTGCCCAGAACAGTGGGGCCACAGGCCTGAAATGAGCTCTTCACAGTCATATGCGGAGGGACCGAAAGGAAATTGCTCTGGGTACTTAAAACAGCGGACATATTTGGTACTCCCTGTTTGGCTGTTGGTGCCCAGGTTAACGTCATCTAACACACTGTTCCCTCCCTCTCTCCTCATGGTTATGTCTTTGTTAGGTATACTCCGCTGTTTCACAGTTTTCCGTTTACAGATAATGTTCATTTACTAGAAGGATGAGAATTTAGATCACCTCAGAGCATGTGCCTTCTGGCGTCTACAGCATTTAAAATAATTACCTCATTAGTCTACATTATAATTTATGACTCTGACGCTTCTTGCTAATAATTGCTGCATTCATTTAAGTGACATTTCTTATATCATGAGAGACAGGGAAGAAATAGAGGCTTATCAAGTATGGTTTTATTGGGGAGTGTTGTGGAAGAGGTTTTGCTTAGATGAGGGAGGTTTTTTAAAAATTAGACATTCTGGAAGAATTTGGCCCTTTTTTCTGGAGACGTTATTTCCTAAACCAGCAAATCTGGACGAATTATCTTTTGCGTAAAGACAGCATCTACTTGGTTAAAATCTGACACTGTTTTTTCAGCCCCGAGTTAACAGTCCATTTACTTATTCAGTTAATGCATGTTGCATTTCTTTTATGCTGCAGGCACTTTTCTAGAAACTATAGAAGTGGGGAAAAGGTAGTTCTTTCCACAGTGGCCTTTACAGTTTGTACAGTCCATGACCGAAGAGAAAATACAGTCAGAGCCATGTAACTGAGGCCAGCATCGGTGGATTTAACCAGAGAAAGGAGAATGTTGGGGATAAATGAACTGTTCTGGATATGTATAGACGTTTTGTCCTGCATTAACAACACAATAAAGTGTAACAAGTATTTACACAGCCTGAGATGCCTAGAGATGATTTAAAGATACAGGAAGCAGAGTGTATGTTATATGCAAATGCTATAGAAGGGACTTGAGCATATATGGGTTTTGATATCTTTTTCACTGGGCCGTGGATCCAAGGTGTGCTGTTCATGAGAGAATTAGAATTAGTGTATGAACACAAAGAATTAAAAGTGCTGGAGGAAGATAGCAGAGATTGTGTGTGTGTGAGTGTGTGTGTGTGTGTTTGTATCCATTTGGCCTTGAAAAAAAGTCAGTATTAGAAAACTTAGCTTGCTGTGGTCACAGGATAGTCTTGTGTCAGTACAGTAATGAAAATGATCTGAAGGAGGAGGGGAAGCAGCTTGTTCCCTTTTTTTCTTCTCTGTGTCTTCTTGATGGAATGTGGCTGTGGTGATTTGAGCACATTGTTGGGTTAGAAGGCATATTCTTAATATGGTGGAATGAAAGGGAAGTGGCACAGGATTCTAAGCCTGGGCCAACCACATTGTAAGTCCTGCCTTAGCCTCTCCCAGGGGCTTCTCCTACATGAGAAATTGTCTGCTAATTTCAGCCACCACCTGTAGGCAGAAGTTTCCCAAATAACCAACATAGAGATTCATCGAAGATCTGGATATCAATTCACATACCTACGAACACCTGATTTTTGACAAAAGAAGCAAAAAAAAAAATAAATAAAATTGAAAAAAGGAAAGTATATTCAACAAATGGTGCTGGCACAACTGGATATCAACATGTAGAAGAATGAAAATAGATCCATATCTGTCAACACACACAAAACTTAAGTCCAAGTGGATCAAAGACCTCAACATAAAACCAACCACACTGAACCTCATAGAAGAGAAAGTGGGAAATACAACTGAATGCATTGGCACAGAAATCATTTCCTAAATATAACCCTGGTATCATAGACAATGAGAGCAACAATTAATAAATGGGACCTCCTAAAACTGAAAAGCTTCTGTAAAGCAAAAGACATGGTCAATAAGACAAAATTGCTGCCTATAGAATGGGAAAAGATCTTCACACACCCCACATCAGACAGAGGGCTCATCTCCAAAATATACAAAGAACTCAAGAAATCGGTCATCAAAAGAATAAATAATCCATTAAAAAATGGGGTACAGCCCTAAACAGAGAACTCTCAACAGATGAATCCAAAATAGCTGAAAGATACTTAAGAAAATGCTCAACATTTTTAGCCATCAGAGAAATGCAAATCAAAACAACTCTGAGATTCCATCTTACACCTGTAACAATGGCCAAGATAAAAAACATTGATGACAGCTTATGCTAGAGAGAATGTGGGGTAAAGGGAACACTCCTGCATTGCTGGTGGGAGTGCAAACTGGTACAGTTTTGGAAATCAGTATGATGATTTTTCTGGAAATTAAGAAGTAACCTATCTCAAGACCCAGCAACACTACTTTTGTGTATATACCCAAAGGATGCTCAATTATACCACAAGGATATGTGCTCAGTTATGTTCATAGCAGCATTATTTGTCATAGCCAGAACATGGAAACCTCAAATGGATAAGAAAAATGTTGTACATTTACACAATGGAGTACTACACAGAGGAAAAAAAAATAATGACATCTTGAAATTTGCAGAGAAATAGATGGAGCTAGAAAATATCATATTGAGTGAGGTTACCCAGACCCAGAAAGATAATTATAATACGTACTCACTCATAAGTGGCTCTTGGACATAAAGCAAAGAAAAACCAGCCTACAGTTCACAACCCCAGAGAACTTAGAGAATAAGGAGGACCATAAGAGAGACATACATGAGTCTAATCTACATGGGAAGTAGAAAAAGACAAGATCTCCTGAGTAAATTGGGAGCATGGGGATCATGGGAGAGGGTAGAATGGCAGGCGGGAGGAAGGGAGGGGAGGGAAGAAAATATATAGCTCAATAAAAACAATAAAAAATTCTAAAGAAATAATTAAAAATGCTCAGTCAATATCTCAGGCTTGCTATTAACAAACTCTTACACTTAAATTAACCCTCATTTCTTATTTATGCTTTGCCATCTGTCTTGATACCTTTTCTCAGTATGGCATGGCATTTTGATCTCTCTGTGTTTGCCAGTGACCCTCTGACTCTGCCCTTCATCTCAGTGTCCTCAGTTTGGTTGTCCCCCCCCTCAACTTTATCCTGCCTTGCTATAGGCCAATCACCTTCTTTATTAACCAATGAAAAAAATACATATTCACCATGTACAGAAGGATTAGTCCACAGCATTTCTCCCTTTTTGTCTAATTAAAAAAGAAAGATTTAATCTTAACATAGTAAAACTATGTATTACTATATATTAAGGAAGAATTACAATTACAGTATCTGGTTTATATGTATTTGGGAAAATTAAAGAAAATACACTATCATCTATCTTATCTTTGTGAGTCCAAAGTTTTGTAGCTAATTTACCTTCTATTATAACTCAGGAGAGCTGTAAGTAGTTTCAGCTCCATCAAAGACCCCAGAAGGGTGATATGTTTCCTAATAACAAGGACATCTTACTGCCTGGACAGTAACCCAAAGTTCTTCTGTAACACTGGGGCATCCATCTTTGGCCTACAGGCCTAGCATATTCTACAGACTTTCCTGTCATATTCTGTGGGTCTTTGAATTGTTTAAAGACTATCTATCTATGTAAATATATCTGTGTATGACCTTGAAACTACACCTAACATGACTCTAAGTTTGACTATTATAGATAGATGACTATTAACTGTAGTTTTAATTATACATTATTTTTAAATGAGTTATATAAACACAACAACTTAAACAAGAGTAGAAATACACATACAGTAAAACAAAATTAACTTTAAATTTGTATCAATAAACCAAAATCATAGCAATGTAAAATGTTTAAGATTCATAGTTGTGTTCTGGATTAAGGAAGATTCAATAATCTACCCTTTTATCCCTATCATTTCTATATCCCTCCTTATTAAAATGAGATCCCTGAATTTAATTTTCTTTGTTTAACTTTTTTTTCTGAGCATTATCAACTGCTGTGTAATTTACATCATGGCATACTGGCAACCGGCGCTCCTCCTCCTCAGTTCCCTGAGAGCCTAGTCTCATGGCGGCGGTACATTTACCAGCAGCTCTGAGAGTCATGTTTACAGCGCCAACTCTGGGAAGTTTCTGGGTCTTCACTGTCATTGAACAGCATGTCGCCCACCGCTTATAAACACCATTAAAGTGTCTGGCAGCTTCTTAAAAGAGCTTCTTAAAAGGTTTATTAAAAGAGCTGCCCATTTTTGCCACTAGCACTGAGCCAGGAAACTACCACTTAGAGGATCTGTGCCTCCCCTTGCTGCCAGCCAACAGAGCCCACTGGAGAAGAGGTGTTTACCAAGAAACTGAATCAACTCCATTTTTGTGTTTTCAGAATCCTTTTCTAAAATTGCAAATGCTTGGCTGATATCTCAGATTTTTTATTAGCTAGTTCTTACACTTATATTCACCAATGGGAATAACACATATTCAGAGTGTACAGGATTATTTCACAGTTGGCTTAATCTTAGAAGAAGACTCTTTTCTTGCATTGATATGGTTTTCTTCATTCCTGATTTGAATCCCCAGATTCCAGATGTATAAAATTCCTTTCACTAAGATTAGCCAGCCCTTTTGTCAGTTTCTCATTTTCTAGAGCTATGCCCGCTAGGCCCCTAGTTCTTTCTCTCTGGTGTGGATTAAGCATTCCCCGAGATGGCAAATGGTGATTTTGGGGTCTCTCTTCACATCCACAGGAATCTCGTTCACTTTCATTGAAGACATTCTTCAAGATCTAGTTTTTATGGTTTTGTTTTCACTAAATTTCTATTTTAAGGAAAGGAAATATGGAATTTAAACTTTTGAGACATACTTCTTTTAAAAATGTGTTTTACAAAAGTCTCTTAATTTACTTTGTGTAGACACAAGATTCTGCATCAGGAACTTTTTTTTGTTTTGAACAAACTACTTTATTAATAGGTAAGGAGAAAAAAGGACATGGCATTCTGTTTTTTAATTTTTTTGTGTAGAGCTTGTTTTTCTTTCTAGAGATTTATGTTTTACTCTTGTCCTTTATCTTCAATTTCACAATGATATTCCTAGCTGGGCGGCAGTGGTGCATGCCTTTAATCCCAACACTCAGGAGGCAGAGGCAGGTGAACCTCTGTGAGTTAGTCAAGTTTGTTCTACAGGACGAATTTGAGGACTAGCTCCTAGCAACTGAGAACCCTGTTTTGAAAAACCCAAACAAATAAAACAAAAACCTCAATCCTTGGGGGATAGGTCTTTGTCCAGTCTTCCTTATCTCTTAATACAGTATTAACTAATCAGATAATTGAATATGGTAGGCACATGCTCTATTATTGAGTTTCATGCTTTGCCCTGGAAATTTTAACTTCTGAAACATTCATTTTGTGTCTTAGACTTTTTTCTTCCCTTCCCTATCTCCAGGCCTGCTGTTCAGCATTGGGGTTTCTCTTGATCCCCCCACTTTCTTTCTCCTCTTTTTGTTGTACCCATGAAATCTCACCAAAATGGTTGTCTGAACAAGACCTGCACATTGTCACAAGCTGATATGCCAGCATAGATGGGGGGACTCTTAACAACGTCCCACCATAGATGCATAGCTGCAGGCAATCAGTGGCTGCCAACAGGGTGAATGAAGCCCTGGTGGTCAGCACTAAAGTCATGTAGAGTTGAGCAACTACTAAACAGATTAGGTAGGCTTTGTGCATGTGTGTCTATATATGTGTAGAACTAATTAGAGAAAGAGAGATGATGAATTTGAGAGGAAGTAGAGAAGGACAGAGGAAGAGTTATAGAAATACTGTGTTCATATATGACATTTTCAGAAAGTTAAAAAGTCTTCCCTGTTCATAGCGTTGTTGGGATGGGAGAAATTCCCTTTTTATCTTCTAGCTCATTTATGAAGATTTAAACCTTGAAGAGTACAATTTTTGTTATTAAAAGCTCCCTTGTATTACCTTTCCCCAGAATGTGTATTTCTATTTTTTCCCTCCCCTGATCCTCAAGTTCTTATCCTCTTTTTGGATCATGGGTTCAAGATCTTTTCTCTCTGAGTTGTGAATTAGGAGTGGTTGTGTTCTTGCCACCAGGGTCAGGAAACAGTATGGTACTAACCGTGAGCTCTGTAGACTCTCCTTCCAGGTGGCCTTCTTCTAATCTTATTGTCCAAATTTTTATCTCATCACTTTGATTTTTCTTTAAAATCCAATGTATGTAATTCTCATTATTATATTGCTATTCTTTGTCAAATCTAGATTGCTGTTTAAGTTACATGGGACTTTTTTATTGTTTACACATGATTCTTGTACTTTGGTTTAGGCTTTCAAAACTCACATTGATGCAGCTGCAAGAATCTATTCATGTCTCTGTTGTATTCTATTCTATTACATGCGCAGTAATGCAGAAGTATGCATTATTTTTGTCAGTTTGATGATTATGAACAAAGCTGTTGTAATTTCTTTGTAAATGTCTCCTCATTCTGACACACGTGAGGGAATCCATCTCTTCTAGACACTGTTAAATTCGTAACTATTACTGTTAGCAAATATTGGGTTATCCCTTGAAGCACTCGCTATCTTGAACAAAAGGACTGTCGATAGCCACCAAGACTATCCTAATGCCAGCACCTGCCATCTTTATCACTTTGTCTCTGCTTTTAGAAAACTACACAGAGGTGGTTGCCATGACTTCTGAAAGTGTAGCCTCAACCGGGACTTTTTTTTTTTTTAACAGTTTTTAACCAGGTCTTTTTACCCTCACAGTATAGATGAACTCTAGATGACCCTGTGCCCATTTCTGTCTGGGTCAGAGAGGCACCACTCCCCAAAGGTAGCCCAGTAGTGCTGCAGAGGTAAGGCTGTGATGGCCTTCAAACTGATTGGTTTGGGTGCCTCATCTCTGGCTGTATAAGCAGGCTGCTCAGATTTAGTGAATCCACTCAGAGCCACTTTTCGGTACTGCCTCCCTTGGTGTTGCAGAATCAGACCTAGTAGAGGCATCTCTTGTTTATTTTCAGTGTTGTGGGTTCCGTTGGTTAATGCCAAGAAAGAGGCAGAGAAGACTTCAGAGTAACAGTGACGGCAGAGGCGCGGAAGGCAGGGAAAGTTAAAAAGTTAGCAGGTGAGCTGTGAGGTAGGAGCCAATTAATTGATGTTCCAAGAAGCACCCGAGGGTCTTGAGCGTGGCCAAGTAGAGGGACCCTAAGGAAGGGAGGAGAAGTTGAGACAGAAGAAGGATGAAGTGACCCAGAAAACAGACATGGCAGTCCTGGTTACCAGGAGAGTTCCAGAGAGTCATGGAGGTTTTACGAATGAGGGTCTTAGATTGCAGGCTGTGGGCTATGTTGCTGGCTGGTGGTCAAGAGCAAGGAGTTTAGATTCCTAAACCTGTATAAAAAGTATAACACAAGCTGCCATTAGGGACTGAGGAATTGGGGTATTAGGCCTGACTAGAAGCTACAATATACCCAGAGCAATGCTTAGGAATTGGACTTTCTAGGCCTACTCAAGCTGTAGCACTTGCAGGGCCCAGGGTCCTGATTCTGGAGGCTTATGTATTCTGTCACATGGAAGGTATGATTTGTCATTTCTCCTACCAGTGGCTGACATTGACTGCTGCCAGACAGGGACGAATGAAAGCTGCCAAAGACCAGCTCATTTTTCTGTCTGGGCAGAGCAGAGTTGACCTCTGTCAGCTGATTTGTAGCAGGTCCACCAGGGCCTTTCTCTAAGGCATTTGTAATTGTTCTTAGTATAATAAGAACACTTTGTAAATCTTATGAGCACACTGATCTTTGATGCTTCTAAATGTGTTGCAAGGAAAACAAATGATGAATTGAATGTAAGAAAAGAATTGAATTTTAATGATGGAAATATAAAAGTAATGTTTCAAAAAAAGTAGACATATTTATTAGGCACAGCATAGCAAAATCTAATTGTAGATGCAAGAGAATTTTAATGATCAGAATAAGGGAAATTTTAGTACGTTTGTAACAAATATAATTGGAACAAAATATTTATGATCTATCGTCTAGAAGGCTACATATCCTGATACTGTTTATTGCCTCCTGCCTTAGTTACAGTTTTCATTGCTGTGAAGAGACACCATGACCATGGCAACTCTTATAGAGGAAATATTTAATTCAGGTGATCCATTACAGTTTCAGAGATTCAGTTCATTATCATCATGACAGGTAGCATGGATGTGCAAGCAGACAGGGTATTGGCTACATCTTGACCAGAAAGCAGCAGGAAGTCAACTGACGCACTGGGCAATATCCTGAGCATAGGGCACCTCAAAGCTCACCTCCACAGTGACACACTTCCTCCAACAAGGCCACGCTTGCTAATAGTGCTGCACCCTATAAGATTATGGGAGTCAATTACATTCAAACTACCACAGATGCCTTTATGACAGAAGGAAATGCTTAATTTTAGTTAGCAACTGGTTACAACTAAGATAGACTTTTGGTACTCAAATTATCAGACCTGTTAATTGCCATCAGTATGTTTTTTTGGGATGTGTCCCGGAAGTCACAAATCACTGCTCTTTCCCAGGAGTGGAGTTGATGGCTCCTAAGTGTATACATATTCACCTTTAAACAACACCAAAATAATTTATAAATTTGTGCTCTTTATAACAGTATATGGGGCTTTCTGACTATATCTTTATTATCCTTGTGATCTGATGTAAATGCCTCATAGAACAAACAGGTATTAGTTACAGGGTGGTAAAAATTGAGGCAGACTAAGAGAAAAACCGATTTAGTGTTATTCCTGCTTGATGTTGTCAAACTCATGAAACTGTGCAAAAGGAAGCAGGCAAGGTTGCTCTTTTGCACCCTTAGCTGATAGGAGTACAGTTACACGGTAGATGCTTGTCTCCTGTTGTCTCCTGAATCTACATCCCTGGGCAAATGGATTCTGCAGTTATCCCTCTGGGTATCACTTTTGTGCGTCTGTGTGCTGTATTCCATAGCCACTAGATGGAGGCATAAACCATCTTTTGCATGGTGTGTATCTGTGTGTGTGGTGTATGTGTAATATTTGAGAGTTTAAACTGTAGGTATTTAGAATGATTTAGCTTCCAGGGTACTTTTGTCTCGTCTTGGATTTGTTTTGTGTTTATGTGTTTGGTGATGGATTGTTTCAGAGAGAAAAGGTGAATTATAACATTTATGGGTTACGTTATTACTACTATCAACAATATTAAGAATTAAAAATATTATCAATAAAAGCAAGAATTTAAAATGAAAAACAAGTTTCTTTTATTATTAAGAACCTTAATCATGTCACTGAATATTTGTTAAGAAAATGTGTGCATTATGTTGAACATTGCTTTAGGGAGAGATAAAGAATATAAAATACTCAAAGGGGGATTAAATAAAACAACTACTTATATTTTTTGTACTTATTAATATATCTTGGTGTTTCTATGTTAGACTATTTGCTGCTATTCTTATCAGAGTAAAGAGTAGAAAAATTGTGAGCAGCTCAATATTTAACTATAGCAAGAGCTTATTAATGTTTGTATTAATAAGACAAACTTGTATTATTAGTTAAGACACCTTTAAAGCTTTATGCACTCATCTACATCCTGATGTTTTTCATAAACACCAAGTGCATATCTATCATTCGGTGCTCCAGTATTCAAGATACCTACTCTTTAAACTAATTTTACTTGACTCTCACCAATTTGTTTTAAAGCATTTTGACAATTTGTTGTATTTTGTTTATTGTCAATACTGTGTTGAAGACTGGAATATGGCAGGCTGTGTTTAAACAAGAGGGCCATATTATCTTCCCCCTCGTTAGATGTTTCAGCGTGCTGCCTAGGATAGTTACAAACATTCTATGATCTAAGCTTAGATGCCCTTCTGTATATTGTGTATGTTATGAAAGTGTTCAGAAAGTTTATGGGAATTCTGAACTCTTTGCCTTAAGACTTCCTCCCAGAAACATGTCACAGGAGCTCTTCTCGACAGATTGATGGTACTGTAGGACACAGGTTTCCCTTGGTGGGCCATTCACTCAGTACTATGCTTTCCTTTTGTGCACCCTTTCCTTGGAAACCTCTGCCATGCTTAGCTGCATCCTTGCATGGACCCTACTGCTGAGTTTTCGTCAGGCATCTTGTCACGGTTGGGGTGCCCGCATCATAGGAGGAGAACCCTGAGGAGTTCCTGGGTAGAACTGTGCCTTCGCAGTTGATGGGACGGAAATGATGTTCTGGCCACAATTTTTCTTTTTAATTGTGATAAGGAAAAATAGCACCTGGATGTTGAGTAGAATGGACATAATAGCTCCCAGAGTGATTGTCTGTCTCACTTGGCTCCTCGATATTCTGAAATAGACACTCTTTGCAATGGAGAAAAACTGCCTCTCAATCTGGGAGAAGAAAATGATTTGGAATAATTTGAACTAAAAACAAGATATTATATGGAATTGATCACATGGTCCAGAAAAATCTTTCCACCCTAAAGAGTTCATTTTAACCCAAAGCATGCAGCTTTCTTTGTTAAGCATGAACAACACACGGTGTAGCAGAAAGGACATCTCCTTAAGAAGAACAGTTAAAGGATTTTCTTCTGTTTCCATTGTTCTTATCTATTGGCTATTGTACTTAGACTCTATATTAAAAGATGATTGACAGACTCAGGCCAGGTAATCAGGTGTGCTAACTGTGAATCTTTACCTCTTCCTCCATCCTCCAAATCCAACCCCAGGTCTTACCCCAGCTCTCCCGCTGCAGTCTCCCTTCTCCCCCTGCCCCGTCTCCAGGGGATCACACAGGTCTTCCCCTCCTATCTTTCTTCCTGTACTCACTTTCTCCCATCCTCCAGCTCTGGCAGGCATTCCCTGGTAGCCAGCAGGCTACTCTGGCCAGGGAAGCAGGGAGCCCAGCCCCCAGCTCTGGCAGGCATTCCCTGGTAACCAGCGGGCTACACTGGCCAGGGAAGCAGGGGGGCCAGCTTCAGATCTTCTCTCTCACGCCTCTCCTCCATATCCAGGCTCCCAGTCTCATCCTAGCTCAGCAGCAGGACCAGCTCGTCTGCCCCCATTTCCAGAGCACTAAGCAGATCATAGCAGAGCATCACGCTTTCCTCCTTCCCATGGACCCCTTAGCATCCCTTTCCAATTCCCTTCCCAAGCCCATTCTTAATATTCAGCTCTCAATACCTAGGAACACATTTAACTAGGAACCCCCAGTGACCACACCAACCAGGGCACCAGAAGGATTTTTTACCAGGCAACACACAGCCACCACTCTATCCTGAGAACCAGAGGGGGCAAAAGCAAGCAAGGAACAAAACACCCACCCAACAAAGACAGACCAAATATCAGTACCTGGAATTAAAATAATTCCAAACCAAGATACAAGCATAAAAACACAATAGCAACCAAGACATTGTGTCTCCATTAGAGTGAAGCAACCCTATCACAGTAGGCCCAGAATGTTGCAACCTCGTTAAAACACTAGACAAGGATACTTAAAAGAATCTCTTTGAATAGGATAGAGGTTCTTAAGGAGGGAATAAAAGAAAATCCATTAAAGCAATCAATGAGAGCACAAACAAACAGTGGAAAGAAATGAATAAAACAGTTCATGATTGGAAAGTAGAAATAGAATCAATAGAGAAAACCCAAACTGAGGGAAATCTGGAAATGAAAAATTTAAGAACTTGAATAGGATTGCATTCCCACCAGCAATGGATGAGGGTTCCCCTTCCTCCACAGCCTCTTCAGCAAAGGCTATCATTGGTGTTTTTGATTTTAGCCATTCTGACAGGTGTAAGATGATATCTCAAAGTTGTTTTGATTTGCATTTCCCTGATTGCTAAGGAGGTTGAGCATGACCTTAAGTGTCTTTTGGCCATTTGAAGTTCTTCTGTTGAGAATTCTCTGTTCAGTTCAGTGCCCCATTTTTTAATTGGGTTAATTAGCATTTTAAAGTCTAGTTTCTTGAGTTCTCTATATATTTTGGAGATCAGACCTTTGTCTGTTGCGGGGTTGGTAAAGATCTTCTCCCAGTCAGTAGGTTGCCTTTGTGTCTTAGTGACAGTGTCCTTTGCTTTACAGAAGCTTCTCAGTTTTAGTAGGTCCCATTTATTCAATGTTGCCCTTAATGTCTGTGCTGCTGGGGTTATACCTAGGAAGAGATCTCCTGTGCCCATCTGTTGTAGGGTACTTCCCACTTTCTCGTCTATCTCTTGTGCAACCACTTTGGAAATCAGTGTTTCTCTTTCTCAGGAAATTCGGGATCAACCTACCCCTAGACCCAGCAATACCACTCTTGGGAATATACCCAAGAGATGCCCTATCATATGACAAAAGCATTTGTTCAACTATGTTCATAGCAGTATTATTTGTAATAGCCAGAACCTGGAAACAACCTAGATGTCCTTCAATGGAAGAATGGATGAAGAAAGTGTGGAATATATACACATTAGAGTACTACGCTGTGGTAAAAAACAATGACTTCTCGAATTTTGCATGCAAATGGATGGAAATAGAAAACACTATCCTGAGTGAGGTAACCCAAACCCAAAAAGATGAACAGGGGATGTACTCACTCATAATTGGTTTCTAGCAATAAATAAGGGTCACGGAGTCTACAACTGGTGAACCTAAAGAAGTTAAATAAGAAAGTGAACCCAAGGAAAAACATATCGTTATCCTCTTGGCTATGGGAAGTAGACAAAATCGCCGGGGAGAAAATTGGGATCTTGGGGGTGGGGTGCGATAGGGTGTAAGGATAGATGAGGAGAGAAAAGTGAGAAGGGGAGGAGGGGGGGGACTTGGGGAAACAGGATGATTGGGATAAAGGAAGGTTGGATAGGGGAGCACGGAACCACAATTCTTAGTTAAGGGAGCCACCTTAGGGTTGGCAAGAGACATGAACCTAGAGTGGCTCCCAGGAGCCCAAGGCGATGTCCCCAGTTAGTTCCTTGGGCAGCTGAGGATAGGGAACCTGAAATGACCCTATCCTATAGCAATACTGATGAATATCTTGCATATCACCATAGAACCTTCATCTGGTGATGGATGGAGATAGAGACAGAGGCCCACACTGGAGCACTGGACTGAGCTCCCAAGGTCCCAATGAGGAGCGGAAGGAGGGAGAAGATGAGCAAGGAAGTCAGGACCACGAGGGGTGCACTCACCCACTGAGACAGTGGGGCTGATCTATTGGGAGCTCACCAAGGCCAGCTGGACTAAGACTGAAAAAGCATGGGTTAAAACCAGACTCTCTGAACATGGCGAGCAATGAGGGCTGATGAGAAGCCAAGGACAATGGCACGGGGTTTTGATCCTACTTCATGTTCTGGCTTTGTGGGAGCCTAGCCAGTTTGGATGTTCACCTTCCTAGACATGGACAAAGGGGGGAGGACCTTGGACTTTCCACAGGGCAGGGAACCCTGACTGCTCTTTGGACTGGAGAGGGAGGGGGAGAGGAGTGGGGGGAGGGGAAGAAGAGTGGGAGGAGGGGGAGGGAAATGGGAGGCTGGGAGGAGGCAGAAACTTTTTTTTCTTTTTCTCAATAAAATAAAAAAAAAAGAACTTGAACAGGAACCTCAGAGGCAAGCCTCACTAACAATACAAGAGTCGGAAAACAGAATCTCTGGCACTGAAGACACAATAATAGAAATGGGTATCTAAGAAAATGTTAAATCTTAAAAAAAAAAATCCTTAACCCTTCAGGAAATCTAGGACACTATGAAAATACAAAATCTAAAATAATAGGAATACAGGAAGGAGGAGAAATCCAGATAAAGGTACAGAAAACATTTTAAACAGCATCCTAGAAAAAAATTTCCCAAATCTTAAGAAGGAGATGGAAAAAAAAATATAGACACTCAAAGCCAGGCATTATGCAAAGGGCGAGAGGCCTTGGAACACTCAGCCCTAAAAGGGATGTCTCCATCAAATCCCTCTGATGGGGGAGTGTCATATATCAATCTGTTGATTTCCTTGGTTAAGCAATAAAGAAACTGCTAGGCCCATTGGATAGGCCCACCCTTAGGTGGGTGGAGTAAACAGAACAGAACGCTGGGAGGAAGAGGAAGTGAGGTCAGACTCCACAGCTCCGCTCTCCGGAGCAGACGCAGGAGAGACGCCATGCTGCCTGCTCCAGGGAAGACGCACACCATGCCCCAGCTCCGACCCAGGATGGACTTAGGCTAGAATCTTCCCGGTAAGCGCACCTAGGGGCGCTACATAGATTATTAGAAATGGGCCAGAGCAGTGTTTAAAAGAATACAGTGTCCGTGTAATTATTTGGGGCATAAGCTAGCCGAACCGAGCCAGGCGGCTGGGGTTTTGGGGACCCAGCCCCACCGCCGCAGCGCCCATATTACTACATCCCTCCTCTCAGGGATCAGGGAACCCCATGGAATAGGAGACAGAAAGGGTGCAAGAGCCAAAGGGGATGAGGACACCACGAAAACAAGTTTCTCTAAATCAGTGGGATCTACGCACATAAGAACTCACAGAGACAGAGGCAGCACGCACAGGACCTGCACAGGTTGTCTGCACCAGTTATGGTCCTAGAACTGAATTCAGAAGTGGAGACCTTCCCCATCCTTATCCCAGAAGAAAGCTTCAGTTGGTAACCACTTACAAATGAAAATTTAGTTTGCTCAAAGCGAGTCTCACTAGGGAAACAAACTACTGTTTAGGCTAGGCTGCGTGCCCAGCAGTAGATGGCCAACACAAAATGAACTCAAGGGCATCTTTGGAAGTTCCTTGACTCATAATGTAGTGTCACGACTCTTCCTTTTTAATAATTTATACCATATAGTATATAATATTTATCTATTTTCTTCTCTCTCCTTTTACCCCATAGGTCCTTTGTGTACATATTATGTCTTCCATTTTAGCGTTTTTGTGGAATTTCTGAATGTGTTAATTGATGTGTTAATGAGCAAACCCCTGTTTCTTATGCCTTCTCTTGGGCTCTTCTGTATCTGTCCATATACTAATATGAGTTCTTTTACTTCTGATCAGATGATATATGTAGTTTCAAAAGTATATATGAAATTCAATCAAAACACATGATTCCAAAGCAATGAATGCCATTGATATGAAAACCACTACCACATTAAAATCGGGAGCTGTGCAAAGCACTCTCATGACCTTAGAATCACACAATTGAAGGAGATATTTAATTTACATTAGGAGAACAAAAGCTTTTAAAAATAACTTATGCAAACTATTCTTAAATAATAAATAGAAAACAAGGCACATCTACAAATTCCACTGTGTAGCTGTAGTGCCTGAATTGCAGAGACCCCAAGAAGAGCACCTGAGACACAGACTCACAGAAATGCCAAAGCAAGGTTTAACGTTGTAGTACAAATTGCTATAGGGACCTCAACTCACTGACACAGAAGGGGCCAGAGGAGGTGCCCCACCATTTTTAGTTAGGATTTATAAAGGCAAAAAAAAATCACAAATCTATTGTTATGAGCATAAGGGGTACGGGAGACTCTCTGATTGGCTCCAGTCTAGGGGATTTTCCACTCTACTGATATCAACTTTAAGCAGCTGGGCTGCAGGCTAGGGAACTTCCCGCTCTGCTGATAGATACCTTGGGGCCTAGCACACAATGGAGTTGGTTTTGTCCCTTCACAGCTAGCACCCTTCATAGCTCTTGGTTTTGCAGTGTAAGGGTGCCATTATCTGGCTGACAAGTCATCACCATGGCTATTGTCTTCTTTTGAAAGCACCTGCTCTTTTACCATGCATCACTGTGGGGATGCTGGATTTAATGTTATCATTTATAGTCATGTGTTTCTATAATCAGCTTCACTGTAAGTAAATTTGTGTCCATAACAAAAGACTGAAAGCAGGAAAAAAAATCTTCCAATGGGTCTGGAGAGAAGTGGGCTTCATTTTCCAAATTATTTTCTTTACCTACAAAGGCAATTTATTGTTTTAAAAATATAAATCCTGTGTTGTAGGCAAGGAGAGAAAGATAGCACTCTCTTTACAAAGATGGATAAGGTCCTCTGGCCTATTAACTGGGCCAGTGGTTAAGGCATTGCCGTGTACTGTGGCATTGCCATGTACTATGGAAATCGATGACTGCTTTCAAACGCATCTTTTTATTTCCTAGGTTCCCTAACTTTAGAGACTACGTCAATGTGACGAGTCTTTCTGTGTCCTGCCAGCCAGCTCCCAAACAAGGCTTCTTATTAATTATGAAAACTTGCATATAGCTTAGGCTTGGTCCTAACTAGATCTTGTAAGTTAAATTAACCCATTTATATTAATCTACATTCTATTATGTGGCATCACGGCTCTTCTGTTTTGTACTTCCTCTTTCCTCTCCATGTCTCCTGGCATCTGATTACCCCTCCTCTTCCTTTCTCTCCCTGGGAATCCTGCCCAAACTCTTGCCTAAATATTGGGCATTTGGATTTCCTTCCTTCCTTCCTTTCTTTATCTTTTCTTTTTTTTTTTTTTTTTGGCTTTTTGAGACAGGTTTTTCTGTGTTACAGCTCTGGCTGTCCTGGCCTCAGTCTCACATAGATCTGACTGCCTCTGCCTCCTGTGTGCTGGGATTAAAGGCATGCATCACCTGGCCTGTTCAGCTTTTTATTACACCATTCACAACAAATACATCTTTACACAGTATATAAATATCCACATTTTTCTCTTTTGTCTAAATATAAAGGAAAGGTTTTAAACCCCCCTAAATGATGATAAGCATCCACAATTCATTGAATGACCAAAATCTTTCCACCCCACTTCTTGGGAATGTGGGTGCCCTGTTCTATAGACTGCTTCCTGTTGTCTGGGGGTGATGACATCTTTAGGAGACCCTGAGAAAATTAAGATAGTGGTCAAATCCTAGGAAATTAGCTGTATTATTATTATTTAGTTTCTGTGTGATGGGAAAGTGTAGAGCTTATCTGATGTCTTGGCTGGATAGTTTGTGAAGCTGGACCATTTTGACGAGCAGCTTTGAAACTGTTCTGGATGTAGAATTTTATAGAGACTGTAACAAGAATTTAGAGAAGCTGGATCATCTGGGCTACTTGTCTTTATTGGTGTCCTTTTTTTTCTGAAAACACATACACTTTTAAAGGTAGCATATATATCTGTATTAACACAAGTATGGAGTGTGCAGTGTGAACAAGTCAATTCAAGAAGACGCTTCAGTCCAAAGAGCAGTCAGGGTTCCCTGCCCTGTGGTAAGTCCTAGGTCCTCCCCCCTCCGTCCATATCTAGGAAGGTGAACATCCAAACTGGAGAGGGAGGGGGAGAGGAGTGGGGGGAAGGGGAGAGGGGTGGGAGGAGGGGGAGAAGAGTGGGAGGAGGGGGAGAAGAGTGGGAGGAGGGGGAGGGAAAAGGGAGGCTGGGAGGAGGTGGAAATTTGTTTTTTTTTCCTTTATTCTTTTATCAATAAAAAAAATAATCAAAAAAAAGAGATGGAAATTCAAAAAAAAAAAAGAAGACGCTTTTGTTATGTTTGAGCAGGTAAAAGGCATCTATTAACTTTATGTTTGTTCGGACTGTATAATTAAACCTCTATCCATGCCATATGAAAGAGGTCATTAGGACTCTGTAACCAGCAGGATTTATCATGTCTCATCCAGTCTCAGCGCTGTTCCTGAAGTAGAGGAATCAGCATATACATCACCTGTCCTGTAGTCTTTCTTGGTTTCTTTCTTTATATTTGTAGCCAAGATTTTCAGGAGATATCCCCCCAATCAAATCTGATCATTAGTAAGATCACCTTGAAGAGAACCTTGGGTTTTGGTTTTCTGTGGAAACAGAAACCTCTTCCCCCAATGCAATATATTTTCTGAAATTAAGTTATTCTTAAAATACATAAGTTGGATGATGGCCGGTGGTGGTACATGTCTTAATCACAATACTTGGGAGGCAGACACAGGTGGATCTTTGTGAGTTCAAAACCAGCCTGGTCTATAGAGTGACTTTTAGGACAGCCAGAGCTCGTACACTGAGAAACCCTGTCTCAAAACACACACACACACACACACACACACACACACGTTGGTTTCATTTAGCAGTTTCCAAAATCCAATGTCTCTCAGCAGTTATTGTTCTTCATAGGGAAATGGGAGGCGGTTGCGGGGAGGAGGCAGAAATCCTTAATAAATAAATAAATTAAAAAAAAATTAAAGGTCAACAAAGCACCATACAGGATCCAGACACCCTGTGTATTTCCCATTTTTATGTGGTTTATTCTTTTTATATTACTTTATAATTTCTTCAAAGATTGATATTTTAAAATTATTTTTTTATGACCGTCTATACCCATTTTCTTTTCTTTCTGTAGCATCTAGGCACAGTTTTAAATAGAATATATCTGTTCAGAGAATGTCTTGGTCTGGACCTTACTCTCGGCAGCCACACACTTGCAGTGTTCTCTGACACGTAAGCCGAACCTGAAACTGCCATGTCAGTCACCACACAGCACAGATCAGTGCACAGCACTGGTGCATGGCACCGGCGGCTGGCTCTAGCCCTCAGGCTGTGGCTGGTAGCTGCTTCTGTACGCTGATTACTGGCCCACCTGAGAGACTGCAGGACCAAGCAGCTATGTCTGTCTCCTTGTCCAGAGCTCTTCTTAATTTTCTCAGGTGCTGTGTTTGGATATTCAAGTCTCCATGTTGGATGCCATATGTCGTAGATTTTTCTTTGTCCCCCTGCTCACAAATAGTAACACAGGGACTTAGTATTAATTATAAAAGCATGCCCTATAGCTTAGGCTTATTCCTAACTAGCTCTTATAACTTAAATTAACCCATTTATATTAATCTACATTCTATCATGTGGCATTACCTCTCTTCCATCTTGTTCCTCTTGTTTTCTCTGTGTGTCTCTGGCTTCTCCCACATGCCCAGATTCTTCCTTCTCTACCTTTCTCTCCCTGAATGTCCTGCCAATACCTCTTGCCTAGATATTGGCTGTTCGTGTTTTTATCACTTCAATCACAGCACACACTTTCACACAGCATTTGAATATCCCATAACATGTCAGTTCCATTCCTATTTCATACATTTTTCGGTTGGATCAACTGTTGCTGAGTCTGCTTTTGGGAAGAGGCATATCTGTCAATCCGTGCAACTTAATCCTTCTCTGTGACTACCCCTACTTGACAGCTTAATCCTCATATCTTTGTTGCTTCCCTTCTCGTTTAAAAGAGGCTTTACAATTTCTATCTTATATTCTGGAGTGTTTTATAGAACCTAACTCATGCTCCTAAACTAACCTCCCCCATTTTCTCTTTCACTCCCAGTGTGTGTCACTAATACTGTTTCACACAGTGGGGAGCATCATGTTCTGTTTTGCCTATTTGGTACATAGTGTCGTATTAGCGGGTACATCCTTTCTTGACTATTTGAACATAGTGCCATATATACTGAGTTTTTGTTGTTGTTATTATTCCTTTCATACTTGTATTCATTTTCCTCTGAAATGAGGATTTTTAAATGTTATAATTAAATCAAAAACAGCCAACAAGAATTTCAAGAAATTTCACCAAAGGGAACAGAGAAGATACTTCAGAGTGGTCTGGTTAATTTCCATTGTATTCTTGTAACCTGTGTATGCCTGTCTTGGAGCTTACTCCTTCCCCTATCATTCTGCCGTCTTTCCATAGATGTATTCTATAAATAATGCTTCAGAGAGGAACTTGATAGACAGATTCTCACATCACTGTAAGTGGAATCACGTCATCATATTGTGCCTTTCTGTTCACAGTATCCATTCAGTGACACAGGGGTCTCAAGGAGCTAGGAAAAGAGGAAAAAGAGAAATCTGATGATATGTAGGAACCAAGTCTGATGAGATTTTATTATAAAGCTACAACAAGAATACACAGTAATTAAAAATGGACAAAGAAATAAATAGGTGTATCCCTCCAAAGTGGTTCTGTAGATGGCTTTACCTATGACCCCTTCACCTCATCAACATTGTCTAGTATTTGAGCACAAATTTATTTTAATATAAAGTCAATTTCATCTACTTGTCTGATTGATAGTAATTTCATTTGTTATTGTCTCTGACATGTAGTTTTTCTCTTTCAAACTGCCTTGAGTTTTAAAATTTCTGTTTAGAAACATAAAATTTACATGGAGTAGGTACATGACTAGTAATAGCCGTGCTAGTTATATTGAGATTTGTAACTTTATAAATAAATATAAAATTTGTAACTTTATAACTTTACAAATAAATATGGTAGTGAAACGTCTAGATTAATACCTATATCATCTGAATCATTATTATAGCATAGCCTCTATGCCGTTATGTTGACTTCAACCAATAGTAACGGACATTTATTTTATCCTTCATCTGATGTGAGAAGTTACGGGGAAGAACCAACTCTGATAATTTGTAGATTTCTTGATTTCAACTTTAACTTAATGTTGATTAAGTTTTCATATCAGAAAGTCTCTGGGAAAATGTGTGGGATTATGAAACTTCATTGTTTTAGGAATAACAATGTTATACCATAAATGGGTAATGGTCATGTAGACATATAGACATTATGAAGACCTTCCTGGCTTTAATTATGTTAGTTGTTGAGTAAAAACTGTAAGAAAAAAATTGTCTCTCTTTTGTTTGTTAAAGTTCACAGAACCTGACATGCCTGGGAAAATAGTAGTCTCATTAGAAATAGCCAAGACTACGAGAAAGAATGCTGAAAATAGTGCATCGTGCCAGCTTAATTCTGAGAAATCTGAAGTATTTCTTCCCCTTCTTTTTCTTCCCCTGTTCTAATCCCCTGGGAATAGCAACTGAAACCCTGTCAAGGCTGTGCATAGTAAATTAAGCTTCAGAGGGACCATTAAACTTTATTTTTAATTTCTCACTTGCAAGATTTGTAAGTACCTATTAACTTTTGCTTTTAAAACAATAGAACTTTTATTTTTAAGCTGAGAGAGTTTGCAATAAAGTTTTCACAGGAACTATTAAATTTATTTTAAGATTTTTCTCTGGTAGGAATTGTAAATAGCCTAATTAAAAAGTTTTGACTGTTGAAAGAAAAAACTTTTTCCTAAGTTTAAGGATATTTATACTCTGCTGCAGGATGAAGCTTCTCTGGTGATAGCTGAGGAAGACACTGTCCTATAGCAGGATGCCCTTAGGAGTCATTTTATTGCTGTGTTTCTTTGGCAGAACAGTAGTATTTGATTTTCTCCTAGGTCCCTGGCCTATATAGTCTCAGGCTCCTGGACAGCCAAGCAGTATGGTTTCCATTTCATGGAGTGGGTCTTAGTTCAAATCAGATATTGGTTGGTTGCTCCCACAGACCTTGTGCCACTATTGCACCAGCACATCTAGCAGACAGGTCACCATTGCAGATTGAAGGGTTTGTACCTCGGTTGTTGTTGACCTTTCTCCTTTGTTAGTGTGCAAAGTACCTTCTGACACCATGAACACTAGTCTGTTTTAAAGAGTGCATATTGAAGCTATAGAACACACAAAATTAAGTATTTTTTTTTTTTAAAAAAATCAGAACGGTGGATGCCTCGGTTGTAACTCGGGTATTAACTGAGATGGGACAAGGGGGAACTTTTTTGAAGTTATTGCTCTGTATTTGTATAAGGATTCAAATAGCATAGGCATGCATTTTTCATGACATTAGTGCAAATTTATAGCATGCAAATTTTTTTTGAAAATTTATATAATATATTCTGAACAGTTTTCCCTCCTCATCTCCTCCCAGATCCCCACCCTCTACATCCCCAGCTATCCAACTCCACACCTTCTTTCTCTTTCTTTAGAAAACAGGCCAAAAAAACCCCACCAAAATTTCTGAAACAAAAAATCATAAGAGACACAGATTCACCCAGACATACACACATACACATACATACATACACAAACACATAATATAAAAACACAAAATCAAAACTCATAATGCACACACATAGTAGCTGTAAGATAAAAAATCCAAACAAATCTATATTGCACACACACACACAAACTACAAAACACCATTGAGTTTGTTTTGTGTTGGCCACCTACTACTGGGCATGGGGACTGTCCTTAAGTGTGGCTTATAGAGTCAGTGAAAGTCTATTGAAGAAAACCAATTTTTCCTTTGCAAGCAGTTGTCCATTGGAGGTTCCTTCTTGGTTAGAGCTGGGAAATCATGTCCACATTCCTGTAAATCTCTAATTGAAATGAAAACTATAAATATTTAACTGTAAAGAATGACATGATGGACTACTTATGAGAAAAAGACGCAATGACATCTACAGATTCCTTTAAAATATATCAAAAGAGGAACAGAGAACAGACTCGTCACCCTAAATAAATCTAGTAAACTATGAAAGGCAGAAGCTGGTTGGCAGTACATGATGCTCAGCATTAGTTTTGCTCTGATCCCCTTTATGTGGGAAAGAGTTAGAATGCACATGGTTTCATTGGAGAAATACATAAAATTTGTGAAGTCTATGGTCCTTGGAAGAATTTATCTGTGATTGAGGGAAAGGTAGTATTTGAATCCTAAGTGGTATAATTATAAATCTTATTTTTATTAAAAATGGATTTTTTTCATACAATATATTTTGATTACACTTTTCCCTCCCCCTACTCCTTACCTCCTCTTGCATCCAGATCCATGCCCTTTCTGTCTCTCCTTAGAAAACAAAAATGAGCCAAAGAAAAGGCACAAGAAATGCATATTAGAAGCTGAGACACACATTCACACCCACAAGAATCCCACAAAAATACAAAACCAGAAACCATAATATATACACATAGGACATGTAATGTAAAAAAAAAAAAAGCCCTGACGAACATTGTGAGACAAAGAACTTTCAAAGAGTTTGCTGAGTTTTTTTTGTGTTAGCCAACTGCTGCTAACACATTTAGGGCTTGCAGCCTACCCTAAAGAGTGTTTTTTTCCCCCAGTGAGACTCCCTTGGAAAAAACAAACTTTTCATTTGCAAGTGGCTGTCAGTTGGGTATTGCTTCTGGATTAGGGATGGGGCGTGTGTCCACTTTCCTTTTAGGTCTAGGACCCCATCTGCTACAGACTCATACAGGCCCTATGTATGCTGCCACAGTCTCTATGAGTTCGTATGTGCTGTATTTAGAAGACTTTGTTTCCTTGGTGTACTCAATCCTAAAATATACACAAATACAAAACTGATCAAAATTATTTTGGCTGTGTTCCAGAGCATGGTTGTAAAGTGATATAGGTAGAATCAGCGTGTGATGTGAAAAGTCATTACATAGCCTGGTATTAGTCAGCATTTCTATTGCTGTGAAGAGACATCATGACCACAGCCACTCTTATAAAGGAAAACATTTAATTGGGGTGGCTCACTTACAGTTCAGAGGTTCAGTCCATTATCATCATGGTGGGACATGGCATTGTGCAGTCAGACTTGGTGCTGCAGAAGTAGTTAGGAGTCCTAAATCTTGCAGGCAACAGGAAGTGGTCTGACATGCTGGGCGGTATCTTGAGCATATATGAGACCTTAAAGCCCATTTACACAGTGAGATACTTTCTCAAACAAGAACACACCTACTCCAACAAGGCCACACTTCCTAATAATACCACTTCCTATGAGAAATGGGGGCTATCTCAATTCAAACTACCACACCTGGGTTACATGACGTGGCTTGGAATTGGAGAGTAGTGAAGAAGTAGTCAGACCTAGGTTGTGTTTGAGTGTAGAATAGATAGAATTTGCTGGTGGGCTGGATGCAGATGCTGCACTTCCTGAAATGGGAAAGTGCTATGGGACAATGGATTGTACCCTGTCAATTGTATTTTAATAAAATGCTGATTGGCCAGTAGCCAAGCAGAAAGTATAGGTGGGACAACCAGGCAGGAAGTATAGGTGGGGCAACAAGAACAGGAGAATTCTGGGAAGAGGAAAGCTTTTTCTGCATTGTGACCCAGCCACAGAAGAAGCAAGATATGACTGCCTCACTGAATAAGGTAATGAGCCATGTGGCTAACATAGACAAGAATCATGGGCTAATATAAGTTATGAGTTAATAAGAAGCCTGAGCTAATGGGCCAATCAGTTTATAACTAATGTAGATCCCTGTGCATTTCTTTGGGGCTAAATGGCTGTGGGACCTGGTGGGACAGAAAACCTCAGAAACAGGAAAGACTCAAAGGAAAGTACTTTGAAGATAGGAAATTAAAGTTTCTATTTTTGACATGCCCTTACAAGGCTGTTAAAGTGGGTCTCAGGGATAGTGATACATATAGAAGTCACTGTTGTATATGTTAATCTTTTTAGTTTGGTCATTCTTAAGTTACAGTTTCAGTAAGCTCATTCAGAAATTACATCTGTGTGTAACTGGACTGGGTAGACTCTATCAATCTGTTAGAATCTTCCAATGTCCAGAATGAAGAAGACCTTATATACAACCTGAGGGAATATCATTTTAACTCATGATATTGCTACAGTAGTTGCATGTGTTGCATATATTACAATGACACTGTGCACACATTAAAAGAATTCTCTTGAAAGACAAATAGGTGCCTGTAGGATGGCTTAGTGAGTAAAGATGCTTGCTGCAAACGCCGATGACTCGAGTTCCATACCTAGGAAGGAGAGAACGGACTTAAAAGTTATCTCCTGACCACCACTCCTGTGCTTTCCTGTGCATGCACACACATAACACACACAAATAAACAAGTGAAATAAACTTATCTCTTAAAAAGACAAATAGACCATACAAAAGGTAAAATAATGATCCAATGAATGATCTGATAAAAGCCCACTTTGTTATAATCTGTGGGATTCCAAATCCAGATAATTCCCATAATGAACGTTTGATAAACCAATAGCTGCGGGTGTAGCTAAAAGAACACAGATCTTTTTACACAGTAAGTCCTTCAGCTTGACTCCACTGCTGTAGGAGTTTAAGTCAAGGGAACTGAGGGGGAGGGATGACAGCACTTGAGTTCAGAGGGGGCACTTGAGAGACATGGTGAACTTGTCGAGAAGGCCAGAGTGAGGGAGTTTTAGAATGACAGCTGTAAGGATTGCTCAGGCAATGGGAAAAACCTTCTTTTTCTTCACTACAAGAGAGCCGACACATTGACTTTGTGAACTCATTGCTGCACTCACTCATCCAGCACACACTGTGTTTTGTTTGTTTGCTTTGTTTTTCTTTTTACTCTGCTCTTTTGGGTGCTCTCTACCTAGCTCCCAAATAAATACACAGATAATTATTAATACTTATGAATGCCCACTGTTAGCTTGGCTTATTTCTAGCCAGTTGTTCTTAAATTATCCAAGTATCCCATCTACCATTTGCCTCCGGGCTTTTTACCTTTCTCTAGTCTATATGTCTTTCTTCTCACTCTGTTGCTAGCTGTGTGGCTAGCCTCTGGTATCCTCCTCCCTTTCTCACTCCTTATCCCTCTCTTCTTTCTTTTATTCTCTCTTCCCGGCAGTCCTGCCTATCCTTTTTCTTGCTCAGCTTTTGGCCATTCATCTCTCAGTTAGACCAATCATGTGTTTTAGACAGGCAAAGTAACACAGCTTCACAGAGTTAAACAAACGCAACATAAAGGAATGCAACTGATCTTTGCATTAAACAAATATCACACAGCATAAATGAATAAACACATCTTTAATCAATATTCCAAAACAACACACTTTCTTTTTCAGGGCAGAAAGGGCACATTTTGGTTCACAATTCTAGGGTATAACCCATTATGGGAAGTCATGATAACAGGGGCTAACAGGAGCTAATTACCATTGCCCTCAATCAGAAAGATGAATGCAAATTTTCAGTTCACTTTCTTGTTTCAGTGCAGTTCAGGGAAAGATACGATCACAGTTCAAGACAATCCCCTATACTTGTGCAGAGGCTCATCTTCCAGGTGATTTCCTCTGTTCTGGATATTAATGATTAGTTTGTTTTTGTTTTAATTTCTTGACAGGTAGCGCAGGATGACCTTGAAGTTAAGATTTGCTTTGACAAATAATATTGGAAGACAAAAACTCCTTGTGCATGTGAAAGAGGTGTATGCACATGTGTGTGCACATGCATGAATGCATTTTTCAGGGTATAAGTGGAGGCCACAGGAGGACATGTTTTGTCTCTCTTTATCTTATTTACTTGAGACAGGGCATCTCATGGAACCTAGAACTAGGTTGGAAGCTAGGAAACCCTAGCAATCCTTCTGTCTCCACAGCATGTGAGTTACAGGTTCTTGTGAGTCATGTCTAGCTTTTCAAATGGGTGTTAGCATCTGAACTCCAGTCCTTGTGAACATACAAGCTCATCCACTGGGCTGTCTTAGGGAAAAAAATGCTTGAGAGTTTTCACCGCCCTTCTTCCATAACAGATCCAGACTTCTCAACTTCTTTAAAATCTATCTTTCTCTAAATTCCTTGCCTTAGCAGGATAGATTGTTTTGCATGAAAAAGATGCCCATGATTAAGGAAGGAGCAGAGGAGAGGTTGAAAACCGTTGGATGATTGGGCGATAAGAAATGTTGGGAAAGATGTTTAGAAGCAGCTGTGAGCTGAAAGCAATGGGGATTTTAGAAGTTCTGCCGTGGTTCAGCAGTTTTAAAGACACTCGAGTATGGATGCTAAAAGTGCTTTGCTTGATTCCAATCATGGTTCTTTCTTTGGTAAGAAGGAACCGTGTTGATGCTGGTTTTATAAGGGTTGTGATGCAATTCCAATACCCATAAAAAGAGGCAGACGATGGGTTGTGTTCTTTCTTTATTTGGCTTTGTATTGAATGAGCACAAATCCGAAGTGTACGGTTTTACACACTTTTCTAACATAAACACCACTCAGATGCCGTCTCTTGTCCTCAGACGCCCACCTTGCCTTTCATGTAAGCCTCTTCTGGGTTCTAGCAGAGAAATGGCCTCAGATTCTGCTTCTTCATCAACCTTAGCAGGAAGAATGCTACTTTTCTCAAACTGGAGCAGAATTTGGGACTAGTGTAATTCGCCTGACTTGACTGACTTGCTGTGTGGAATTAATCCCTGGAGTAAAGGGGTCATTTAATTGGCTAGCCCTATGCTCAGTGCTTACCACTATTCCCAGGAGGAAGGGTTAGCTTTTCCCAGCACCACATGGACTCAACGGAAAGACTAGGAAGTCGTAAAATGAAAGGATATTTTCTTTATAATTAGAGGAGATTCTAGACCATAGAATAATGGGTGTTAAAATTGAAATGAATGAAAATGAGACTTAATAAAAAGAAGTAGATGATGGATAAATGAAGGGAAGCACAAGAAAAATGGCAGAGAGAAGGGAAAGATAAAAATAAGGAAAAAAGAATTAGAGGGTAAAATGGAGATAGAAGACATGAGAAAGGTTGATTTGATGAAGAACCACAGGGGATTTATTAGAAGAACTGCATACAGTTAGAGAGTCTGCAAACACTATGATATTCAGAAGGTTTACATGACATATGTTGAAACAAATTGGTATTTTATCCTTGGTCTTTCAAGCAGACTTTGGAAACACAGCATCTCATTTGCACCCAGGCTGAGTAGCAGGTGCCTCAGGGCCTTTCATATTTTCCGTAGATACAAATGTTTACTCAAAATTTTCTTCACAGCTTCTTTTACCTCCTTATTCCTCAAACTATAGATGATCGGATTCAACATTGGAGTCAGCACACCATAAGACAGCCCAATGATTTCATCAGATGCGTTGGTGTGCTTTGACTTGGGTTTCATATACATAAAAAGGGCCGAACCATAGAATAAGATGACCACATTTAAGTGGGCTGAGCAGGTAGAAAAGGCTTTCTTCCTTCCTTCCGCAGAATTAATTCTCAGGATGGAGGAAAGAATAAAAATATAGGACACAAAAATTAACAGCAGAGGAACCATTAACAAAACAATACTGGCCACCGTCATGATAAGCACATTCATGGTGATATCTGAGCAGACAAGTTTCAGAAGAGCCAGGATCTCACAGGTAAGGTGATCAATGATATTATTGCCACAGAAAGGCAACACCATCGTCGAGACTGTTTGCACTAGAGAGTTCAGACAGCCTATGACCCAGGACCACACAGCCATGTGCACATATAACACCTTGTTCATAATTACAGGATACCTCAATGGATTGCAGATGGCTACATACCTATCATAGGCCATCACAGCCAGGAGGACACACTCTGTGGAGCCCAAGCCAAGGGAGATAACCATTTGCAGAGCACAACCAAGGAAGGTGATGGATTTTCTCTCTGACATAAACATGATAAGCATTTGAGGAATGGATGAGGATGTGTAACAGATGTCCAAAAAGGAGAGGTTCCCAAGAAAGAAGTACATGGGGGTATGGAGTCGAGAGTCCAGCATACTAACGACAATGAGGAGACTGTTCCCCAGAAGGATTATCAAGTACATGATGAGACAGAGCACAGACAGGAAAAGCTGGACTTCTGGATACTGAGAAAGGCCCACGAGGAAGAATTCCGTCACTGCAGAATAATTTCCCATCTCGACACACTTCCCTCACCTGCAGAGTGCACACAAAGACGTGACTCAAGGAAACTTAGGATTTTGATAGAGATCCATAATGTAACTTTCACATGTATTATTCTTCTTAGGAAGGTTCCTAGAAGTGACAATGGCAGGGTTAGGATATTTTCCACTAATAATGAAAGAGACACAGACAGGTAATACTGCTTTGCATCAAATGGCAGCAGAGGCCTGGACTTGTGCTAGCAATTAGGTCCCTAATTGAAGGCAATCTCAGGTCAACTTCTTTCAAGTGTGGTCACACTAGCATTTTTATTAGTGAATATCTTGGAATAAAGCTGTATTTTTTTTTTTTTGAGACACCATTTCTCTGTGTATCCCCGACTGTCCCTGAACTTGTACTGTAGACCAGGCTGGCCTTGAACTCAGAGATCTGCCTGCCTCTGCCTCCCAAGTGCTGGGATTAAAGCTAAACCATGACCAGCTAAACTGTATCCTATTAAAGCTGGGTCTAAAAGTATCATTTTGATTTGTGCCTTGCCACCATTTTAGACTATTGCTCATTTAAATTATTTAACTTTTTAGCATTGTGGCTAGGTAGGCTAGTGTCAGCTAGAGAAATGACTAAAACAATAATATTTTGGTAATTCGCTTTGTGAATTAAATTAGGTGGAATCCACTTGATTGCATAATAGGTAGTTGCAATATGTCACTATAAATGAACATAGTATAGTAAAATACGTAATAAAACAATAATTTAAAATATATGTTCATATTTAATAAATTGTTTTCAAGTCTAGTTGACTGAAAAGGAAAAAGATGATTTAATTAAAAATGTTAAAGGGCCTGTATGTGGTGGTACACACATTTAATCTCAGTGCTTGATAGTCAGAGGTGGTGAATTTCTGTGAGTTTGAGGCCAGCCTGGACCACATAGCAATTTCTGGACCAGTCAGGGCTACATAGTGAGATCCTATCTCAAAAACACTCTGATATTAAGAGTAAAGGAATTAAAGGTATAATAGGAGCATTTTTCCTTGGAGCATCTGAACAGTGAGGAGTCTGGAGACCATGAAGCTTGGTTCACAGGAACTTCTAAGCTCTGAGGATGCTTGGATCCTGTCCTGTATAGTTTTGCTCAGCCTGGAATCCATTCTCCTTAAATTGAAATCACCAAGAATTACATTTCTTTCTTTTACAACTTTTCAGTGCCTTAAATTCTCTATTTTTCCTGCCATTTATCTCCTATCTAGGAGTTCTAAATTTTCAAATTTCATTTTTTGCAAGATAAGACAATATAGCTTTATAAGTACTTAGTAATATATATATATATTTTATTTCAGTTTTTGTATTTTGTGCTTTAAATGATATCCCAAGATAGTCGACAGTAGTTTTGTTTTGGGCTACCAGGCTTTTGTATGTGATGAAACTAGTGGCTAATTTTTGAACACTTCATTGTTACCTAATTATACTTTTGCAAGCTAAATGAATGTCTTAACTCATTAAGTCCCAACCATAGAGTTAGCTGTCTGAACCAGTAGACCAGACCGTCTCTCACAGCCTCCTACACGAATTCTCAGCAAGAGACAACTATTAGGAAGAAGTTCCTTCTTGCTGTGTTAAACTTAATAGCAAGCTTCACTTGTTTTACTTTGAATCATAAGTGTGATACAGACGAAAACTCTGAAGGCTGGATCATAGCCTCCTTCTGTAACAGTTTCGCAGTTACTGGAATGAGCATCATCAAGAACAATGATGTGAGACTCCTCCCCATCTCACTTCCCTCTATCAACCATGCACCTGGAATCTTCCAGCCTCTGTTGTTTATGCTGCAAATCAATACACACTTACAAGTCTTAAGTGGCCTAGTTGTTGCCTTTTCTTCCATCTCCAAGTGGCTTATCTTTCTGTTCTGTTCCGTTCGTCTTATAGCTGTAGCTCTACATCCGTAAAACAACCCTTGTTCCATTTCCCCCGTATTTATTTCCTAGGGTGTCTAAATATGATTATAGACTAGTTATATAAGGGATTGTACCCTAAATCTTGTCTTCACTATCATAGCTCCTGTTTTCTGGGCTGTAGTGGAATGGAGATTTTTTTTCTTTATCTGATCGTATCTGTATCCATATTATACATTTTCTTTGACATCCTTGTATCAAAAGAGCTTAAAAATATGGGTGAAGGGCTCACTGCAAGGCTGGTCAAATGTGAGGGCACTCTCATCTTATGTGGAACAGGACAGGACAAATGTTCTTCGTCCATTTCCTTTCCATGTCGGTGATGGGGAACCTCCTTCAACCAAAGGCCTTTGAGAGGCTGGACCAGGCAGGGCGTGACCTTGGGTACCAAGAAGCCCATGGGACCACCTTCTTGCTCGCACACTGACCACAAGGACTGACTCCCACAAAGGAACAAACAAGTCCAGGAAGAAATTTTAATTTTTAGAATATAGTTGTGAAGTAAAAGGAGAAAGGGAACATAAAAGGAAGAATAAAGAAAGGCAATACTTACAATCTGCTGAAAGCGTGTGAACAGAACACGTGTACCATGGCAGCAGGGCTGTTGAGCAGAAAAGGATGAAGGAGTTGTGGCATCTTTTCTCTGTTCCAAAACGGATCCAGGCAAGGCAAGTTATTGTTTTTAGGTGAAGAGTTAGCTAGAGAAATGAAAGTCGGTAATTACACAGAATGAACCAAAGCACACAAAAGCTGTTTTTGGTTCCTCACTGTCCTCTCCCCTCCCTATTCTGCCGTTTTACTCTTCTGTGATGGAGTCAAGGAAGGAGTTCACGGGTGTGTCCCCTCCAGTGGCTTCCATCAGTTTCTCCAAAACCACCAATAGAAGTAGAAATAAACTCTTCCTGGCTGTCCTGGAACTCGCTTTTTAGACCAGTCTGACCTTGAACTCACAGAGATCCGCCAGCCTCTGCCTTCCAAGTGCTGGGATTAAAGGTGTGCGCCACCACCGCCCAGCAGAAAGACAATGTATATGCTAGTTATGCAACTTCAAGGTGGTCTTTAGCCCAGGCACCAATCAAAACCGTCTTACATCCCTTGAAATGAGAAACTGAAATCATGACTGCTCTTCCTAGTGCTTTGCATCGATTGCGTTCTCTCTCACCTTTGGATTTTTAACTACTAACTTTTCTTCACGCACATGCTATTTTACTAAGGTACAAAACTTGCAGCTCAAGCTGTTTTCTAAGAGCGTCCTCATCATGCCCTTGCTATGTGCTCTCTTACTCAACACAGACTATGCCATGTATGGTAGGATTCACAAAGGGTTCTATTGTCATTATTTGACTTTCAAAATGGACACAGGGTTCAAAATGCATATGGTAGGTATTTAGTACAGTTTAAGAAAAAATTAATTTACATCCTGCCTACCACATACTCAAATGAAAATAGTATAACTTATTAAACTAAAATAGCCTTTACCTAAATCTGTCAGAGCAGAGACAATTTAATTTGTAGACACACATACAAAGAATACAGGGCACATTAAACCATATGTTAAAATGATGTCATTTATTTTTATTAATTCACAGAATTCCAAATTTATCGTAATATATGAAATAAATAGCTACCCCCCCAATGGATTGCTATATAACTGGATATAAAAGGAGTATTGGATGGCCTGCAGCATCCTTTCTTGATGCAAACATTTGGTAATCTAGACCAAGGAAGATGATCATTAAGATGTTAAGGATGACCTTTGTCAAACTATTTTAGTCACCACATCGCAAATGATGAGATGTTGATGCATATCCCTAAGATTCATTGTAAATTTAATATTAATTAACATTTCCACCAAAGCATCTAAAATAGAATAAACAAAATAAATAACCATGCATGTGCTATTATTATTTTAAGTCAAATTATGTTTTAGTAGTTGTTATAACTTTTCCTTCAGGAATCTGAGATCTTTCATGTGAAGGCCATGGTGTGACAAGCAAAAAGACCTAGTGTCACATACAACACATGAAAGGTGCAGTCTTAGAGCAGAGTTAAGGACAATGGAGGACAATGCTCATAGCACACGGAAAATAATTAAACTTTCTGACACTATAAATGATGATGATTTCATATACATAACTAGAGAAGTTGAGATTTTTATCTCTAATGTAGGATTTGAGGTGTTAATAATCAAACACTATTTTCCAAATAAATTTTAGCTAACCTTGTTTTACTATTATAAACATCAGAAAGGACTTTTTCAGCTTTTCCTCAGAGGAACCTCCAGAACTTTGATGTGAGTTTTCTCAAAAGCCATAATGGGCAGAACTGGAGAAAGGCTTTCTGCTATTTCTGTACTCTAGGTGGATGCAATGCCTTTGATGCTCTGATTTTGGCTCGGAAAATTTATACAGATACTCCTATCAGTAGACAGGTTTACACAGATTCAATCATAAAAAAATAATTCTGTAACTCACTGGTTAGAATGTACTCAAGTTTAGGAGTGCAGTAAGGCTATACTGTAACTACCTAGCAATGACACACACACACACACACACACGCACGCACGCACGCACGCACGCACACACACACACACACACGCACGAGCACACACGCACACACACATGCAAAGAAGGGAGACTTGTGGGTTAGGAGGGCATGTGTGGGGTAACACCCAGGGCACTATTACCTCTGCTCTTTTTGCTCTTGCTCTTCTTTCTGTTGTAGGTGATGTTTCGCTTCCTGGTCCTTCTGGCTGTGTTGCGCTGCCTCTACAGGCTTAGTGGGAGATTGATCCTTTTTATTGTGCATCAGCAAAGGAAGGGGAACCAAATGTGGATCAAAAAGCACCCTCCCCACCTTTTTACCAAGAAAGAGCAGTGCATTGTTTGTAAAGAGTGTTGTTCACTCTGGTTCTGACTGTAGTCCAAGGAATCACTCAACAGTTTGCCATTCACTTGCTTTGGAAGGTTTCTTTAGGAGAACATTTTCTGCACTAATGATGACAGTTCCTTCCTCCTCCAGATTTCTAACTGTTTAGAAGTCCTTTTCTTCTTGACAAGAAAGATGTTTGTCTAAACAAATGACTTCCAGAAGCTCTAAAAGAAGTTGATATGAAACAGCTTTGGGGAAGGTAAAATTAAATGTTTTTTCCCCAGAATTATTCTACCTTTCTCACTAACACCATCACGTGGATACAGAGTGAATTTTTCATTGCTCAGAATGCAATGGAAGCTTAATCCACTTACCTTATGGACTCTTCCTGTGAGCAAGGGCTTAGTTGTAGGATTGATTAGAAGAAGCATTCCGTTCAATTTACTTCTGGTCTGCAGCCATAGCAACCTACTGTGAGTAGTCCTCTCACCTCCTGTTCTGTCAGTAAGGTGTTTTTATGGAGTACTGTGTTGCTCAAGAGGAGCTGTTTGTGACAAGAGACTTTATCCAGAATTGTCTCTGTGATTTCTCGGCTGTATAAACCCTGTACAGATTACACTAAACTCAAGCATCACATAGATAGAACAACAGTGTCTAAATTATAGGGTTATCATAAAGATTAACACAACACCCAAAAGATCTTAGCAGAGGGAATGCATAATAATATAGTATGTTCAACTCCTAGGCTACCATCCTTTCATCTTCTAAAGTAAGCAGAAGTCAATTTAAAATTTTATTCATAAGTAACAAAGTTATTTCCTTTGAGAAATAATTTCCTATTTCATTAACATTTTAAAATAAAACAAATTATTCTGTATTCTGTTTCCATATATCATCTTTACTTTGTGAAAATAACTCTTTAGAACTCTGTTCTAACCTACATAACTTAAGTATCAATGTAGGGTTCTCAGATTATCCACACATAAGAGATTGCATCATTGATTAGGACCACATCCTTCAATTAAGGAAGACCTCATAGATATGAGTATAGACATTCTGTCCAATGTGCACTTTCTCTAGTGCATCGCTAAAATGCTCTCTACACCCTGAAGCATGTGGCTGCATACTGATGGGACCAAGTATGATATCATGGTGACTGTTCCTAGTTCCATAGCTTGAACTAGAACTCTCTTCTCTCTGAGCTACAATTAGTTGGAAGAACCCTGACATAAGTAATCTATAACTCTAAATGGCTGGTAGGTGTGTGTGTGTAGGGGGTGGGCTACCAAAATAAAGCTTCTAACTCCAGAAAAAAATCCTATTGAAAGGTTGAGTCAGTATGGCAATCTGCCACTTCTCTACCCACTAACCTCTGGGCACTAAGTATTTCCAGGGGACTTCACAGTGCCTCTGGAAGCCAATTTAAATGCATCTTTGTTTTCTTCTAAGAGATACTATAATCCCACAAGTGATTTAAAGTTGAGTATTTAAATCTTCCTACGGTAACAACTTTTAGTACATTATGGGCAATATCTAGAAGACCTAATTTATCTACCTCATTAAATAGCAATTTTTCTTTCTTCTTTCAATTCTTTTCCCTGATTATAGAGATAATATATTTTATTGTCGAATATTTCAACATCCTGGAAAGGACAAAGGTGGAGATAAAAGTGTTCTATAATTCTGATAAAACTATTGATATTTTGGTAGATTTTCATTTCCATGAGTATCCTTTAATATAGTACTAGCTTCCCATTGCTAAGACAAAATCGAGGGGGAAAATCATTGTAAAAGAGGGAAGACTTACCATGGCTCAGTGTTTTAGAGTTTTCTATAAAGACCTCAAACCTTGGACCCTGGGTCCAATGACTTCTGGCCTGAGGTGAGGCTAACATCATGGCATCATGATGGGAAGCAAATAGCAGAACACAGATGCTCACCTCATGGTAGGAGAGAGAAAGGAGAGAGAGAGAGAGAGAGAGAGAGAGAGAGAGAGAGAGAGAGAGAGAGAGAGAGAGAGAGAGATCTTAAGAGACTCTTCAAAGGCAAACCTCTTCCATGACCTACTTCCTCCAACTAGGATCTACTTTTTTATAGCCAATTCGACTATGAAGTCATCAATACAGTGATGAGGTTAGTCCTCTCATTCGTCAAACACATCACAGTAACCCTACTAGTTAGGCACTAGGATGTCAGCACATGAACCGTTGGGGACATTTTATATCATAATAGGTCCTGGACTGGAGACAGTCAGTGACTAGGAGCACCCATTGTGTTTTGCAGAGGTCCTGTGTTTGGTTTCTAGCATCAACAAGGTAGCTCACAACTATCCATAAGTCCAGTTTTGGGGAAGTCAGTACCTTCTGTGCTCCATGAACACTAGGCATGCATACAGTGTATATACCTACACATAGGCAAAACACTCATACACATAAAATAAATCCATAAATTAAAAATTGCATAGGTCCTGAACGTGTATTGACTTTTGTCTTGTCATTGTTTCCTATACAATGAAGTATAACAGCATATACAGCATCCACACTGTATAAACTATACAAATAACCTGGAAGTAATTTCGTGCTTATGTGAGGATGTGCATAGGTTATATGCAGTTTCTACAATGTTTTATATAAAGGATACAAACAGGTTTTGGTAAATGCTTCATGTTTTGGAACAAGCGCTTCACAGATGCTGAAGGAAAACTATTTTTATGATTACTGATTTGTATAAAATGGGTACACAGAGGAAAGGCGTGTGGGAAGGGCACCCTGGGACTTCTGTAGGTATGCCATACTTCAGACTTCATATACACATACATACTTTGGCAACTCAGAAGTTCTCCAAAGCCTATTCTTTGGGTTTTTGTGGGGGAGTTAGGGTTTTTATCGTTGTGTAGGAGTACTTTATTAAATAATTGGCTATTGATGATCAACCCAGTTCCCAGCTCTTCTTTCTTTCCCAAAGATTCAGGGCAGGGAGATGAAGGTGTGCAAATAGGAGATCCAACCTTGAATTTTCTGTCTCTTATTGGTGCAAATATACTGTAGTTTCTGTCTTCCGGTCACATCTCTGATGTCTTTCCTCCTGATTTCAATCATATCTCTCTTGACTTTTCATTATGTAGCCCAGTTTGTTTGTTTGTTTGTTTGTTTGTTTATTTATTTATCTAGTGTTAAATCTGTGCCCATACAAAGGCAATGGGTACCTGTGGATGTTGTAATATGGACGCAGCGGCGGGGCTGCGTCCCCAAACACCCCAGCCACCTGCCCTGCCCGGCTAGCTTATGCCCTGAAATAATTACACGGACACTGTATTCTTTTAAACACTGCTCTGGCCCATTTCTAATCATCTGTGTAGCGCCCCTAGGTGCGCTTACCGGGAAGATTCTAGCCTAAGTCCATCCTGGGTTGGAGCTTCATAGCGTGCGTCTTCCCTGGAGCAGGTAGCATGGCGTCTCTCTTGCGTCTGCTCCGGAGAGGAGAGCTGCGGAGTCTGACCTCACTTCCTCTTCCTCCCGGCATTCTGTTCTGTCTACTCCTCCCACCTATCTTCTAACCAATGAAATGGGCCGAGGCAGTTCCTTTATTGCTTAGCCAATGAAATCAACAGATTGATATATGACACTCCCCCATCACTTCCCCTTTTTCTGTTTAAACAAAAAAGAAAGGCTTTAACTTTAACATAGTAAAATTACATATAAAAAAACAGTTATCAAGTAAAAGTTACATCAGAAACATTTATACATATAACAAAATTGACCGTAAACCTCTATCAATAAAGCAAAATCTATACTAATGCAAATTATTCATGTCTATATCATATTTATCCCCCTTTAAATGTAAAAGAACATTTATAAACCATATTTGGGAACATGGGCGCAGTTTTTTCTCTCCAAACTGCTTCCTGCTGAATGGGGGCGTCGTTAATCAGATTATTTAGGGTGTAACCTGTGTGCCAGGTTTCATCTCAGTTGGCAGTTGAACGAAGCAATTTTCTGAAGATGTTCACAGCAACCCTTCAGGAGGACGTGGTCCATCATACCAAATCGGAATAGAAGAAATCCATAGAGTCTCATCCTCTGTGAAAACAAAAGAAGACTCTCTCCAAAGCATCATATCCTTAGGCCCAAATTCTGAAATCGTAATACCCTTATATCCATTCTGGTTTAGCTTGGCAGCCAATATAATGAAATGTCTCTCTGTACTTAGCTCCTTCACAGTCAAAAATTTTAAAGAAAACACAATGTACATAATCCAGACTCTCTGTGAATTTTCCATCTTTACGCGGCTTATTTTTATTTATATCTATAACTATCTGTACTCTGTCTCTTTAAAGACTTTACTTTTACTTTTTTCTTTTTAAACCATTAACTTTATTCTCTATATTCTTTTTCTTCTCTCTCCCAAGCCTACGTACATTCATCCAACAGTGTGACTCATTTAGTGGTCTGAATCTGTCCTATTGTGAATCTGCAATTTTTTACTATCCAGGAGCACTTTTGATTTGCGCCTTTAAATCATTAGGCGCTTAAGAATCTAAACTGAGACATTCCTAAGTTAACTTTTTGCTTTTTGAACATATATCTGTAGACCAGGCTGTCTTTGAACTCTCAGAGATCCGCCTGTCTCTGCCTCCCAGGCATTGGGATTAAAGGTGTTTGCTACTACACCTTGAACTCACAGAGATCCGCCCGTCTCTGCCTTCTAGGCACTGGGATTAAAGGCGTGTGCTACCACACCTTGAAGTTTACTTGAGGTTTACTTTAAGAATTTTAACTTTTAGTCTGCATATATTTTTAACACACAGTAAACCATTCAGAAATTTTCTCTGTCTTTGAATCTCTCTTTACTGTATATCTCTCTTTTTCTGACCACAAGAGCCTTTAATTTACCAAGCAATATCAGTAGGACTAAAGGCGTGGCTTTGACGGCTGGATCCAGCCCATTCCTTAGCTTTTCAGCCTCATGGCTGAGGTACTGGCTGAGGTACTGGCTGCAAGGTCCCTGCCAGCCAGCAAGCTACAACAGACAACACTCAAGTCCTCTCTCAGTAGCCGGCCCTCCTGCCTCAAACAGTCAGAGTTTGCCCTGGCAGGATGGCCCAGAGAGCCGGCATTTTAAAACAACACAGGTTTGTTCCTGCTGCTGAGTCAGGAAAATTTCAGGTAGGAGCGGCACTCAGCACTTTAATTCTGAGACTGAGCACGCAGCACAGAAATTCTTTTCATCCAAGTTACATCCAAATCTGACACGCAGAGCACTGTGCAGTCTGAAAACACATCTCTGTATGGCGGCAGGAATCCGCCATGCTCTTCCGCCTGCCTAAGCCTGATTCTGCCTTCTGCCCAGGAGCAGGCGGGGAGCTCTGAATCATCATCAAGGTCTCAGAGCACTCTGCTTCTGATCCCAAGCGGGAACACAAACATAAAGCCAGAGTTTTCACTGGCGGCACGGCCCCAGGAAGCCACGCTTTGAAATGACACAGCGTTTTTTCTGCTGCTGTTGTCGAATCAGGAAATCTCTCTACAGCACACCACCAACAAACAGCAAAAATCTGTGTTAAACTCTCTCTCCCTTATTTTTAAGCCTTCTCAGGTTTTTTAAGTGGATTTAGTTAGCCACACGTCTGGGCGTCATTTGTAGTAATATGGAGCGGCGGCAGGGCTGCGTCCCCAAACACCCAGCCACCTGGCTCGGCTAGCTTATGCCCCGAAATAATTACACAGACACTATATTCTTTTAAACACTGCTTGACCCATCTCTATCTAGCCTCTTCTAGGCTAACTCTCGCACCTGGACTAGCCCATTTCTTATCATCTGTGTAGCACCGGTCTTACCGGGAAGATTCTAGCCTAAGTCCATCTTGGGTCGGAGCTTCAGAGCTTCATCGCGTGTGTCTGCCCAGGAGCCGGGAGCATGGCGGACGTCTGCTCCCGAGAAGAGCGCTGTGGAGTCTGACCTCACTTCCTCTTCCTCCCGGCATTCTGTTCTGTCTACTTGTGGAGATCAGGGGACAACCTGTGAGAGTCAGTCCTTTCCCTATCAATCCATGTGTTTGTGGGATAGAACTTAGGTCATCAGGGTTGGTGGCAAACACCTTTACTGACTGAGTCATTTTGCTGGCTCTGATCCCAATTTCATGTTTCTGTTCTGTTCATGACTTTTACATTTATGTGCTTTCCCTTTAATCCATACAAAGTCTGTTGGTTAGAGAAACAGAATACAAGCAAGAAACAAGTGTTGTTGAGGTTGTGGGAGATACTTAGGACAAAATGGGCCCATTGATGATTGTAGCGATATTATGTAACCATAGTGACCACATATAACCTTTAGCTTGAATAGACAGATGAGCTTCTATTTCTTTTCAATGATAGTAAAAGAAACCCATATGTGATTTCAAGGTGATAAAAAAAGTTTTTCTAGGCTCATCTTAAGACTAATAATTCAGAGTAAAAATAGCTGTATTTTAATGTAGGGAATCATTTTAAGGAACAGAAGAAGCTTGAACCAAGTTAAGTGTGTTGTACTCAACTTATCATAAGCCTGTCTTTAGAAGGATCAAAATGGACAGGAACACACATTTCCTGGTAGAAGGATAAGAAAATGGTATTTGAATGACATTTATCTAAGAGAGAGAGCAGGGCCTAGTAGTTAGGAAATTTGAGCAGTGTGTGCATATCTCTCCAGTGAGAATCATGCACAGATGTGTGTGAGCTCAGCCTGAGGCACGGTGACACAAAAGGAGAAGCCAGGGCAAGCTCTGTCGTACGGAGGTGACGCTGGCAGAGGTGGCCCCAGACATTAAAACCCTAGACATTGATGTGCTATTTTAACAGTAGGCTGTAATACCTGACAGAGGGCTAAAGTAAATCCTGGGGTCTATGGGAGAAATGGGAATTGATCCTGGGAAAACAGTTAATGAAACCAGAAAGGGAGAAGACGAGATGGTAGATTAGAACTTGGAAACCCTGAAGGCTTGTGTTTGATTGTTAATCAAAGTCATCTTAATTGCTTCTCCTTGCCATTTTCTAAAGGGCTGGAAGATCACAGCTGCAGGTGATGTTTATGTGATGACCAGACACATTTCAGACAAAATTATAATTCTGTATTTAGCAGAGCAGTTTAGGAAAACTCATTGCTCAATGAACTGAAATGAAGAAGTCTCCTCCAAATCCCTACTTTGAAATCTTAACCACAGAGTGATGGCTGTAAAAGGAAAGATTTTTTTTTTAATGTGATAAATCCAAGCAGCGAAGCATCAACACCATTATTGATATTTGAACCTGCAGCAAGATAGCAAGATTTCCTTGGGCAAAGTAACAAAAAACAAAAACAAAAAAAACCAAAAACCAAAAAAACCCATTTACCTAGATGTGTGGGAAGCAATCTATCATTGTACAGTATTTTTTCCTTTTATTGAAAATAGGAAGCAGGGTCTTTAGGAAGTGATTGGATCATAAAGATGGAGCATTTAAGAATGGGATTGGTGCCTTTACCATAGAGATCCCAGAAAGAGTCTCCAACCTTCTTCCGTGTGAAGCAGCTGTGGGAAGAGGCCTGCGAGGAAGTGGGCTTTATTAATTATCATTAAATCTACCAATATCTTCATGTTGGCCTCTCCAGCCTTCAGAATCTGAAGAAATTAATTTCTGCCATTTATGAACTACTCAGTGTTGTAAGTATTTTGCTATAGTAGCCCATGTGTACAAGAAAGTGAATGTTATCTCTTTCTCATTTCCAGTTTCTGAGGAAGTACTGCCTGGCTAGATTGTTATGAGTAGCACCTCCCAGTTACCTGGGCCCCAAACTCTTTCCAGTATATGGGGGAGGATAGAGCTGACGAAGAAGTTGGGTGGGACAAATTTGGCTTGGGTGAATTCCACGTGAGTATTAGTTAGGGTTATGATTTAGCAAATGGGAAGTTAGGTCATTAATTTAACCAAAGCATACTATGGTGGCTTGAATGAGAATTGTCCCCCCTGCCCCCACGCTGGGCTCATTTATTTGAATATTCAGTCAGCCCCCAATTTGTGTAACTGTTTGGGGAAGATTAGGAAGTGGGGCTTGTTGGAGGTGTGTCCTTGGGGGCAGGCTTTGAGGTTTCTGAATCCCTGAGATACCTCCCTCTGCCTTGTGCTTATGGATCAAGAGGTTACCTTTCAGCTACTGCTCCAGCACCCTGCCTACATAGTGTTTCTGGCCATGATGGTCATGGACTCTAAACCACAGAAATCGTAAGACCCCAATAAACTCTTTCTTCTATAAGTTGTTGTGGTCATGGTGTCTTCCCACAGCAAAAGAAAAATAACCAAGACTCACCATTCATTCTCAGTTAAATTGACTTATCTCACATTTCTAGATAATACTCATATCTTACATTTAAATTTGTCTGAAATAAATTTTACTACATTATATCATCTCTTTAATTGTATTACTGTATTTATTTGACTTACTTAGTATGTCTTTCTTTTACATATTTGTTTATAAAAATCTTTGTTTTTCTCTATCTTTCATTTATTGTGAAACATAGCTTCTATAATGACTACAGTCAACTTACTTAATTCTTTTGTCCCCCAAACATTTACATTGTGATATAGCACAGCATATCTGTCCTCACATGAAGTTAGCAATGAGAATTTCTTCTCAGGTTTGATCTGTTGCAGCAAATAACACCATCTTTCACGTGCACGTTGCTTTCTTATGTTGCAGGTCTTGCTGAATGACATTTAGAAATATTGTCCACTGACAAAATTGAGCTCTGATGTTATGTTGTCTTTCCTTGGTCTTAGTACTGTAGCTATTGGGCCCACTTGTTTCCATGGTGGATGAATATTATATCCCATTTATGTTAAAAAATTGAAAGGAAGGGGGAAATGATGCCATTATATCACAATCTTAAAAAAGAAAAATAATTTAAAAAGTTGAATTCGTTATTTGTTTATATTCATTTCAACAGGTTGTCACAACAAATGTTGTAATAACTATTTCACGTCAGAATTTGTTTTCCTGTCCAAAAGCAAAACCTGGTTTGCTCAGGCGTGGAGAGGGTTGTATTATCTGACACTCGGGCTGGGCTAGTGTGTGCATGGCTGCTCTTCCCTGAAGCCCAGCCCAGGGGTGCTGTTGACAGGAATCTGCCATTTCCAAGCTAGGCTCCAGCAAATAGAGCCGTTCCTCACACAGTCGGTGTTTGCTGAGATCAGTAGGTTCCCTGAGAGTGGGAAGACGGAATGTGCTTATGGTTTTTGACTGTGCAAGTGACTCTTGACAGTCACTTCTGATGTCCTGACAGTAGGTGGCACTGTACGCCTGGATTTCTTCCATTGATTGACTGACCTAAGGCACAAGGTAGGTAGGGTGGCAGCATCTTTGGTGACTTCGGGTGAGTGCAACCCTCAGTGGCGACATAGTACCTGTTAAAAATTCATTTTGCATACCAGGATAGATTTGGTGTGTCATTCTTTGAGCTGTTGGTCTCATTCCAACTTGGAGGTAAACATTTCTTTTATATCTTCTGAAAAACATTCAACAAAGATTAAAGGACATTCTAGATGAGGCTAGACAGAGGCATGCATAAACAGAGTAGAAATCACTGTGCATATGGTTATATTGTTTGAAGATGCCAAGAGACCAGAATGATGCTGGTGGACTCATATCCTCCAGGATTAAACATAAAAATAAATATGACTTTCAGTTAATATATTAAGAACAAAGTATCATTTCTAACAGTCCTACATTTCCACCATATACCTCTATCAGAGATGTCAATTTTTTATTTCCATGCCTCTATCATTTTACACGAGTAGCAGTCTGAAACTTGCTTTTCCCAGAGTGTAAATTTTGGGGGAAATAAGCTATTTTGTGAGCCATATACTTAAGTTGTATTAAGATTTTGTTTAAATTGCTTCTGGGGCATTTATCCCATGATTACTAAAATGTTTCTAAGTTGAGTTTCATTTGCATTGTAACCTTAAAATCGCTTAGAAGATTTCATCAGTCTTAAGTGGCACAAACACTGTGAGTTTTTTTGGTGATCAATTGGCCGGTGCTTTTAAAGCTTCCCTTATAAAAAAAATTGATGGAACTCGAAACAAACCCAGTCTTTGCAATAAATGGATATTATATTTATTTTGTCATCAATGATTGTTTTTTTTTGGCAGCTCCTTGACTTTTATGAGAACTGAGAAGAGCGTGTCTTTTACTTACCTTAATGAAATTATGGAGATGAAATTTATGAAATAGCCAACATCAAAAAGGGTAGGATCTCCAGTTCTAGTGTTTTAGTGCCGAAACACTCTGTATTCAGTGCAGTTGGGATATGATGTGGGGTAGCACGTTGATGCACTTAAGAAATCTGAGTGACTTATCCCGCTTCTCTTGGAGAATTCTGAATATGCAATGAGGGTGAGCAGCCACCCCTGGACAAACGGAGCTCATTGGTGCCCGTGAAAGGGAGGGTGTTCTGTATTTCCTTACACATGTAAGTGTCTAGTTGCTGACATTTTGTGAGCCATACTTTATTTGTGATTTGCTTGTGTCTAGACACTTGGCCAGTAGCAGCTCTTGTCCGTTATATGTGTCAGGCAAGACAGCAGAGTAGCCCAGAGACACTTGCTAAATTGCATTAAAAAGATGAAGAACCTTCTTCCCTAAAATGTTCCTTTTCCCTTTTACAAACGCCACTAGTGGTGTACTTGATATTCTTATGATATTGCATATGTGCTCATTTTGCCCCATTGAAAACATCCAAACACATACTTCTTTTTAATACATTATTTTTCTATTCATCCTTTATAGGAGTCTTCTGAAACTATGGTTAAGTTCCCATTGTAGCAGGATTTATGCATACTGCATTTTATTTGAGCAACTGAAGAATGGCGATATTTGTTAAGGATAGCACATTAGTTTAGGAGAAAAATTAGGCTATGATACATATGATGCTTGAAATGATTAAATACCTTTTAGCCAATATTATTTTATATACTTCAAGTTTGTTCTATACCATTTGCTTGAAATATTGTAGCAACATTGTGTTAAAATAATCCCAAATTCATAATGCAAATGAGATACATAATTCTAACCCAGTTACATGTATTCTTAATCAACTCTCTAACAAGGACTATATTTTAGAGGATAAAGGAGCCATCATGAGATCAGAAAAATCTAACTAATCTTAACTTAAAGGACTGGAACATAGTCTTCTTTTATTTATGCATCCAGTTATAGACCTTTTTGGCCCATAAGGGAAGCCACTTAAGAGTGCAACTGATTTCTATAGACACTGCATTAACAGACCATCATGCATGGTAACCACTGGAGAGTTCCTGCTCCGGAAATAAAACATTAGCATGGTGTTTTAGCAACGTTCCTCCTTGCTGTGGCAAAATATCTAACAAAAAACAACAAAGGAAGAGTTTACTTAGGCTCAGAGTTTGAAGGTTCAGTCCATCACGGTGGGGAGGGCATGGGGACGAAAGCGAGGCAGCTTCTCCTGTTGTGCCGTCAGGAAACAAGGAGATGTGCACTCCTGTTCAGCTGTCCTTTTCATTTTCATGTAGCCCCAGTCACTAGTTCATGGACCGGCACTGCTCACATTTAGGGTGGGTCTTATCTCTCTCTCTCTCTCTCTCTCTCTCTCTCTCTCTCTCTCTCTCTCTTTTTTTTTTGGTTTTTCGAGACAGGGTTTTTCTGTGGCTTTGGAGCCTGTCCTGGAATTAGCTCTGTAGACCAGGCTGGTCTCGAACTCACAGAGATCTGCCTGCCTCTGCCTCCCGAGTGCTGGGATTAAAGGCGTGCGCCACCACCGCCCGGCTTGGGTCTTATCTCTTTAGTTAACTCAAATTAGGAACTTCCTCATAGACAGGCCCAGAGACGTGGCTTCTAGGTGATTCTAGATCCTGTTAAGAAGACAATGTAGAGCCGGGCGGTGGTGGTTCCAGGACAGGCACCAAGAAGCTGTGCTTTAAAATGACACAGCGTTTTTTCTGCTGCTGTTGCCGAATCAGGAAATCTCTCTACAGCACGCCACCAACAAACAGCAAAAATCTGTGTTAAATGCTCTCTCCCTTATTTTTAAGCCTTCTCAGGTTTTGTAAGTGGGTTTAGTTAGCCCCACGTTGGGCGCCATTTGTAGTAATATGAGCGGCGGCAGGGTTGCGTCCCCAAATCCCCAGCCGCCTGGCTCGGCTCCGGCTAGCTTATGCCCCAAAATAATTACACAGACACTGTATTCTTTTAAACACTGCTTGACCCATCTCTATCTAGCCTCTTCTAGGCTAACTCTCACACCTGGACTAGCCCATTTCTTATCATCTGTGTAGCACCGGTCTTACCGGGAAGATTCTAGCCTAAGTCCATCTTGGGTCGGAGCTTCAGAGCTTCATCGCGTGTGTCTGCCCAGGAGCCGGGAGCATGGCGGACGTCTGCTCCCGAGAAGAGCGCTGTGGAGTCTGACCTCACTTCCTCTTCCTCCCAGCCTTCCCTTCTGTTTACTCCACCCACCTAAGGGTGGGCCTATCAAATGGGCCTAGCAGTTTCTTTATTGCTTAAACAATGAAATCAACAGATTGATATATGACACTCCCACATCACTTTTGTAGTAATATGAGCGGCGGCAGGGTTGCGTCCCCAAATCCCCAGCCGCCTGGCTCGGCTCCGGCTAGCTTATGCCCCAAAATAATTACACAGACACTGTATTCTTTTAAACACTGCTTGACCCATCTCTATCTAGCCTCTTCTAGGCTAACTCTCACACCTGGACTAGCCCATTTCTTATCATCTGTGTAGCACCGGTCTTACCGGGAAGATTCTAGCCTAAGTCCATCTTGGGTCGGAGCTTCAGAGCTTCATCGCGTGTGTCTGCCCAGGAGCCGGGAGCATGGCGGACGTCTGCTCCCGAGAAGAGCGCTGTGGAGTCTGACCTCACTTCCTCTTCCTCCCAGCCTTCCCTTCTGTTTACTCCACCCACCTAAGGGTGGGCCTATCAAATGGGCCTAGCAGTTTCTTTATTGCTTAAACAATGAAATCAACAGATTGATATATGACACTCCCACATCACTTCCCCTTTTTCTGTTTAAACAAAAAAGGAAGGCTTTAACCTTAACATAGCAAAATTACATATAACAAAACAGTTATCAAGTAAAAGTTACATCAGAAACATTTATACATATAACAAAATTGACCTTAAATCTCTATAAATAAAGCAAAATCTATACTAATGCAAATTATTCATATCTATATCATATCCCCCTTTAAATGTAAAAGAACATTTATAAACCATATTTGGGAACATGGGCGCAGTTTTTCTCTCCAAACTGCTTCCTGCTGAATGGGGGCGTCGTTAATTAGGTCTTTCATGGTATAACCTGTGTGCCAGGGTCATCTCAGTTGGCAGTTGAGCGAAGCAATTTTCTGAAGATGTTCACAGCAACCCTTCAGGAGGACGTGGTCCATCATACCAAATCGGAATAGAAGAAATGAACAGGGTCTCATCCTCTGTGAAAACAAAAGAAGACTCTCTCCAAAGCATCATGTCCTTAGACCCAAATTCTGAAATCATACCCTCATATCCATTCTGGTTCCACTGGGCAGCCCATATAATGAAATGTCTGTCTGTACTTAGCTCCTTCACAGTCAAAAATTTTAAAGAAAACACAATGTACATAATCCAGACTCTCTGTGAATTTTCCATCTTTACGCGGCTTATTTTTATTTATATCTATAACTATCTGTACTCTGTCTCTTTAAAGACTTTACCTTTTTTTTTTAAGCATTAACTTTATTCTCTATATTCTTTTCCTTCTCTCTCCCAAGCCTACGTACATTCATCCAACAGTGTGACTCGTTTAGTGGTCTGAATCTGTCCTATTGTGAATCTGCAATTTTTTACTATCCAGGAGCACTTTTGATTTGCGCCTTTAAATCATTAGGCGCTTAAGAATCTAAGCTGAGACATTCCTAAGTTAACTTTTTGCTTTTTGAGCGTATATCTGTGGACCAGGCTGTCTTTGAACTCTCAGATATCCGCCTGTCTCTGCCTCCCAGGCATTGGGATTAAAGGTGTTTGCTACTACACCTTGAACTCACAGAGATCTGTTCGTCTCTGCCTTCTAGGCACTGGGATTAAAGGCGTGTGCTACCACACCTTGAAGTCAGGGAGGTCTATCTCCCTCTGCCTCCCAAGTGTTGGGATTAAAGGTGTGTACACACAACAACTCTCTTCCTTTTCTTTTTTACTTTAAGAACTTTAACTTTTAGCTTGCATATATTTTTAACACACAGTAAACCATTCAGAAATTTTCTCTGTCTTTGAATCTCTCTTTACTGTATATCTCTCTTTTTCTGACCACATGAGCCTTTAAATTACTGAGCAATATCAGTAATTTAAAAAATTGGTTCCAGGACAGGCACCAAAAAACTTCAGAGAAACCCTGTCTCAAAAATCAAAAAAAAAAAAAAAAAAAAAAAAAGAAGACAATGTAGATCATCACCTATGGGGAAAGTCTGATTAGTCACCTTTGAGAGAATGTGTCCTGCTCTGGCTTTCTGGACACCCAGATTCTGAGGCCACTTACCTTGTCCGGATTCTATGCACATGTCTAGTGGGAATAAAGTCGTCACCTCCTTCAGTGTCTAGAACTCCTATGGTGCATCACCATGTATACCATCCCCCCAGCAACTTAGCTTTGGGTATCTAGTAATACACTTTTTAATTTTCCAGTTGCTGAGAAGGTTTTAGCACTAAAGAAATCCATTTCCGTCTTTGGATATGGAATGCGATTGTTTCTCTTCTTTGCTAGGGAGCCACACAGTGTGCTAGTTTTTTAAAGCACAACGGCATTGAACCACTATGGGCTGTTTGTACCCTCTGAGATCCCTTATCGTCATGAGCAAGGCTTCCTACACCTACACAGGTGGAGGATTACAGAAAGTTTCAATATTCTTGAAAACAGTTTTTTTTCTTTAAACAAGGTTGACTTTTGTGGGGATAATATTGTGTAGGCTTGCTAAGGCCAAGGGTTGATGTCAGGTGTTCTCCCCTGTTAGCCTCCATCTTATTTTCTGAGCCTGAAACTCACTGATTTGTTTAGATTGGGTAGCCAAAGTGTCTTAAGTATTATCTCCTCACCTTTCTTTCTTCCTTCTTTCTTCCTTCCTTCTTTCTTCCTTCCTTCCTTCCTTCCTTCCTTCCTTCCTTCCTTCCTTCCTTCTTTCCTTCCTTTTTTTCTTTCATGGGTCTTCTGCCCTCAGCTTCCCTAGTGCTGGGATTAAAGGTGGGCAGCCTTCAGAGCATTGAGTATCTGTCCAGTTTCCTATGGTTTTTATTCCCCTCTTCAATGGCTGTGAATTTTTCAATGCCCTTTCTGACCTTCAAGTTTTCTTTTAATAAATCCAAGGAATTGAGAATATGAATGAGAAACCATTCAGGTTTAGGGCCCACACAGATACTTGCCGTCATTAGGAAATAAATGTAGTACCACTGGTATTGTGAGCATGCTCTTACAGAGACTCAGAGTTCTATTTAATTTTTTCAAGGAGTTTTGATGTTTTAAGTTTTAGAAAATCAGTTTTGCCTAAGCCTAAATACTTAATATTGTTGCTAGTACTAAATAGTTCCGCTGAATATATGTATAATATTTAGCTAACTTTTGGCCATTTGAACTTCTTCTGTTGAGAATTCTCTGTTCAGTTCAGTGCCCCATTTTTTAATTGGGTTAATTAGCATTTTAAAGTCTAGTTTCTTGAGTTCTCTATATATTTTGGAGATCAGACCTTTGTCTGTTGCGGGGTTGGTGAAGATCTTCTCCCAGTCAGTAGGTTGCCTTTGTGTCTTAGTGACAGTGTCCTTTGCTTTACAGAAGCTTCTCAGTTTTAGTAGGTCCCATTTATTCAATGTTGCCCTTAATGTCTGTGCTTCTGGGGTTATACATAGGAAGCGATCTCCTGTGCCCATTTGTTGTAGGGTATTTCCCACTTTCTCTTCTATCAGGTTCAGTGTGTTCAGGCTGATATTAACCTTCATCTGGTGATGAATGGAGATGGGGACAGGGACCCACACTGGAGCACTGGTCTGAGCTCCCAAGGTCCCAATGAGGAGCGGAAGGACGGAGAACATGAGCAAGGAAGTCAGGACCACAAGGGGCACACCCACCCACTGAGACAAGGGGGCTGATCTACTGGGAGCTCACCAAGGCCAGCTGGACTGTTACCAAAACAGCATGGGATAAGACCGGACTCTTTGAACATGGCGAACAATGATGGCTGATGAGAAGCCAAGGACATTGGCACGGGGTTTTGACCCTACTTCATGTTCTGGCTTTGTGGGAGCCTAGCCAGTCTGGTTGTTCACTTTCCTAGACATGGACAGAGTGGGGCGGACCTTGGACTTTCCACAGCGCAGGGAAACCTGACTGCTCTATGGACTGGAGAGGGAGGGGGAGAGGAGTTTGGAGGAGGGGGAGAGGGGTGGGAGGAGGGGGAGGGAAAGGGGAGGCTGGGAGGAAGCGGATACTTTTTTTCCTTTTCTCAATAAAAAAAAATATTTAGCTAACTTGTACATTCATAGTAAAGGAGACAAGTGTTTTACATGTATGATGCAGGAGCCTACCAGGAAATGAGAGTCCAAGTTTTAAGCAGAGTTTAGTTCTTCCTCTTGTGATTTTCCTTCAGCTGCATGCCCTCCCTTATTTCACAGTGGCAGTTTACCCAGAATCCTGCTGTCTTGTCCAGAAAACATTCCAGTTCACTCTAAGTTTTCATTACTCCATGCCACACTTTGTCAATCAGTAGCCATGAAAATGAAACTCACACAAAAACTCTTACTTCTTCTGAATGATTCTTTTCCTTCCCTATTTCCATCTTCCGTCTTTCCTTTCATCTTCAGTCCCTTCCTTCCTACTTTTTTCCTCCCTCCCTCCTCCCTCCCTCCTTTTCTCTTCTCTTCTTCTTTTTCTTCCTCCTTCTTCTTCATCTTCCTTCTATATCTTCTTCTTTTCTTCGATGCAGGACCGCATATCCCATGTAGCTTAGGCTGGTCTTAAAGTTTCTGTGTAACAGAGGCTGATCTTGAATTTCTGCACCTCTTCTCACTACCTTCTCAAGTTCTGAGATGCCGGGAATGCACCACCATGCCTGGCACCCAAGTGAAAAGACTCTTTAAACCTCTTTCCTGCTGTTTTCCATTGAGTTAAGTAGCTGCTCCTTAAGCAACTGCTGTCCTAATCAGCACTTGCAACACAGAAGCTACAAACAGTGCTTCAGTTGCACTGGTGGTAGCAAGTTTTATCTTGATCTCTAACCGCTGTAGAACTCAGGATTCAAGGGGCGAGGTGAAATTCTGCTCCTTTAGAGATGCTGAATAGCAAGTAGCTAACCTCCTCTCCTCCCTTGTGTCTCCCCCCCCCCAAAATTAGCACCCCTTCTGCTTTACTCCCACATAAGAACCCTGGCTACAAATGGTTCCTCCCTGCCACTTCCTGTCAGCTAGTTGCTAACTCAGTATCTTGATTGCAGGTTAATTTTATTTAATCAAACAAATGTAACATGTCTTTGCATGATTAAACAAATATTTCACAGCATGAATAATTGGAACACATCTTAAATAAATATTCCACAACACTTTCCCTTTGCATGAAGCTCAAGTTTGTCATCTGAGTTGTGAGTCTAGTACGAATTTACTTAGAACAGTGGATGAAGCAGAAATTAGAAGTGCCCTCTTAATATTTATGTCTGAGTTCCTTTCTTTACCTGTTATGGCCTTATTTCTTGTTCAGTAACTTGAGCGTAATAATACTATTTCTTAATAAGTCTAAACAAAAACAAAAGTTGTGCTGAAAACTAACACCCAAAGCAAAACCAAAAACTAGAGCAGTGGTGGGTTGTGTGGATGGCTAGTCAGGGCTACATAGTCAGATCTTGTCTCAACAAAACAAAAACAATGTCCCCTCAAACAAGAAAATAAACTGCGATGTTACTTGGAATGGAGCATATGCTATGATCACTAAGGGCTTAAAATCTCCCAGGGGCCAGAATTGAACATACCATAAGGGCTAAATTATACCAGATAAATCAGTAGTTGTTTTTTGAACATCTTTTTATCCCATGAAAGGTTAAATGAGGCATTTTGTGAAAGCAGATAGCTCATAGGAGAGTCTTGTAGCATTTTATTTCTCCTTCCACACAGTCTGGTTTTTAGTCTCCGTCTTCTCTTGGTCCATTCCTTCCCTGACCAGAAAAATGAAGGATGCCTTTCAGTTTCTTTCCTTCAGGCATCCTTGGATGACTTTCTCCGGTGCACTCTCTGCCCAGAACCTATAACTAATTATCTTATGTTCCAGAATCCTAAAAGCAAACAAGGAAGAGTAGAGAGGAGATGACAACAGCATAGTTGGCTGTCCATATTGGCAGATTCCAGACTTGGATTCAAGCAACTGTGGGTTCTGAGTATGCATCTGGACTGCTCGTGTACAGGCAGTCTTGTCATTTTGTATAACAAACACACTATAATAACCATTTATAAAACATTTGCATTGTGTTAAGTGTTATAACCAATTTAGAGGTGATTAAAATTCATTAGAGGTTATGGGTAGGCGGTTAAGTGCAAATACTACATCAGTTCCCATGAAGGATTTCAACATTCTTTGATTGTTCAGAGGTGGGGTGGGTCCTGAAATCAGGGCTTTGTGGGTGCTAAAGTATGCATACATTTACATAATGCATATTAAGTACAGGGAAACATATACATATTATGTGTTACCTTCTAAATTCCTTGTAATTGATTAAAGCTTGTTGACAGTATAAAATATGATTTCCCTATTGCCTCATTCAGAAACAGATCTAAGAATTCTTGTGAAAGACTCTTATTTACAAGAATCAGAGCACAACCGAGGAAGACAACTGATGCGCAAGGTAATCCTACTTCTGCGATGCAGGCTATATTTTAAGATATGCTAGTTGTCAGGAAGTACATTTTAAAGTCATTGTCATTAGCGCCAACAGTGCTCATGTATGTGCTGCCTTCATTTTGGTACCACGCACCTCCCCACTCTTCAGGCTAGAGATGATAGACTTGGGTGAGTCCTGCTGACCCTATGGAGAAGTCCACTAGCCTTTTTGACACTGTGTGTAGATGTTAACTTTCCTATGTGAATAAGGTTTTCTTGCTCTCACATGGGCTTGGTGGGCGGAATTTTTCATTGCTCAAGAGACACCTACCACACAATCCTGAGATTGCTGCATTTTCAGAGATTTGCTGTTAAGTTTCAGCATCACTAGCCATCACTACCAATATGAAAATGTCCCTTGAAAGGAAGACTATTGTGGTGGATGGTTTTCTTTTTTTGTTTAGATTTTAGGCATGGGAGCAGTCACAGAGGAGCCCCTCCATCCTCTATTTCTTCTGTGAAAGTCCCCTTCCTTCATGTGTCAAATCTGCTGTCAAGAGTGTCATTTTTCTAAGGAAGGCATTTGATTTTAGCCTACCCGAGTTATGTAGGAAAGATCACAGACAAGATGACTTCAGTTAAAACATATTGAACATTTTTGCGTGATCTTCCTGTCTTACTGTGTACAAGCCACAAGATTAACATTTAAAAATAGCTTCATATCTCTGTGGTATTCTACCTCAGCTGTCAAATCTAACTCCAGATAAATAAATTAGCTGTTTGAATGGATGATTTATGACTCACGTTTTGCTTCTAAACAACAGTTTGGATGATGGTGTTGGATTTATCTGGCCAGTTACATGTTAGCAGACGACCCTGCTTCTTAATTAGACACTCATCCACACAAAATGTGTTTCTAGTGATCGATTCTGGAAAGGACTCTCATCAAATTCAAGTTTCACTAAGCTGTAGAGACTTCTAAATTGAGTCATAAAGGGTGGACAACTATTGGTAGGGTTTTACCTAAAATTTGGCTGAATATAGAGCATGGGCATTCGATTCTTAGTTGGCCAGCAAATCTCTGGTCAAGGCTGTCCATGAGCCTCAGTGGTCTGGTGTTGGTAGGGCAGGTATCCAGGAAGATAGGAATCCAGTAGGGTTTCTTTCATAATTTCAATGAAAGGTTTGCTTCTATTTAGAACTGTTGTCCGAAAACAGCTGGTTTACACATATGTTAAAGTTGTACATTGGCCTCCCAACATTCTTGAGGTGATTGCTGTCACACAACTTTACTCTCAAACGTGTTTTATGGGATCTGTTACTTCAGAATAAAGGCGATATGCATGGAGGCCATTATTTGTACTTTTTGATGTGAGAAAAATTCCTTTAAGGGAAGTGATACTAAATGTTTGGCCCTTCAGAAGTGCACGGTGTTGAGTACCATTGTGCTGGAAAGTTGTCTTGTACGCATGCTTTCTTCTCTAAGGTAAAGTCTCACTACTTGTCTCAGTGTAAAGAAGGAAAGGTTTTCGACTATGAATTGTCCATACCTAATTGTTTTCCTGTAGGATTTGACTTGGTGTAGTGGATAATTTACACATTATCCTTTGAAGCAATACTTTATTAATACTTATTTATTTCAATGATTTAGATTAAATGTTTATAGTACATCCCTTTAATAGTTATTTAAAACTATATTATTTTTGAAGAATTTTATTTTATATAACAATATTCATGTTAATATAATTAAGTAAAAGAAAAATGGAAACTATGTCAGCATTATTTATAAAATTAAAACTAAAACCAGAAGAACTTATGCAGAAAAATTATTCAAAAATTAGCCACAGCATCTTTTTAAATCCCAAATTTTCATACAAATATGACTTCATATGGATAAAACAAAAGCATAATTCAAAGAAGAGAAAAATTCATATGCTGGTGCCTGTAGAGACCAGAAAAAGGCATCAGACTCCTGGAGCTGTAGTTGTGAGCCACCTGACATGGTGGGTGTCAGGAACAGAATTCTGAAAGAGTAGCACTAGCTCTTCACCATTTGCTTAAGTCTGTTTGACCTGGTTTTTGTCTGCAGTACCCAAGTCACCATATAGTGCTTATTATTTGGGTGAAGGAGCTCAAGTCAAAGGGGACACTATGTGGGGCAATGGTGATTGGACGGTGGAACTGTGGAATCCTGGAGCACAGAGACATGTTGGCATCTCCTGGAGTATGAATGAGAGATGCTTTGACCCCTGCTGATCTCAGTGCAATGCTTCTGTTCAGATGAACTCTTTGGGTATTATGATAGCATGAAACAGTATGGATTACAAATTTCCTGTAAAATTACTGAAAAACTGAATTGCTGCATAGATTCTAGTTTTTACTGAGCAAGTTAATATTTTTCAGATTTATTATGAGTTTTGGAATGCAATCAACATTTACAGTAGCCTAGGAATTCCAAGTTGTAGAGGCAAATCATTTTTAGGTTACTCATACAGTAAATCTAATTTAACAATTATGAATTAAATGACTTAATATGTATGAAGTTTTATAAGAATGTCAGGAAATGCATGCACTACTACTGTTATTAATAACCAAGAAATAATAACATTTAATAAATTCTTTCCATTTATTATTAAGATACTATAGGCTAAACAAAGACCCAGATAAAGTCCTTAGAATACAGTTGAAATAAGTGTCTTACAATAGAGGTAGGATAAGACAGGTCTTGAAATCTTTTGATTGGCTGTTAAAGACACAGCTAATTGGTCTAATATAATTAAGTCTTTAGGGTATTGTTCTTGAAGTTCCAAAACTTTTGGAGCAATTTAAAATTATGACTTAAAAAACTTCAAAATTCCCCAAGAGCGAGAAGTCTTTAAATGACTTCATTGAGCCTTAAGACAATTCTTTGGAGAATTTCCTGGATCTTACACAGAGCAGTGTGAAATGTGCTGTATTCTCAGACGAAACTGCTCAATATTTAATGTTCACCATTTGAGTTGGAAGTAGCAACAGCAACTGTGTTCCTGTTGGAAACACATGCCCTAGAAAGGTTTGAAGTAATTTGGAAATGTCTTTTGTAAATTACCCTTTTCAATGTTTTCCAGGTAATTTGTCTTGTTGCATCACAGCCCCCCCCCCCCCCCAGTGGTAACTGCTTCTTTAGAAAGTCATCAGACTCATGGGCAACTTTGTAGAATAGAATGAAAGTCATGGGAAAATAGTCTACTGTATGTTGCAATCCGGGAGGTAAGCTGGTCCTCCCTCCAGAACATGCCAATCATTATCAACAAGCAAGTGTGTCTTAATGAACTGAGTTGATAGAAATCTCATGCTTTGGGGATGGGACATTTTTTATTAGGGAGACTGTTAAATTTTATTAGGGAGACTATTAAATCTAAGAGTACCATCTTCTTTTGTTCCAATGAAATCATTGCACTTTTGCCATTGGATTTGTTCTCTCGATCAGAATATAGAATGTTTACACATCTAAGAGAACCATCTCCTTTTGTTCCAATGAAATCGTTGCACATTTGCCATTGGATTTGTCCTCTTGATCAGAATGTGAAGTGAAGTGTTGTATTAATTTCAGTGAAGTGATTTACTTCACAGCAAAAAAAAAAAAAAATCAGTTTTGTTTGGTTCAGGTTGGAAACAGAGTGTCGTATCAACAACGAGTGGGCAGCATTTTGCCTTGGTTCCTGGTCTGGGTCATCTATCTGGGAAGGCTACTTAGGATGCTTGATTTTGCTCTTCAGTGCATCTTTCGGTTTTAGAGTGACAGGAGGAGAAATGGAACACTGAGTCAGTAACTGAAAGGAAAAATTGGACTCATTTTTACATGAGTGCTGGAGGAATGATATTAAATAGTTAAAATTTCCCCTTTGTTGTTGGCAAGGCATTTCTATGGCGGCTAGAGATGTACTGTTGTTTCTGGTCACGTCTTAGGCTGGATTTTAGATGAATGAACTGAAGTAGCTCTTAGTGAAAAATGTCAGCCTGTGAGCTTCATATTTTAAAATGTGGGATTATGTAATAATCTTTTTACTCTTCACAGTGGAGTAAATGGACCTTGGTAGACTGTATCTATCTCAACTCATAGATGTGATATAGGTTTATTACATTAAGAGGGAACAAGACCAATGATAGATAAAACTTTGAAGATGCTCTTTTAGTAGGGTGATATTAGGAAGTGTAAAATAACTCTGTAAGAATAAAATGTTGACTGAAAATGAAGGAAGGAAACCAAAACAATTCTTACCATATGCTGCAGGCTCTATATGCGTATTGTTTTGCTTATTTTCTCAAGAACCCGATAATAAGGCTATTAAAATTCCCATGCTATAGATGAGGACATTGAAACTAAGGAAAGAAAATTATCCAAAGTCACAGAGCTCAGAAACTGCCAAGTTAGCACTTAGATGCATGTTCTTTTATGTAGACAAAATCGACTTGACTTTACAATAACAAACTGAATGGTGGCAGTGGGTGGAAGAATGATTCTCACAGTGAGATTACTTTTAAGATATCATGTACTAGGGAATTAAGATTTGGGAGACTTTGTTTATAACACAGCTTCAAGAGCATCTGGGATTTAGATACAAAAGAAACAAGCACATTTAGCTTATAAGAGAATCTCAAAGTATAAAGGGTGAGATAAGGACAAAATATAAAAAAATACCTTAATTGTGGCCAGAAGCCATTAGAAGTAGTAAAAAGGTGATTAAAATGGGCTCAAAGATTCAATTCAGATCTTAAACTTGTGTAGTTTTGTGAATAAGGAGAAGCAGTCTGTTATAAACTGCTCATTTCCAGAAATTATTATTTTTTATCTCATGGATTAGTTGGAATACTGCTAAAGGAGTCTCTGTTAATGTTCAGAAATATCACTGGGTTCTCTCTCTCTCTCTGTGTTAACATCTGAGGGAGACAGGAGGGAGTAGTATGTCTCTAAAGGTTAAGAAGCAGAGCTGGTTGATGACATTCTGAGGAAGGACTTTGGTGGCACTAGTCACTGTTCCTAATTTTTGGGTGCTTGCAGTGTATGTCTTTCTGATGAATTACTCAGTGAGAAAGGAGAAAGGTAATGGAGCTTTCACTTGGTGGATGTCTCTGTCATCACAGGCTTTCATCTGGATCCCTTTAGAGTAGACCTGGGGATCAGTTAAAAGATGCTTTACAAAATGAGACAATAAACCAGAGACTAGAAAGCAATATATAGAAATCACATTTATGACAGACTTCTCATCAACATTCTCTTTCTCTCTCTCCCTTCCTCCCTCTCTGTCTATGTCTCTCTCTCTCTCACCCCTCCACATAACTGCCTATTCTAAATATATATATGTATGTGTGTGTGATATGTGTGTATATATGAAGAAATATGAAAACCTAACAGCAAAACATTTGAAATAGGCAAAAGACACAAACATTTTACTAAAAATGAATATAAACAGGGCAATAAAGAATAAGGAAAGATGTTCAACATCAGAACACCAGTGCTCATTGGGGAAATATAAGTAAAATCTTTAATGAGATATCTCTGTATACCAATTGAAATGAATTAGAAGACACAGCTGGCAATTCCTAATGTTGATAAAGATCAGAGCTCCTGAGACTCTTACACGCTGCTGCTTGGAAGATGCACACGATACAGCCTTTCTAGAACTGCTATACATTTGCTATGAGATTGTAATCCTAATAGTGGATCTCTACCTTAGAAACCTGGAACCTTAGCACACAAAACCCAAGGCTCAGATTTATATGGCTGCTTTATTCATTACTGCCCCCAAACAGAGACAGCTCAAATGCCCTTCCAAGGACAAATGGGTAGATAATTAGAACTTCCAGGCAACAAAAAGCTACCCAGCATTTACAGCTTGAGTGAATCTTAAAGGAATTTGGTAAACAACAGAAGCCCAACATAGTTTTATTTTATGAGATCCTGAGAAACTGAAACCTTAGGGACAGAAAACATATCCATGCTTGACAGGTTTTAGAAGAGGCTACTAAAAATGGAGTAGTATAGAAGGGGACAGGTTATGGATCTGTGACTCGGTCATGGTGGCAATTACATGCATCTATAAATGCTTTATCATTCGTAATTGAACATTAAAAGATTAAAAGGTCGATTGTTTTATATGACGTGCAAGTGTCTGTATGCATCTAAAATGAAAAGAATGATTCTATCTTTAGTGTCTCCCCCTGAGTCATTTTCATTTTGACATGATTTCCTATTATGAGGCTGCCATGAAATGGACCTGGTTTCGGGTAACTGGGCACTCTGTGCAGGCATATTCATTTCTGGTTTCGACCCTGCAGAGTCTTGCGCTTCTTTTGATAGTTTTATACATAGGGGTTACTGTTGAGCTCTTTGATGGAACGTAATCTGCTTTTTTTCAAATAATAAACCACATCTGTGATATAACAATTGTATATTACCTTTATGTTCACACACACAAAAGTCTTGATTAAACATGGGTCACAGGAAGAGAGTCTTGAGTTTGAGCCTAGGTTTTGACATATACTACTGTAGCTCTATTGACTTTAAAATGGCAATGTTCTAAAATTTAAGTGACACAGTTTATTAAAAACAAACTGCAGAGTCCTTAGCTCATCACTGATGACCAATGTGATAACTTATCTCTCACAGCCCTCTCCCCACATTGCTTCCTTTCTTTCTCCTTTCAGCCTTTCTATCATTTTTTGTCTAACACATTCTTTATTTCATTGAGTCTAGTGCAAATTTTTATACTTTTTTCATTGATATACTTGGATCTGCTTTAGCATAGAACATGACTTTTAATTTTTTTAATTCTTACAGGTAAAAGGAAGGCAATACAATGGAATGGGAAAACCGAACTCTTATGGAGGAATTTTTTCTGAAGGGGCTTTCTGGTTACCCAAGGCTTGAGCATCTCTTTTTCGTGCTCATCTTAATGATGTATGCAGTCATCCTTGTGGGCAATGGCACTCTTATTATCCTCAGTATTTTTGACTCCCACTTTCACACCCCTATGTACTTCTTCCTGGGAAATCTGTCCTTCTTAGACATCTGCTTCACGACCTCCTCTATTCCCTTCACCCTGGTACGCTTTCTCTCAGAAAGAAAGACCATTTCACTCTTCGGCTGCGCAGTGCAGATGTTTCTTGGTTTAGCCATGGGGACAACAGAGTGTGTGCTCCTGGGTATGATGGCTTTTGATCGCTATGTGGCCATCTGCAACCCTTTGAGGTACCCTATCATCATGAGCAAGAGTTCCTATGTGACCATGGCAACTGGGTCCTGGTTTTCAGGGGTTGCCAACTCTGCAGTACAAACGGCATTTGTGATGCGACTGCCTTTCTGTGGAAATGTCATCAATCATTTTCTCTGTGAAATTCTGGCTGTCATGAAGATGGCTTGTACTGACATCTCGGGCAACGAATTCCTCATGATTGTGGCCACAACTTTGTTCACTTTGATGCCGCTGCTCCTCATTGTCGTCTCGTACTCTTTAATCATTTCTAGCATTCTCAAAATTCGCTCAGCTGAGGGGAGAAGCAAAGCCTTTTCTACCTGCTCAGCCCACTTTACTGTGGTGATAATATTCTATGGAACCATCCTCTTCATGTACATGAAACCCAAGTCTAAAGACCCACTCAATGGGGATGACTTGGATGCTACAGACAAACTTATTTCCATGTTCTATGGGGTTGTGACTCCCTTGATGAACCCTTTAATCTACAGCCTCAGAAACAAAGACGTGAAGGAGGCCATAAAAAGTCTGAAGAGACGGTTTTTAGGCAAATGAATGGTCAACATGTTGGACACTGTGGGAGACTCAAGATTGGAATTTTAGTGGCTTTTCTTTCTCGCTTGTCCTTTACGCATTGTGTTAATGTTTTTATGCCAAGAGACAGCATTTCAAAATTGTTGCATGCTCACTGAGAATGGTCAAGGTCTGGAAAGAATAAGGAAAAAAAAACAAAGATAACATTGAGAAATAATTACTTTTTGACATTTTGGGCAGCATCTTCTTAATTCTGTATTTTTTTTACAATATTAGAACTGAGCATATATGGCATTTTTACAAACCTAACTTTATTTTACAAGCAATTGCTCTTCAAATCCTTCAACATAAATAGTCTGGGCTGTGAAAAATGTAAAACAGAAATGTCTGATAATACTTTATCAACCTTTGCCTCTCAGAGTTCTCTGTTGTGGTATATTAATCTCAAATTTTTTATAGTCACAAAATGTTATATCTTTTCACAGCTTTTAGGCTTTTTTTTTTCCTGCTGTGTTCTAAGGATGCTGAGAGTTAGAACTGTAAAGGAAGCAGATAAATAGGATTTATGGGTATGGTCCATACAATCAATGAGTGTTTTTAAAAAGTCATTTCTTTCAGCTTTATACATTAGCTTTAACATAACAAATGTACAAAACTGAAATATGGGTTTAAAATTAGCTTACTAAGGCCAGGAGATGGTCCAGTGGGTAAAAGCACTTGTCTCGCAGACCTGGCAACCTGAGTGTGATCCCCAGATCAACAAAAGATGGAAACAGAGATTATGCAAAATTGTACACCATGGTGTGGGTGACCTCTCATCATGCACATACACAAATAATTATCATGATAATTAGAAACTTAAAAATCGGCTTACTGGTTCACATATGAACATTTATATATTTCATTGGACATAGGGTAACAGCATTCCCATTTCTAAGAAGCCAGATTTCTTTTCGGCTCTGAGGAAAGGACAGTACTTTCCCAAGTCTTAGACGGCTAGGTAGGCTCTTTATTCTTAATAAGAATAGCAGAATTTATGACTTGTCTCTTGAAGTAGAGAATTTTGTGCCCTCCACAAGCCAAGGAAGCAGAGGCTTAAATGTTTTTAGGTAGGTGACAGCTTGTGCTTCCTTGACTTTACCCTCAAGTTTTGATTTTATTTGAAGAACACTTCTAATTTACCCCCCAAGACGAATAACAGAGTCTGTTCAGTAGTGTGCCATACTCTAGAACGTCTACTTTAGTAAATAAATTGTATCTTGATCGCTCAGTAAATTCAAGGACTTTGGGCAAAACATTTTTTAAGATAAACATTGGATAAATATAGAATCCTTGAGTGTACATATTCATTTAATATTTTTAAGTTTCCGTTTCAATTTTAGAGGAAGGGCCATGAAGTACTCATGGCTTACATTTAATTACTTCCAGATTCCATTATTGTTATTTATAGATTAAATCTGCTGGCAAGGACAGAGACTATCAAAGTATCAATTCCACAACCCAACACAGCAGGCTATATATAATAAACTTAGTTCCCATACATCAATCCCTAATATTCCATGCCCGTAAGAAGTCTACAAATTAGGTACTCTGTGTTTCACCACAGGCCATCCTTGATACCCAGGCATTAGCCAACCACTACATGGCTTAAATCCAGCTACTTCCATAAGCTTCCTGGGATGAGATATATAGCTTTTAAACATTACACTTAGACATTTAGATAGAAAATTATTTGAAAAAGAATACATTAAAGCACAATTTACCTTCAGAGTAGGAGACCAGGAAGGTTTTTTTCCCCCAGAGTTGTAAGACCAAGGTCTTTGAAGAATGACTCTTGTCACTCTTAATGTGTTCACGTGTTCCGAATTGCTGGGCATGTGTATGATTATAATTTTGATTTACTTTAATACCATAAATACAGTCTTTGAGTCTTCAGAGGGCTTTTGATTAAGATTTGTTTTAAAGGCTCATTGAAGCCGGGCAGTGGTGGTGCATGCCTTTAATCCCAGCACTTGGGAGGCAGAGGCAGGTGGATCTCTGTGAGTTCGAGACCAGCCTGGTCTACAAGAGCTAGTTCCAAAACAGGCTCTAAAACCACAGCGAAACTGTCTTGAAAAGCCAAAATAATAATAATAATAATAATAATAATAATAATAATAATAATAATAAAGGCTCATTGAGAATTCTTTGGTTGCATTTTTAACAATGCTTCTTCCTAACTTGGGAGCATAGTCAGACGAGCTGGCACAGAATGCTAGGTATTTTTCAGAGAGAGTGTGTGCAGCTAATTTTTGATTAGTGCATGGCACTGCCCCTTCAGGTTTCTAGTCATGCCGTCTCATAGCAGTGTATCTTAGTAGCACGGCTAATATGACTGATGTCAGTCCAAAATGATGCCTAATCACTGTTCATAGAAGAGCTCTAAACCAGAAAAAGAGCTTAAATGGTACATAAAAGATGAATTTGGCATTAACATTAATTTTCCAGAAAAAACTCATTATGAAAGCCTGAAGATTTTTTCTTTCTGTTTCCATAGAGATAACATTTGCTTTATTAAAATGGATGTGTTTCACATTTATAGTGTGAAAATAACATTTTTATCTTTGATATTATAAAGTATTATAGTAGATCTTGTAATTTAAAGAACATATTTTTCACCCTTTTGTAAAAATCACTTTCTAAGTGAGATTAGATACTACGCAGTTATTTTTTATGAAGTTGAAATTTTCAGACAAGGTACACGGTCATGAATAAATGAAGGAACTAAAGAAGAATTATAATGTGGACCATGGATGTGCAACTTGAAGCCAGGTGTTGAAACATTGACTTGGGTTTGGGAAAACAATGATTGCCTGACATGATTTTTGTAAAAGACCAGGTTTGCTCAGGTGTGGGCCATGTACAAACACAGTGTTCCAAGTATTTTCTAATTTGATCAGAGAATTGTTTAGTTGCTTGAGCAAAAGAAGTGAGTGTGGAATTTTACAAAACCACTCTTGTGGAGTAAGGTAATTGGAGTAAAATTAGTGTATCCTTTTACAAATGTTTGTAGGCATAAGACTAGAAGGCATAAATGAATGAGGCACCATGCAAGGATGCTCACAGAGTGATTATAATCAGTGCTGTGTGTATCTTACTTGTTACTCACACGGTCTACAAATCCAATCCTTTCTCTTTGCCAAAAATAATAAAAACAACAAGATCAACCAAAGAATAGAGTATTCTAGCCTCTTATTATTTTTACTCAAATCTTCTTGAAATTTAACCGGATACGACTATCCTCCTGTACAACTCAGTGATTCTTTAATTCAGCCTAACCTAGCTTTGGACAGCATTTATAAGTCAAATTTAATGCATCATTTCCAGCTGTTATTTGCTATCTTTGCAGAATTTATGTCTATTTTTGCATCATCACTGCTTTAATTTTTTCATATATGATTCTAAAGTGATATTTGTTGCAAGAGAACCCAATACAGCAAATTGTACAAAGTATATATTAAAATATAGAGAGGCCTTTGTATAATACATGTATGTATTATCTGTAAATAAATTATGTGGCTTTTATATGCAATAGTATCTGGTGACTTATGGAGGTACCCATCCAGAATACATATTTAATACATTTCTTAAACTAATCTATATTTAATATCTACCTTTATGCCAGTGGTATGTTTCATTCAAAACTGTTCCCAAAGCATCTGTGTTTCTGTGCATTCACATTTTGAAGATTTATTTATTTTTTTATCATTCTCTGACAGTTTCACATGTGTGTTTAATGGATTTTAGTCATTATCAGCTTCTACTGCCCTGTCTCATGCCTGCTCCTTCCCCTCCTGGAAGAGTACCCCTCCTAGTTTCACACCTGTTCTTCTGTGTGGCCCACTGAGCCTCAGTAAGATTGCGTGGGAAACTTAAGAGCTGTGTGTTGTTTCCCTGTGTGGGTTCAGGAAAAGTGTAAGCGATTTTATGGGAAAAGAAAAGCTTGTTTGGTCTTCTAGGTGGACTTGTCTGGCGATTTCTTTTTTTTGTTGTTGTTGTTGAAAATAGATTTTTTTCCTCACATAATATATTCTGATTATGGTTTTCCATTCTATTCTCCAAGTTTCTCGCCCCATTCCCTGCCATCTACAGCCACCCCCTTTCTGTCTCTCATTAAAAAATAAGCAGGTTTATATGGAATAATTAGGAGATAAAATAATAAGATAAAACAAAAATTAACACCTCAGAATTGGACAAAACAACCAAACAGATGGAAAAGAGCCTAAGAAAAGGCACAAGAAACTTGCTCACACACTCAGAAACTCCATAAAAGACACTAAAGTGTTTTTTTTAAAATAAAAGTCAAAATATGCATGCAAAGGATCTGTAGGTTAAAAAGAGAGAAGGAAATATATAAACAAAAAATGAAAGCGTTCTTACATGATATGATGAGGCAGAAGCCTCTAAAGCAGCTTTTGAGTTCATTTACTGTTGGCCATGTACTGGTGGGCATGTGCCTACCCTTAAGAGTAATCAGCCTGTTTCTCCAGTGAGATTCCCTTGGAGAAAATCAAATGTTCATCTGAAAGTGGTTATCAATTGGAGATTGCTTCTGGCCTAGGAATGGGGATGTATGTTAACTTGTTTCAGTTCTTCTTCTTCTTCTTCTTCTTCTTCTTCTTCTTCTTCTTCTTCTTCTTCTTCTTCTTCTTCTTCTTCTTCCTCTTCCTCTTCCTCCTCCTCCTCCTCTTCTTCCTCTTCCTCCTCTTCCTCCTCTTCCTCCTCTTCCTCCTCTTCTTCCTCTTCCTCCTCTTCCTCCTCTTCCTCTTCCTCTTCCTCTTCCTCTTCCTCTTCCTCTTCCTCTTCCTCTTCCTCTTCCTCTTCTTCTTCTTCTTCTTCTTCTTCTTCTTCTTCTTCTTCTTCTTCTTCTTCTTCTTCTTCTTTTTCTTCTTCTTCATTTCCTCCTCCTCCTCCTCCTCCTCTTCCTCCTCCTTCTCTTCCTCCTCCTCCTCTTCCTTCCTCTTTTTGGTATTTTAAGACAGGATCTCCCTACACAGCTCTGGCTGTCCTGAAACTAACTATGTATTTCACGCTGACCTCCATCCCATAGTGATCTGCCTCTCTCTGCCTCCTGAGCATTCAGATTAAAGATATGTACCACCATCTTGGATATATTTTGGAATAATAAATTTCAGTATTACGAGGCTAGTATGATGCTAATAAATTCATCTAAGTCAAATTACTTTTGTACAATAACTTATGAACCCATAATATTATTGGAAAAAAGAATGAGGCCAGCATGAAGGATTAGGATGGTTGGCAGCTGGGACTTAATAGGCTAGAGGGCAATCATCAGAAGCATCACTTTGGAAGTAACATTTCAGTAAGACCTGTAAGAGGTTTAGGCATAAGGATTTTTGAAATGAAGTACTACAAGGAGAGGAAAGAGCCTGGGCAAAGGCATAAGGAAGATTAGCCCCGATATATTTGAGAATTTCCGGTAAGATGGACATGGCTGTCACTGAGAAAACAAGTGAAAAATGGTTGCAACCAGAGAGATAGGATGGAAGTAGAGTGTATGTGCTAGGAGAAGCTGACTTAAATGTGTTGCTTTATGATTTCCTCTACAAATTCTTTGAATGATTTCTGATGCTTTTGGTTTGACTCTTTAAGCTTTGACAATGTTGAATAGTTGTCATCTTATGTATCTATATGTATGAGTTTAAATATGGAAGGAACTTTACCTAACATATGCATATATAATTTGTGTATCTTATATATATTTTTATGTAATAGTATTTGATAAAGCAATAAAGAATATTTTCAGAATATATGTTTACTACATATCTTAAAATATTCCATATTTAATAATCACTTTTGTACTTTTGGCCTTTTTAATTAAAAAATGTTCTTTTTTCAAGGTGTTTAATATTTATATACAGTTTCATTTTAAGAGATATATTTCATATTCCTGCGTGGAAACACAAATGCACAAACACACACAAGCATTCACACATATCTATTCCTTAGAGCTGCTGCAATTTTCTTGATCTTTCAAAATCTATTTTGCATCATTTTTCTCAAATTTATATGAAAATTGTTCATAAGGAGATAATTCAGGCTCATATTATATACTAGCATACATTTTGAATAGTAAATCAGAAAACTGAAAGTTAGATTTGGTAAAAGACTAAACTTTGGTGATGGTGCTTCTTTATTCTTAATTAATTAATTCTTCTATCATATACTACATCCCGACTGCAGTTCCCCATCCCTCTACTCCTCACAGTCCCTTAATTCTCCTCCCCTCTCCCTTAAACCCACTCCTACTTGCTTCCCTTCAGAAAAGAGCATGCCTTCCAGAGATATCAACCAGAAAAAGCATAACAAGTTACAATAAGATGGCACAAACCCTCCTATCAAGGCTCCACAGTAGAATGAAAAAGATGTCAAGAGTTTCTATTTTGTGGAATAATTTGAGGAGTATTGACATTAACTCTTCTTCAAGAGTTTGATAGAATTCTGTCCTAAAATCACCTGGCCCTGGCTTTTTTTTTCTTGGAGACTTTTAATGATGGTTCCTATTTTCTTAGGGATTATAAGGTCTATTTAAATTGCTTATCTCATCTGGATTTAACTTTGGTAAATGGGTCCTATAAAAAATTATCATTTTTTATTAAAGATTTTCCAATTTGGTGTAGTATAGGTTTTTAAGTATGACCTTATGATTCTCTGGATTTTCTCAGTGACTATGTCCCTCTTTTCACTTTTAATTTTATTAATTTGGATATTCTCTCTTTGTCTTTTAGTTAGTTGGATAAGGGTTTGTCTATCTTGCTGATTTTCTCAAAGAACTAACCCTGTTTCATTGATTCTTTGCCGTTTTCACTTTGTTTCTACTTTATTGATTTCAGCTCTCAGTTTATTTCCTGCCATCCGCTCACTCCTTTTTGTTCCAGAGCTTTCAGGTGTGCTGTAAGTTGCTCGTAAGAGACTTCTCTAATTTCTTTATTAAGGCACTTAGTGCTATGAACTTTTTTCTTAGCACCACTTTCATTGTGTCCCATAAGTTTGGGTATGTTGTGCATTGATTTTCCCTGAATTCTAGGAAATATTTAATTTCTCTCTCTCTCTCTCTCTCTCTCTCTCTCTCTCTCTCTCTCTCTCTCTCTCTCTCTCTCTCGATCCAGTAGTCATTCAGTAGAGAGTTGTTCAGTTTTCATGAGCTTGTAGGCTTTCTGTTGTTGTTGAAATCCAGCTTTAATTTGTGGTGGATTAATCTGATAGGATGCAGGGTGTTATTTCAGTTTTACTGTATTTGTTGAGATTTACTTTGTGACCGAGTATGTTGTCAATTTTGGAGAAAGTTCTGTGAATTGCTGAGAAGAAAGTGTAGTGTGTTTGGGTGTAATATTCTGTAGATATCTGTTAGGTCCATTTGGTTCTTGATGTCAGTTAATTCCAGTATTTCTCTGGTTAATTTTTGTATGGATTATCTGTCCATTGGTGAGAGTGGAGTATTGAAGTTTCCTACTATTAATTTGTGATGGTCAATCTATAATTTAAGCTTTAGTAATGTTTCTTTTACGAATGTGGGTGCCCTTGTGTTTTGGTCATAGATAGTAAGGATTGAAGCTTCATTTTGGTGGATGTTTCCTTTGATGGGTATCAAGTGTTCTTTCCCATATCTTTTGATTAATTTTGGTTTGAAATCTATTTTGTTAGATATTAGAATGGCTACACCAGTTTGCTTCTAGGTTCATTTTCTTTGAAAATCTTTTTTCAAACCTTTACTCTGAGGTAATGACTATTTTTGATGCTGAGGTGTGTTTCTTGTATGCAGCAGAAGGATGGATCCTGTTTTCACATCCATTCTGTTAGTCTGTGTCTTTTTATTGGGAAATTGAGCCCATTGATATTGAAAGATATTAGTGACCAATAATTATTAATTCCTGTTATTTTGTTTTTATTGTTGCTATTTTTATTGGTAGTGGTTGTGTGTCCTTCCCTCTTTTTTTTTTTTGCTGTGAGATTACTTATTTCCTGTGTTTTCATGGGTATAATTATCTTCCCTGGGCTGGAGTTTTCTTTCTAGTATCTTCTGTTGGGCTGGATTTGTAGACAAATATTATTTGAAGTTGACTTTTCATGGAATATCTTGTTTTCATCATCTATGGTGATTGAAAGTTTTTCTGGGTAAGTAGTCTGTGCTAGCATCTGTGGTCTCAAGTTTGCAGGACATCTCTCCAGGCCCTTCTGGATTTTAGAGTCTCCATTGAGAAGTCAGGTGTAATTCTAATATGTATACCTTTATATGCTGCTTGTTCTTTTTCCCTTATAGCTTTTAATATTCTTTCTTTGTTCTTTTGTGTAGTGTTTGGTTATGTGGTGATATGACTTTCTTTTCTGCTCCAAACTGTTTGGTGTCTATAAGCTTCCTGCACCTTTATAGGCATCTCCTTCTTCAGGTGAGAAAATATTTCTCCTATGATCTTGATGAAAATATTTTCTGAACCTTTGAGCTGGATTTTTTCCTTCTTCTCTTCCTATTATTCTTAGGTTTGGTCTTTTCATAGTGTCCCAGATTCCCTGCATATTTGTGTCAGGAATATTTTAGGTTTGGCATTTTCTTTGACTGATATATCTTTTTCTTCTGGTCTTTCATTTTTTCCTTTTAGCAATTTCTTTTGAAATAAAGGGAAACTAAAGTAAGGGTTTCTATGCCTCCATACCTGGTAACAGTAGCACAGGTGTTTGTTGACATTAATTCTTGCGACCTACCAGCATGAGGTATCTTACCTTTTCTTTTTTCCTTCTTTCAGTGATGTTTTTAGTTTTCAGGATACAGCTCCTTCACTCCCATGGTTGCACTTTTCTTTTTCTCTTAAAAATTATGAGCAGATTGATAACCAATTCATCTAAAATACAATGGGATTGCTGAATTTTTTTAAAAAAAGAATGGAGAGCTGAATGAATGAGCTTTGTACTTTTCCACTTTACATGCTAGTTCCTTCTGCCTTTGATTTTTATGTTAAGGGATGTAATATGCAGGATGTTTTGAATGTGCCCACCTTGACCTAAAAAGTATCTTCAATGTTAAAATACAGTGGAGAAGTCTTTGTACACAGAAAGGAACATTTTAAAAAATGCTTTCTTATTCAATATCATTGCTGAAGATTTCCAGATGGTTATATATTTCCACATAGACTTTCTTTTCTTCTGTGTTCTATAAACACAGAAGATTGTTTTGGAATGCTTTGCTTTAAAGCAGTCTAGGCATCATCTCTGCTATTGACATTTTAATGCTATAGTATCCTTTTGTGTTATTTTAACAGCTAAATAACAGAATGTTTAAAAAAATGAGATGTCATTCATAGGTCTATAAATGGAATAACAAAATATCAATATCTGTTCTTTCTTGTGATTCCTGAAAAACTGACGTTACATGAGACTTTGGTACTCCAATACTACTTATAATCTGAAAATTAGAGTCTGGAACTATGAGGGAAAAATATTCTTAAAAAATTCTTTAAGGGGAAAAAAAACCTTCTAAGGTCATAGTTGGAGCAATAGGGGGAAAACGCTCAAAAAGAGAGGAGAGTCAGTGTCTAAGTAGGCCTTACAAAGCCTGAAATCCAATCATTTTATCTTTCAATTAAATTTATATATTTATTTATTTATTTTACATCCTGACTGCAGTTTTGCCTCTGCTCTTCCCATTTCCTCTCCTCCCATTCACTCCTCCTCTGTTTCTGCTCATAAAGGGTCAGGCCTCCCATGGGCATCAACAAAGCATGGCACATCAAGTTGCAGTAAGACCAAGCCCTTCTTCTTGTATTAAGACTGGGCAAGGCAATCCAGTATGACAATAGGTTTCCAAAAGCCAGTCAAAGTATTAGAGACAGCCCCTGCTCACACTGTTAGGAGTCATACAAGTAAACAAAGCTACACAACTATCACATATAGAGGGCCTAGGTAGGTCACATGCTGTCTCCTTCAACCAAATTATTTTAATCTGATGTGGGATTCCCCTCTTTATGCTGTGAATATGTTTTGTTACTATTGGTTAATAAAGAAGCTGCTTTGGCCTATGGCAGGGCAGAATATAGCTAGGTGGGAAAACTGAACTGAATGCAGGGAGAAAGAAGGTGAAATCAGGCAAATGCCATGTTGCTGCTAAAGGAGAAATATGCCAGAACTTTACTGGTAAGCCACAGCTTTGTGGAGATACACAGCTTAATAGAAATGCATTAATTTAAGATATAAGAGCTATCTAAGAATATGCCTGAGCCATTGACCAAACAGTGTTACAATTAACAAAGTCTTTTTGTGATTATTCAGGTCTGGGTGGCCAGGAAATGAAAGAGCATTCTCTGTTTACATAATGGCACCTAAATGTTAGGCAAAAAATTTCCACTTAAAGTTCGAGAAAGCTTTAAAAAGAAAAAGATTCCACACAGAAAAGAACAGAGTCAAGCATGGCTTCTTAGTAGCAGCATTGTCTCAGGTGGACTCTGTGTGCTATAGGCAAGCAGAGGCATGGTTCCTTTAAGAGAGGTTTCTTGATTCAGACTTAGCAGCAAAAACCTTGGAGCTCTTTTAAAGAGGCTCTGTCACCAAACACTTAAATGGTGTTTATGAGCAGTTGGTGACAGCTTTCGTGATAGCAGCATGGACCTTGAAACTCTACAGAGTTTGTGACTCCTGCTAATACCTCTGCCATGAAGCTAGACTCTCAAAAAGCTAAGGGAATGGGGGAGACAACAGTCAAAGCTAAAGCTTTAATCCTAGCCATATTGCTTAGCAAATTAACGTCTCGTGCTCAGAAAAAGGTAGAGATATACAGTAAAGACATATTCAGAAAAAAAACCCTCTAAACTGTTTACAGTGTATTTAAAAATATACATAGGCTTGGGAGAGAAAAGAAAAAAGATAGAGAAAGCCCTTTAAAAAAGAAATAGAATAGTCAGGTGTGGTGGCACACACCTTTAGTCCCAGCACTTAGGAGTCAGAGGCATGCACCTGTGAGTTCAAGGGCAGCCTAGTCTACAGAGTGAGATCCAGGACAGCCAGGGCTAGACAGAGAAACTGTCTCAAAAAACTAAAAGTTAAAAAAATAAAAATAAATGAAATATAGTTTTAAAAGTTACATAAAGATGGAAAACACACAAAGTCTCTAGTATATGTATATTATTGTGTTTTATTTGAATTTTTGGCTGTGAATGAGGTAGCTACAAAGAGACAATTCATTGTATGGACAATTAAGCTATAACAACATACATATTTTAATGGTATCTTGACATCAATTTGAGTTTAAGTATATACTACTTTGGAAAAGAGTTTCTGCTTTTGTTACCACAGAAGATGAGAACCTATGTATTCCTTCTAGTATAATGTGGTTTGATGGAACAAGACCTCTGTGAAGCCTAAAATTACTTTGCCCAACAAACAGCAGGAAGCAATGCCCAAATTCCCAAAAATGATTGTTTATAAATATTTGTTTTTACTTAAAGTGGGTTGATTATAAGTGTTTTATCTTATTGTTCTTCTAGCCTCTACGTCGTTTATTTTTTTCTTGATTTTAGTTATCGCAAGTCCCTACCCCTAGATGAAAAGCTAAATAGTGGCTTCTGAGAGAAGGAGAATCCATGTTCTTCAGGGATGAGCCTCTTGATATGTTATTAAATACCAAGTGATCTATCCTAAACCCAAATATATAAACGTCACACTAAATGGACTCTGTAAGGTGTGTGTGTCTGTAAAAATAATAATTATAGAAAGTATGACCATAAATTTGTAAGGCAGTGATGGGGAGATATGGGAGCAGTTGGAGAAGGGAGAAATGAGACTCAGAAATAATGTGAATATGGTACTTATGTATAAAATCTCAGAATGATTTAAAACACTGAACAGAAATAGAGTAAAAGAAGGAACAGTGGCCACATCACAACTTCTGATTGCAATTATTGTAACACGTTGCCTTGAATTACTCCAGATTTTACCAATATAGTACATGGTGTGATAATCTATAGAAAAATAAATCTTTTAATCAGAGACATGTTTCATCAGGTAAAGACATTTGAGGCCAACACTGATGACATGTTTGACACTCATGAGAGAAGGAGAGCAATGTCCCTCACAAGCTGTACTTTCTCCACTTCTGTACACATGCGTGCACACATAAACACATAAATAAATGTAACACAGTTTCAAGAAAGAAAACCTACCATTATTTCAGAACCAGTAGCTCAAACAATAGTACGAAATCAAAGATAGAATGTGAGATTATGATTCTGAGTGAGTCTATGGTCGACCAGCTTCTCTTATTGGAGTCCAAGCAAAGATATCCAGAATTTATTTTCTCTCTCTGTGAAACTGCCTGGATGTGGACTCCAGTGTTTAATGTACTGTCACCTAAACCTCTAATAGGAACTAAAGTGCAATAGAATTAAATTAAAGGAGAAAAGCAATCCAATTACAGGTAAATTAAAAGTAAAACTAAGTCTCACAGTATGAGCTTAATAATGAAAGCTGCAAAATATTTAAGAAATAAAACTGAAAGTTGTCTATGCGTTTTACATTCCTCTTCCATAAAATATTTCTGCAGTGTATCTAATGTCTGAATGGGGGATACTTCCATTCCCTAAGAATTAGTTCAGGTAAAAATCCCTTTATCCTTTCTCGTGGGATACACTGCCACAGAAGCCTTTACCATCCACTACCTAATGCAATCAATGATTAATGCTTGGGATCCAGAAGTTATAGAAAACTTCCTGCTTTAATTAATCTATGTGCACTAATGCTAAAAATTTCTTGTGTTACACAGCATGGTCTGTAGTCAGGTGACATTCTGGAGTTATCTGTTGAGAATTGGTGCCCAAATAATGCAGAACTCCAATATTTCCAGCCAGGACTGTGATAGTACTTTGTAATTTAAGATGTGCACAAAGCTAAAGAGTCTAGTATTTTGTTATCTACTCAACCAATACATTTTTCTATCCATATTTCAGAAGAAATTCAAAGTACATGTAAATGGATTTTGATGATTAATTATTGTAATATTGCCCTTGAAGCTATTTAAATTATCCTTTTTGTTATAGTCTGAGAAAGTGATAGAGTATATACAATTGAAAATTGCTAGTAATAATTCTTCTGATGGTACATGCTGAAGAATAAATGTGAATATTAAAAAATACTGAATTAAGAATGATTATGAATAACATGACTACCAGAGAAAGATTGATTAAACTTGCCTAAACACAAGAAAGTCATAAATAAAATAACATTTTTAGAAATTGTTTCATCTATTTTTTTTAATACCCAAACCATCAAAAGAAATATAGAAGAGTTCTGTGTGCTCCAAAATGAAAACAAAAAAACCCTAAAGTTTGAGTTGTTTGATTTATGAAGAAGGCAAATGTCATATCTCAAAATGTTATTATTCCATATTTATAAAGTTTCTAGGAAATGGGGGAGGCTGAATGTGAGCAGGGCCCTGAATAAAAATAAGACAATTAAATCTTCAGAATCTCCAAAGATATTGACAAAGTAATAATGCCTTGTATATCATAGAAGTTCAATTATCAAGTATAATTGGAAATATCAAGAACATTTAATCACACTGATAGGCACATTTGAAAAAATCCCGTAATGATACCTTAGTAGAGCCATTGCTACTAACAGTTATCATAAAAGGCTTCAGTTTTATTCCTGTTGGGAAGCAATAGTTGGCCAGTTGAGCATCACTTTAAGCTCCCTTTGTTATGGAAGAATGCAAAGCTATTTTGTGAACTGTAATATGCATATATGGGCTACATGGAAAGAACATTCTAGTGAGAAAGAAGAGCACACAGGTCACCAGGTAAGTGTGAAAATTATGAACTGCAGGACAACTAGAGACATCCATAGTACTCATGAAAAGTCCTACTATGTCTTTGGTCTGTATATTCATCTTTCTGAGGACATCCTTCACCTGTAGACATATGCACTTCTGTATGACTAGATATGGAAAGATGCCCTGAAAAGGAGCTGAGTGTCTACTCATGGTACCTGACAATCAACCTATATTAGCTAGCTGCCCTTTGAAAAGGCAAAAGATAAATCAGCTCATTGAGAATTAACTGTATCTCATCTTCAGACAAACTGGATAATAACTTTAATGATATGGTATACTGTTTTTTCAGTTCTTTGAGTTAGAACAGTGACTGGAAATATGGTCTGAAAGATAAGCTTAGATGATGAAAAGTAATACATCTATGAGATAAGAAGCCACAGAACATTTGACGGCCCTGAAGGGACTGTCAAAGTGGGTAAGACTCTGTTCATGATAAAAATCACATTCTGAATTTAGAAAAGGTTAGGGATTAACAGAGGGACTCTTTATTAGTTCTTTGGAAGTTGGTGAGGAGCCTGGGACAAGACGTGAGAGTATGAGAAGGCACACAACCAATGAAGCATTATGCACCCCATTGTTTCCCTCAGAAATTGAAAATGTTATGTAAGGATTATTCTTGTCAACAGAATAAACAGTTGAGACTAAAAACAGTTATGGACCATGCGCTAATTCCCTATGGTTGCCTCAACATAGGCCCACAGCAGAGTTCTCTTCAAAAGGATCCAGGGACACTCACCACTGGCAAGAAGATTACAACGAATCAAAACTTTGATCCAGATAGAAAAGAATATCTCATGACTCAGAGAGACCCTGTTTGAATTTGCATGTCTGACAATCCAAACAAATTCCACAACCATCAGTAAAAGCTAATACCAAAAATGCTATATTAATTTTAATGTTTATTATCCAGCTAAGGAATTCAAGTAAATTGAATTAGTTCTGTGTCACAATATAAAATCAGCTTATATGAGTTGATACACAAAGAAGCAGGTCTTTTGAAAATTGGGATACCCTGTTGATTGAATTTGGTGATAATAATTGTCGAGGTAGCAGGAAGTTGATGAGGTAGCTCTCACACTCATTCGGTGGTCAAATTTAACACAGGTGAAGAAAAGGGCAGATTGGAATAACATAGATTATTGGGATCTTTCTATAAAATATGGAGAATTTGTAATGCTTATTGGAACATCTATTTTTTTCTCTTTTTTAAGCCCAACTTTTGTTGATTGCATTGATGGGTTCTAGAGGATGAGTTGTGGAACATGACCCTGTGAAATTCTTTCCAAATATAAGTATCAATCGTCCCTTCAAAAGGGTCATTCCTGCTTTTCATGTTTTTAAAGTGGGCTTGTGGAGTTCTGTCTGCAGTGGATGAGGCGGGCTTTACATTGTAGTCTGATTCTCAGTGAGAGATGAAACAGTGAAGCTCACGATTATGTGTGGACAGCAGCTGAATCTAAAACTCTTCTTTTCTTGTACGTGCTACACAGCCATCATCAAGACAGTCCAAATTCAGCATCTCAGAAAAGATTCTGTAACTCACCAGACTGTTCTGAGAACACTGGTAAATGTTTGACTATGTAAATGAGTAGAGCTATTCTATTAATCTTGTGTGATTTTTTTAAAGATATATTTAGAAGAATACATGAGTTTATGGTCTATGAGCCTTAAAATCTTCCAATACTGTGGCGTTATGAATGACAGTATCTCTGCATTTGAATACCAATCACAAGAATATACTAATTGCAAGAGATAATTGAGTCTGGCAACATTCTCCCTGGAGTTTTGGAAAGTTTTTTTAGCTCTCCATGTTTATGTGTCTAACTCTCTAGCTCACCCAAATAATGATTTCAATGGTCTCTGCACGCTAATGTCTGGCCCTCTGGAAGATGTTTCTGAAGTTTAAAATGTAAACAAACATTTAGAGCATAACAAAGACCTGCAAGAAACTCTGGCCTATTTTGTATTGTTTTCTAAGATTCAGCCACAATCTTTGAACCATCATCTGTTGGTTTTACCTGATATAGACTACAGGTGAGTAGAAACCTGAAGAAAATAATAAGAGCTCTCGATGCTGTCTTGTTCTCACCTTTGTCCCTGCATCTCAACAGTGCCAAGAATGAAGAAAGATGCATTTAGAACATGATGTAAAATGGCTGGTAAGGGCTTGACCTGACTCTAACCAGGAAAGCAAACTACTCTTCAGGCTCAGGATCGCATAATATTCTGTCTTTTTGTTTTGTAATTCTGAGTTTGAAGTTGTGGATAAACTATTAACATAGATGCTTTAAGTGGAGACATCTATTTTTTCCTTCACGTATGGAGCTTCTTCCTTCATGTGGTGGCACAGAAATTTGCATTTTGGAACACAGGAAATCTCTTTGGTAAGAATTGATGTCATTTAAAGAAGAGAACAGACAAAGAAGGTCTTTGTTCTAAACTCAAGTTTAATTTCTTTTTTAGCATAATTTTTGCCTACATGAAAGCATCATTTTGCTTTATCCCCAATCTTTCCTGCAATAAGAATAGATCCTGGGCTTCCTTGGCTAGAACCTAGAAACACTGTGAAACAGGTAATAATTCCTTTCTTCAGTAGCCAAGTAACATGAACACTATTAGTACATGCATAATCTGCTGAAAATTTTTATTCCAAATTTATGAAACTCCAATACAACAATTTGAATAAGTCTCTGACCACAATGCCTGAAAAATAATTTAAGTAGATGAGATATATCATGGATGTATATCACAATGACTACTTGTTTCAAATTATGACAAAATATGATTCCTATATCTGAATGTCAATTGATTCATATTATATACAATCCTCTGAATATAGGAATAAACATAAACTACCTCTTCTAAAAATACTTTCTGGCTTTCCCTAAGCCAGAATTACTGTAGTTAAAGCCACTTTATTCTTGTTTATTATTTGCAAAGGAACATTACTTTGGGTCTGAGACTCTTAGCTGAAACTAATTATGACCCAAGGAAGAATCAAATGTGTTTTAAATTCCTACACTCTACCATAAATTCAGTATAAGTAATCACATCAGAACTTATCTCAGGCTAATGAGCCTCTGTTAGTGCCATATGTGAGCTCACAAAGCTGAAGGCAACTAGAAATTCAGGATCCTGCTACCCAGCAGTGGTCACGATCTTTTTACACACAAATGCACTGTGATAACAGATATCACAGGTGTGATAACTGATGATGTCCTGAAGACACTTGTGCCCTCTATGAAAACCAAGGACATTTTTCTAACCACTGAGAAGTGCCTTGATGGACTTGCTCCTTCTCATGAAATAGTAGAGCTGGAACTGGGCAAGAAGACAGGGAGAGCCTTTCTTCTAACAGGAAAAAAAAAAAAAGAATAGAATAACTATAGATAACAAAAGACTTAGGTTCAAATGATGCCCAGGGCCTCAGTCCCTGAACTTAACCTATAGGTTTTTTTCCCCCTCCTGGTTTCTGGAGATGTGACTTGTACACTCACAAGTAGAGGAGACCAGAAAACCCAGGGAGAATGAGACGGTTTTTGTTATGAATGGCATTAGTTGGTTTAATAACTCAGTATCAGCCAGAACGTAGCTGTGACGAACTCAGAAAGCTTTAGCCTGACTTCCGAGCAGAAATGAGGTAGATACACTTGGTCCGCATTTATAGAATAGAACTGAGAAGTCATAGGTGACAGACAGATTGTGTCTTTCTCTAGGAAAATCAAATTTTCTGGTATCAAGCTGACCTAAAATGAACTGTGGCTCTATTATCTAGAGAAGATGGATTTGAGTCCTGTTCTCTATGCACCAAAGAAGACATGATTGCCCTGAAGAGTGAGTGCAGAGTGCACGCTGACAGTCGAGTGTGGATGCGACAGGGACAGCTCTTTAGAAGGTCCCAATGAATCTATTCCTAGTGTTTTCAAACTTAATGACCCCTGGTCAAACTTCACTGGCTCCCAATTGCCTAACAACAAATTATAATTTCTTAAAATTACCTTCAATATGCCCCACAAATGTGCAAGTCAGCATTCCTTTCCTTACCCACCAGAATGCTGTCCTTTGCTATATTGTAAAGTCTCTGTGTGCCCTAAGGACACAATGGACTCAGTCAATTGCCCAAGACTGTGCTTCTCAGCTCATGTGGACCATGTGATGAGATCCGGTCACAGGCCCTTATATAGCTTCCTCCCACACTTTGAAGTCTGTCTGTGCTTACTCATTGAGCAATTCAGTTACTTTCTGGGGGAAAATAAATGGTTTCCTACAAACATTCTTTACCATAGAGCATTGCTGTGTTTTTTTTTTTTTCCCAACACCCATATTGTGCTCCAACTCTTCACACACTCAAATGGATTCTTTAAAGAAAGAAGAGCTCAGCCCAGCTGTAATTTATTGATGGAGCTTACTGGCAATCCAAAGAGAAAAATTCAAAATGGCTCACAAGTTTTGCTATAAAACAGTGTGCCACACTCCACATAAAATTAGAAAAGTCATTCTTCTTCAGGGTCTGTTCTTTGTATACCCTATGAGCATGGCAGTTTATCACCAGCAGGGGGCGGAAAGTGAAAAGAAGAAAGTTTCTCCTGACTAAGTGAAGCCTAGTGACTCTGAGACTAAGATAGCCGTGTTCTTCTATCTCAGATTAGACCACAGGCTTTGGGCAAACGCTGCCTCCCACTCATCCTGGGAGCTGCTTTTCATTCTCCCTTATTACTGAGCAATCCTCCGCTCTATGACTTTTTCTTAGCTAGATTCCAAATTGTATTTTTAAAAACATGTTTTCTAGAGAACTTTTGATTTAATTTTTTCTTGTAATGCTTTTCTTTTTATTTCAATCCATTATTTATTGTTTTTAATAAATAACTGTAGTGGTTGCTTTCCCCATTTTATATTTACAATGGTCTCTTCCACTAAAACTGCATTTTTATCAGTGCTCTTTAAAATGATGCCTTATATGTCTCCTTTACTTTTTGCGTGTGCTCTTATCTGCTGTGCCTTTTTGATCTGTGCTCTTATCAATTGTTCTCTGTCTTTTATTTATACTCTGTGAAGGATTTCCCATGTTCTTTTAGAAGTCTCCATTTCTTACGTACGTTCTCTGATTCCATTAATATTTTCTATTTAACCTCACAATCTCTTTAAATTTATCTCTAAAAGTACATGGATCCTGGTGAAATCCTACTTTAATTCCTGTTTCATTATGTTATATAAATCATAAATCACTTTGACAGTTTTTAGTAATCTGTTTATGTTGCTGTAGATGTTAGCTTCATTTGCTTCCAATTTCTGAACTCTTTTGCCGGTGCAGATCCATGTGACAGAGCTGTTACAGAGATCATGAACATCTGAGCTGTCACTAACCTCATGGGCTAGAGGTAACGTCATGATCAGATCAGTTCCTTCAAGCCAGATTTCCAAAAAATCCTTAGCTAGGAGAGGCTCCCAGGTCTGGGAACTAGATTCTACCCAGTTTCTGTTGTTCTTTAAGTGTGTGCACACACAGACACCTGCGTGTCAAGGTGTCCTTGTAGAGGTCAGAAGACCACTTTCCGGAACTAGTCCGCTACTTCTATCATGTGGGTCCTAGCTGTGGAACCCAGGTCCTCGGACTTGTTGGCAGGCACCATTTGCCCATCTCACTGCATCCCTCGCCTACACCCAACTGCAATGCAGAAAAGTCTTTCAAGTAAACTGTTGATCCCAACATGTGTTTATTTGATACATCTGTTTAAATGATCATCTTTGAACACCTGGTGAACACTTTTCAGATTCTGTACTTCAGTATTTCCGTAAGATGTTGACCCTGAACATTTAGTAAGTCAGTAAAGCTGCTTCCTGATTTCCATCTCTGGTGACAGACAAACCAATAAAATCAAACATCTGGACAGTAATAATGAAAAGAAAGAAAAGGTGACAGTGAAACCCACTAGTTTGTTTGGTTCATATCCACTACTAACTACAACAAACAGAGACAAAACATTGCATTATAGGCAGCTACTTTGCAACATTTGTGTACCACATCAATGTGATTAGACACTCATTTCCAACCTATTAAATCAGAACTTGCAGACATAGCAATATAACTGTTAAGGATCTAAGGATTCACTGTCTTAATAGAGAAAATTCAGGTAGGCATTCCTTATGCTAGGCCTTGATTCATGCTGAGAAACTTTAACATACTAACAACAATATGAACTCAGCAGATTGTATTTACATATATTTGTGTATACACATGCACAAATATATCACATATACTCTAAGAAAAACAGGTGATTAACTTGAGAGTGAGGAGGTATGAAAAAAGCTAAAGGAGGGTAGATGGGAAGGGCTGGAGGAAGTAAAGGTATTACGGAACAATGTAATTCTGTTTCAATTAAAAATCTTTTAAAATGAAAAATTCTTAATTATTAATCACATAGAAAATTTATCCCCCCATACTGTATATATAAATACAGCCATCGGCCACAAAAAATATTTTTATTTTATGAAGTTGCTCTATAAATTCATTCATAGATTTCTTTCTATCATACCCAGAGTTCTGCTGGAGGACAGACATATTCATATGGAGAGAGCCAATGGTTCCATGGTGACAGAATTTGTCTTGGTGGGGCTCTCTGACCACCCAGAGCTCCAGAAAGTTTTATTCGTGCTGGTTTTGTGCATGTATCTGCTGATCCTGCTTGGGAATGGAGTCCTCATCTCAGTAGTCATCTATGACGTGCACCTGCACACCCCCATGTACTTCTTCCTCTGCAACCTGTCCTTCCTGGACATCTGCTACACAAGCTCTTCTGTCCCACTCATTCTCGGCAGCTTTCTGAAAGGAAGGAAGAGAGTTTCCTTCTCTGAGTGCATGGTCCAAATGTTCTTCTCCTTTGCCATGGGTGCCACAGAATGTGTGCTGCTAGGCACGATGGCACTTGACCGCTTTCTGGCCATCTGCTACCCACTGAGATACCCTGTCATCATGAGCAAGGGTACCTATGTGCCCATGGCAGTTGGATGTTGGGTTGCTGGGACTGTTGACTCATTGGTACAGACATCTCTGGCAGTGCATTTACCATTCTGTACTGATAACATCATTCAACACTTTGTCTGTGAATTTGTGGCCATTCTGAAACTGGCTTGTGGAGATATTTCAATCAATGTGATTAGCATGGCAGGGTCAAACCTGCTTTTTCTAGCTGTTCCATTGATAGTCATTGCTATCTCTTATGTTTTCATCATTGCCACCATCCTGAGGATCCCTTCCTCTGAAGGAAAACAGAAGGCCTTCTCCACGTGCTCTTCCCACCTGACAGTGGTGATTATATTCTATGGAACCATTTTCTTCATGTATGCAAAGCCCAAGTCTAAAGTCACTGCTGGGACAGGACATCAAAGCGTGACTGAGGCGCTCATCTCCCTTTTCTATGGGGTGGTGACCCCCATGCTCAATCCTCTCATCTACAGTCTGAGGAACAAAGATGTGAAGACTGCTGTCCAGAGCATGCTGGGAGGAAATCATCTGATGAAACATAAATGATTATTTATTTAGACCATCGACTCACTATTGAGAGTTGTGTTTATATAAAACACAAAATTCATAAAGATCGAATGACACATGAAAACTCAAAGACATTAAAATATTTTGGTTCCTTTTGTTATAATTTAGGCTTTGTTATACATGCAGAAATTAGATGTATTGAAATTTGTTAAATACACTGTTACAGAAATGCAAGAATGCTGAAAACATTTTGGAACAACTAGCAAGGAAAAATAAACTCTTCAAATTTAGAAAATGGTTTAAGAAACACATTTATTTAAAGTCCTTAAGGGAGTTTATAGTCCATTGTAGGTACATGGTTGATGAGTAGGCACAGTAAATATTAATTGGTACATTATATATTTGCTTTATTTGCTCATTTCTTTATTATTTTTATTCAACATACCTGTAAACTCCCTGATGATAAAACTACAATAACCCTACTGATAACAGGGTCTGGAATATAATAAAGAACAATTCTGTTCTTTAACCTACAATAACCCAACTCATAACAGGGTCTGGAATATAATAAATGTTAAATGTTGATAAGATTAAGTATTTTAAAGGTATTGTATGTGTTAGCATTTTTTTCACACAAACATTCATTTTGTGGCTAAGGCTTTACATTTTGCTTTCTTTCTTAAGCTCATTGCCACTGAAGGGGAGAGCATGGTTTTGCTTTCCAGCAAGGATAGTTTTTCTGAGACTTTATTGATAATAAAAATATAGAGATAAAGTAATTCTAATAATGCATCCTGTGTTGTAGCTTCTTAAACGTTAGGTGACACTGTAGCAGAATACACCTCTTGTATTTAGAGCTGAGTACAGGCTGGAAGGAAGACCTCATCTTGCCCCGCGTTTCAGAATCATCCACTCTGATGAAAGCCGCAACACAGTTACACAGAGCTGGTAACCGAGAAAACTTGCCATTTGTGGTTGAGTGGACAAAGATGTTGAGCCAAGTACTTCACTGAACTCAATTTGTGAGATTAGGATTAAATATGGTGATCAAAAATGGAAACTATGCTTATTTGTTGGACAGTGGGGTCCTGTGAACTAGCCCCCAGCTGATCAATAAAGACCCCACTTTCCCCGAGGGCGCTACTTAGTCAGTGCTAAAAAATACTGCTCCTCCTGAAGGTAGAGGTGAGGGTGAGGTTGGGGGGAAGGGGAGACGGGGAGAGGGAAGGGAGAAGGGAAAGACTGGGGGGAGTGGGAGGGTGGAGATGGAGGAAGGGTGGATATATGAGCAGGGAAGAAGATATCTACATTAAGGGAGCCATTTTATGGTTGGCAAGAGACTTGGCTCTAGAGGGGAACCCAGGTGTCCATGGGGATGTCCCCAGCTAGGTCCTTGGACAGCAGAGGAGAGGGTGCCTGAACTGCCCTTGCCCCACTATCACACTGATGATTATCTCGAATATCACCATAGAATCTTCGTCCGGCAACGGATGGAGATAGAGACAGAGACCCTCATTAGAGCAATAGACTAAGCTCCCAAGGTCCAGATGAAGGGCCGAAGGAGGGAGAAGAAGAGCAAGAAAGAAAGTCGGACCGCGAGGGGTTGGTCCACCAACTGAGGCAGTGTGCCTGTTCTAATGGAAGCTCTCCAAATCCAGCTGGACCTGGACTGAACGAGCATGTGATCAAACCGGACTCTCTGAATGTGGCTGACAATGAGGGCCCACTGAGAAGCCAGTGATAATGACACCGGATTTTGATTCTACTGCATATATTGGCTTTTTGGGAGCCTAGTCTGTTTGGATGCACACCTTCCTAGACCTGGATGGAGAGGGGAGGGCCTTGGACTTCCCACAAGGCAGGGCACCCTGACTTCTCTTAGGACTGGAGAGGGAGGGGGAGGGGGAGTGAGGGGAGTAGGAGGGAAATGGGAGGAAGGGAGGAGGTGGAAATTTTAAATAAATAAATTTTAAAAAAGACTTCAGATCAATGTCCCTTTTTTTTGTTCCTACTAAACATAGATTCAAATATTCCTTGAGAAAATAATCTTTATTTTTAATCATTCAAGGTTCAGAAAAATTGAATATATAAAAATATGCTGCACTAAGCACTTTGTTGAGACTCCATGCACAGTATAACCATAATCAAGGTACATAGGTCAAGCCTATTTTTGAGGTAATAGTACATTAAAAGAGGTATGTTATTTGGTATGCAACTTTTAAAAAGGCACTTTACCTTACTTCAGTCCGTCCATTTTAAGGAGATATATAGATGTATATAGAAAAAAGTTGAAATTAAAAGACAGAAAAATGCATGTTAGGCAAATGATTCAAACACTAGTATTTCTATATTAATGGATAACAAATGGATTAAGATCAAATGAAAACTGATTTTCATAAAGGGATAGTTGCCTTTTGATAGAAAATTTTATCAAAGAGATATACAAGTCTGACCGGTAGGTCTCTTAACAAAAGACTTTAAACAGGTAAAAAGGAAGCAATATACAGCATTTACACAGTCTCAACTACTAAGACAATAAGCAAGGATTTGTGATGGTATAAAATATTTAAGCAAAAATAAGTTTCAATCTGATTGAACACACAATCTTCTAAAGTATATGTAGGATGTTTGTAAAAATTGATATTTTGTCAAGCAAGAGCATGGACATAGAAGCATTTGTGTTCACCTCTCTCTGCTCCTGACTCTGATATGATGTCACTACCTGGTCAAGTTCAAGCTCTGACGTCCCTGCTATGAAGGACTGTAGCAGTGCATGTGGGCCAAAATCAACCCCTTATGAAGTTGCTGCTTAAGGAAGTCTTCCAAATACAAATTTTCATACCTTTCACCTTTGATCTTGTTTACCAATCAATAGTTATTGGAAGGTAGGAGAATGTCAGAGCTACATTTTACTACAGGGTTTCTTTGTAAATTTACAGGATGGTGACCATTATAAAAGAAGTCATAACACAGAATCGTTACGTGCTCGTGAGTCTGATTACAGCAGCCTCCTCCTGGGAATGTCATACACACACTTGAACTTCCTAAAGGAAGTGGGCTGTAAGCATTGTGATCAAGGGTTTTGAACAAACCAGAAATCCACTGATTATAGGGACAAGGGTTTTCAGTGGTATACCCTACAGGAAGAAGAGTAGATTGCAGAGAGTTTCACTTAGTGATAGAGGCTGAAGGACAAGAGATACCATATAAGCCACAGGATTTACCTTCACCAATTGGAGGAAGAAGGACCCCAGAGGCACAAGCCTCACCTGCACCCGCTGGAGGAATAGATAAACAGACAGTAATGTAAGAACATATCCAACTACAGGAAGACCAATATGGCACTACTAGACGCTAGTAGTCCTACAACTGGAAGACCTGGACATTCTAACTCAGAAGAAGCAGAGAGAAAATACCTTCAATAGAACATTATGAAGATGATAGGGACCCTTAAGGAGGAAAAGAATAATTCCCTTAAAGAAATGGAGGAAAAGATAAGCAAAAACTGAAATAAATAAATCTCTTTAAGAAACCCAAGAAAAACCAATCAAACGGTGAAGCAAACAACTCAAACAGTCAAGACTTAAAAGCTGAAACAGAGGCAATAAAGAAAACACAAACTGAGGGAATTCTGGAAATGGAAAATCTGGGCAAATGAGAAGAACTGCAGATGCAAACATAACCAACAGAATACAAGAAATGGAAGAGAGAATCTCAGGAGTTGAAGATACAATAGAGGAATTAGATTAATCTACCAAAAAGTGTTAAATACAACAAATCCTTAGCACAGAACATCCAGGAAATCTTGGACACCATAAAAAGACCAAAACTAAGAATAATAACGATAGAAAAAGGAGAAGATGTTCAACTAAAGGCACAGACAATATATTCAACAAAATCATAGAAGAAAACTTTCCCAACCCAAAGAAGGATGTGCCTGTGAAGGTACAAGAAACTTACAGAACACCAAACAGACTGAACCAGAGAAGAAAGTTCCATGGCTATATAATAATCAAAACACTAAACATACAGACTAATGAAAGAATATTAAGAGCTGCAAAGGAAAAAGGCCAAGCAACATTTAAAGGCAGACCCATCAGAATTACACCCAACATCTCAATGAAAACTCTGAAAGCCAGAAGGTCCTTGTCAGGTATGCTGCAGACTGTAAGAGATCATGGATGCAAGCTCAGACTACTATACCTAGCAAAACTTCAATCACCATAGATGGAGGAAAAAATATATTTCATGAAAAGCCAAATTTACACATTACCTATCCATAAATCCAGCTCTACAGAAGGTACTAGGAGGTAAACTCTAACCTAAGGACGTTAGCTGAATGAAAGCACAGGCAAGAAGTAACCCCACACCTCACCTTATGTTAAGACTGAATGTATAGTTTTAAACTTTGTAGACAAGAGGCTTGCCTCCATACTTGCCTTGCTTACATTCTCCTTAAGAGCCAATGCAAGCCAGATGGTGGTGGTACATTCCTTTAAATCAAGCACTCCGAAGGCAGAAGCAGGTGGATCTCTGTGATTTCAAGGTCTGCCTAGTCTACAAGAGCAAGTTCCAAGACAGGCTCCAAGGCTACAGAGAATCCCTGTCTTGCAAAAAACAAACAAACAAACAAACAAACAAACAAAAATTCCATTCAAATGAACTTTCTTTCTGAACCTTAAACATTCTCATTTATTTTGAGTATTAAACACACTGCTTTATCAATCTATGTCATGTATACCTTCCATCATCTCAGAAGAAGTTTGATTAAACAAACGCAGAGCAGGAGATTTAGAGGAGTTCAGTTGCTAAGGGTAACTCTGGGTTCCCAGGATGAAGGCAAACAAGCAGCACTACGATTCTGGGCACTCTGTTTGATGCTTCAGATAACACGATTCTTTGTGTAAATATTACACATCATGACTTTTCAGTGTGTGAAAAAAATCAAGGCAGCTATTTCTTACCTCCTCACACTTTAGGAAGAGAAGTACAATTATTAACAAGAGGAGCCGGGAGGCTTACTATGGGTTATAAGTGAGGCATAGACATGTTGAGTCAAGAGCACAAAATGAAGGTACTCAGAATGCCTAAAAGGAAATATCCCAATGACAAAGAGAAAATTGTAGATATTGATATCAAAGATAACATAAATATTATCATAGATAAGGGACATTATGATTCAATACATTCAGGAATGGCTCTACTGGGGCAGGTTAGGGACTCATCTTGGTGAATACATGGTTGTCACAGGATCAGTGGGACTCTAAACTGTATGACAGAGTCTTCATCAGTGGTTAATTCAGTACTATTCACAATAGCTGTGCTATAGAACCAAACTAGATGTCCCACAACAGAAAATAAGAAAAATATTGTATGCATGCATATATGCATACATACAATGGGATTTTCTTTATTGATTGTAAAGAGGATGTTTGAAGAAAGGTGGATAATCACAGGGAAAAAGTTATGTCAGTTTCAGAAAGACAAGCATTCTTTTTCTTAGTTATAATTCCTAGATTTTATATGGATATATAAGACTATATGTGCATATATATGTGACCTAAAGTAGGGGCTGAACTTTCATAGGGAACAAAGATGAATGACAGGGGACACCAGGCAAGAAATGATAGTAGGGAAGTATAGAGAATGTCTCACATGTAACTATATGGAAATTAAAGACGGTAGGAAGGTATGGAGAATGTATTACATATAACTGTAGGGAAATTAAAAATTTCAGATAAGAAAAATATAAAAGGAGTCTTTAAGCAACCAGTTAGAATTTATGTTTATTGCCATGTTTATTATTATGTTCATATTCATGCTGCACACTACTTAAAAGTGGAACAAACACTTTGGTGACAAATACTTTGTGTAACTCAGAGAAGCATTAAACACATTTTGCTGAAGAACAGCCAGTCTTAATAAAATCTGAAATAGATGCTTGTTTTGATCTATACAATGCATGCATTTTTCCAAAATTAAATGTAGTACCCTAGGTCACATAGTTGGAAACAGTTTAGTTAGGACTAGAATACTACTAAATAAACTCCAAAATTCATACACACATTACCCCACTATGTCCCTTAATATTTTTTCATTGACAAAATATCTGTTAATGAAAATGCTCAACATCCTTAGTCATCATAGAAATGTAAATCAAAACAACTCTTAGATCACATCTTTCGCCTGTAAGAATGGCCAAGATCAAAAACACTGATGACAACTTATGCTGGAGAGGTTGTGGGGAAAAGGGAACACTTCTGCATTGCTGGTGGGAATGCAAGCTGGTACAGCCCCCTTTGGATGTCAGTATGGCAATTTCTCAGAAAATTAGGAAACAACCTTCCTCAAGACCCAGTAATACCACCTTTCGGTATATATCCAAAGGATGCTCAATTGTGCTCAACTATAGCAGCATTGTTTGTCATATCTAGAACCTGGAAACAATCTAAATGCCCCTCGATGAAAGAATGGATAAGGAAAATGTGGTACATTTACACAATGGCGTACTATACATCAGAAAAAAATGACATCTTGAATTTTTCAGGAAAATGGATGGAGCTAGAAAACATTATTTTGAGTAAGGTAACCCAGACACAGAAGACACAGAAAGACAATTATCACATGTACTCACTCACAGGTAGTTTTTAACATAAAGCAAAGAAAACCAGCCTACAAACCACAATCCCAGAGAACCTAGACACCAATGAGGACACTAAGAGAGACTCCCATAGATCTAATTTTCATGGAAAGTAGAAAAAGACAAGATCTCTTGAGTAAATTGGGAGCATGGGGACCTTGGTAGAGGGTTGAAGGGGAGGGGAGAGGCAGGGAGGAGAGCAAAGTAAAATGTAGAGCTCAATAAAAATCAATTTGAAAAAGATCTGTTAAGATTTCTCAGTTTTCTGCTATGTAACCCTTAACCTTGTAAAACAAGGTGCCTTCAAAGAGACAGTCAGCATAGGAAGTCTCCATTTCCTTTCTGCTTATTATCTCATAGCCTGATAATCCCCTCCCACAGGAGTAGAGAATACAGTCAGTATTCTCTCACCTGAACTCAGAACCACATCTCAGAGGACATCATTATAAGTTTACTGACCTACTTCTATCTGATTCAAAGGTACAAGTAAGTGGCATAGGGATAGCATCCCATGTACTTTTTAGTAGTCTAAAGTCAAGCTTGTTAAAGTGAACGGGCAACTTTAACATCATTCTTCCCCTTCAAAAGTTTTCTGGAGGGACTCTATGTGATGGATTCCTGGGAGACTGAGTTCATTCATAGTTAAGTTGAAACAAGGATCCTATTGTACATACTGGCTTTGGGGGAGCCTAGGCAGTTTGGATGCTCACCTTACTAGACCTGGATGGAGGTGGGTGGTCCTTGGACTTCCCACAGGTCAGTGAACCCTCATTGCTCTTCGAGCTAATGAAGGAGGGGGACTTGATCGGGGGAGGAGAAGGGAAATGGGAGGCCGTGGCAGGGAAGAGGCAGAAATCTTTAATAAATAAATAAGTTAAAAAAAATATTCCAAATAAAACATGGGTTTCAGGAAGTCAAAAAAAAAAAAAAAAGAAAGAGTTATGTGAGGTCATCGTGTGGGAAGATCTCAAAGTGTGCTCAGTACTCTGTGAAAATCATGCCAAGCTCTATGCAGTTCCATCAATAATACATTTTGAAACCTGAAAGCATAACAAAATAAACAATACTATAAATGAGATGTATTTCAATAATAACAGAGTCAGAGTGATTGGTGAAAAAGGAACATATAATACCGCTTTTTGTTTAGTCCTATGGGATTAAAGATTTGTCCCTCACTTTCTATCCAGCCTGTTACACCCAAATGCACTAATTATAAAGCTATGTAAATATTTCAACTTATGATTCTGAGGATGCACTAAATCATGAAAACAGCTAATTTTTGTTCCTATAAGTCAATGTAGAGTCTATACAATTATTGTTTCTTTTTTAATGGTGGAGTTGCTTTGAACAAAATGAGCCCAACTTTTGGAGTGGGATATTATTTTTCTTTCAATATTTGCATGAATCAGAGAAAATTATGGGAATACAAAGGAGACTCCTCTGGTAACCTAAGATATGATCCTAGTCACTCTTCTAGCTGTGAAGAGACACCATGGTCAAATGGTCAAGGCAACTCTTATACAGAAAAATGTTATGTTTAGTTGGGGCCTGCCTTACAGTTTCTGTGATAGTCCATTATCATCATGGTGGAGAGCATACTGGTGTGGCACTAGAGGAGTAGCCATGAGAGCTTGAGAGAGAGAGAGAGAGCTTGAGAGAGAGAGAGAGAGAGAGAGAGAGAGAGAGAGAGAGAGAGAGAGAGAGAGATCCTGGTGTAGGCCTTTGAAACCCCCAAACCCACCCAAAATGGCACATATCCTCAAACAAGAAAATAATCTATATTTCCCCCAACTTACCAAGGAATCCATTCTACATTTTAGTAGCAGTGATTCATTTTGATACCTTTTTTACGTTTTTTTTTATGCCTTGGTTTTTGTTTTTCAAGACAGGGTTTCTCTAATGTTGGAGCCTGTCCTACAACTAGCTCTAGCTCTTGTAGACCATGTTGGCTTCAGACTCACAGAGATCCACCTGCCTCTGCCTCCCAAGTCCTGGGATTAAAGGCATGTGCCACCACTGCCCAGCCCAATGGATATTTTGTTCCCTGTTGAAGTAGAATGATTGACATATTTGTTTTATTGGCAAAAACAATGGACACAATGGCACCAACTTTAGGCAAAACTATTCAATCATTTGTTTATGTACAGATCTACCAACGTTGACTGTCCTGGAGATGCTCTCAAAAGTCAGCAATCAGGATAGTTCTTTTTAAAATGTTTATATAGCTGGACTGTGAGATACTTATAATACCCATTTTTGATGACTCAAATAGCTTAGTAGTGTCTGCTAAGCCACAGGTCAAGAAATTAGAAGACTCACTTATGAAATGCAACTCCACAGCCATTCTCTTTTGCAGAGATACATGTTTGTAATCTCCCAATAGCTGGAGGAACAGTTCGCTCATTAATTGAAGTCTACTGCCCACGGTTTCATCAAATACTTCTCTTTATTTATTCTCAAGTTCATAATATCTGATAGAAATTTCTACATTCTTCCTTTCCATGACCAAAGATGGAAACTGAGTCTCAGAAATGTCTAGTGACTTATGGGCAGTTGTAGAGGTGGTGCTTGACCAACCTGGCTCAACCAACTCTGACTCACTTTGTCCTTCTCTCTCTCAAGCAACAGAGATGCTATGCTCCTGTAGAGTCAGGCTAACCAGTAGCCTGAAGCAGAATGCACAGTTGGGGTCCTCTCAAATCTCTCATTCTTAAGATAAATCTCCAGCAATACAAGGAACAGAACAGGAGGCTAAAACAAGCTAAACCCTAAAATAGAATATAAATTTTGGACAAACTGTTATGAGAGCAGAGTGTATCTATACTTTGATTTCATGAGAGAAGTATGAAGGTTATATACACAACTGTAAATACAACAGAAAGCAAAGAGCACTATGGCGGTTATGGTTATCAAAATGTAACTCATCTTACCTCATAAAGTACTTTGACCATCAGTGTGTTGGGAGAGCAGAAGATGGTGAGCATTAGTCATTATCCATGTATGTTTCTGTCATCTTACAGGAATAAAAGTGACACATTGTAAGATAATATCTGCCTCTGATACCCATCATTTCAAATTTGAATATTTTTCTAGGATAATTACTTTTCTTTGCACTTTTGTAATTGATGATTGAGGTGAATGAGAATATATTTTAAATAAGTAAAATAGAAGGATTCCCTTTATATAGTAAATTATATTAATTATAACATTATTAAAGATGAGAAAGCATAATAAGACCCATTATTTAAACAGATCAGATATTATACAGAAGTGAAATATAAATGAAATAGCATTGTAACGGCGTAAACGAATGCAGACAGATTGTAAAAATGTATATACAGCTTTAATGGTGAAATAGACTTACAGAACCACCGTTCATGCGGAGACCAGGAAATTAGAAGGGACAGCTGGGAGCACACTTGCCAAATTTATAGGCAAACCTTAGCCCGAGGCGAACACGCCCCCTAAGGGGCGGGACTTATCCCTACATAGCATGCAATGATTCTGCTATAAATTATGTCTTCCCTAGGAATTTGATGGTTTGCAAAAGCTGATAATGATACAGTATTGAGCATAAAAGATTGAATTACAGATATAGGGAGATATGTTATGATATAGCAGGGTGCTCCTCAAGTTTGTATTTAAAATTTATAAACCTACATTTTTTTCTACCCATTATGTTCAAGTTCATCTCAAAGATGATCAAGGTGCCTGGCATAAAGAGGTGTCTAAAGTATTTGATGAATAAATAATGGGGAAAATATGACACACATTTAGTAATCATTTAGAAAAGGTTAGAATTTTAAAAAGAACTATCTGTTCCATGGCTGAGACCTAAGGGAACAGAGTCATCATAGAGATGCAAATTTGAAAAGACATATAATAATGTTTGCATTCACTAAAATTTCACTCAATGGGGAAAACATTTGAAACTGTCCGAAAGAAATACACATTGAAAGGTTGCTTGCAGCCAAATACTCCACAAGTGTTCTATGCCTTATAATTAAGGACCATCCCATGTGATAGAACCTATACCTGATGTGGGTTGGGTGACCAAGAACCTGATATCCCAAAGACCTAGGGAAAAACCAAACACTACTGTTATGCTAAATAAATGCAAAACAAAATACTCCTAATGACATTCTGCAACACCCACAGGTCTGTGTTTTGCTCAGCCATTATCAGAGAAGCTTTCTCCTGCAGTAGATGGAAACAAATGCAAAGATTCATAAATGGATGTGGGCAGAGAGTGAGAGTCCTTAGGGTACTCAGTCCTAAATGAGATGTCTCTATCAAATACTTCCCCTCAGGACTCAGGGTTCTCTGTTTAAGAAGAGGCAGAAAGATGATAAGAGCCAGTGGGGACGGAAGACACTAAGGAGACAAGGCCTTCTAGACACAATAAGACTGGCACACACATGAAATCACAGACTATGGCAGCATGCACAGGACTTTAAGAGGCCTAAGCCAGATGGATTCCAGGGCATAGAGGGGAAGTGGATGCATGCCGCTCTCCCTAAGCTATCTCCCGTCAATTACTGCTTGCAAAAGGAAAAACAGTTGTTTTAGAATTAGTTGAAGATCTGTTACACTTGTTTATGCTGAGGAACATTTGTTTAATGAAGCAAAGATGTGTTGCATTCTTTTATGTTGCATTTGTTTAACTCTGAGAGGCTGTGTTACTTTGCCTGTCTACAACACCTGATTGTCTAATAAAGAGCAAAATGACCAGCAGCTCAGCAGGAGAAAGGATAGGTGATTCTGGCAGGCAGAAAGAAAAATAGAAGGAAAAAAAGTGAAGATCGAGGAGGAAGAAAAGAAGGGGCGGCAACCAGCCACATGGGCAGACGTAAAATAAGAAAGAAAGAAAAGATATGCAGAAATAGAGAAAGGTAAAAGCCCAGAGACAAAAGGTAGAAGGAATAATTTAAGTTAAGAAAAGCTGGGTAGAAACAAGCTAAGCTAAAGCCTGACATTCATAAGAAAGAATAAGTCTTCGTGTGATTATTGGGGAGCTGGGTGGTGTCCCCCCAAAGAGCCAAAAGAGTAAAAAAACCAAAAACAATCAACAACCAATAGTTTTGTCCGTTGGATTCTCACTGGGTATGGAGACTCCCTGGGTATACAAACTACATATGAGTCTGGCTCCGTATTCTGCAATCGATGACCAACAGAAAATGAACACAGTGGTATTTTGGGACGTTCTTTTTTCTTTTATATTGTAATGCTTTGTCTGAATCCTTTTTTAAAAAAAACCTTAGAGATCTTTTGCTTATTTATTATGATTTCTAACTTTGTTTTTTTGAGTTTTCTGTGCTTATGAACATGGATATAGTTGCATCTGTGTGTGTGTTTCTTGATGTTTTCTTTTGCCTTTTTTGTTTGTTTTACGCTGTTCTGGTTCATATGTTTTTATTTTATAATAATGATGATGATGAATCAGTAATAAATACAATAGTAAGCAGCACTGATAAACTATATTAATTATTAATATTATTATATAATAATTGTTAACATCAATACTTAATACTAATTATTAAGAGGCCTCTTTTCTATTAAAGAAAGAAAGAAGTTTGAAAGTGGAGATGATGTGGAAGGGGGATGAGAAGCTAAAATCAGAGCATAATAAATGAAAGAAAATATATTTTCAACAAAAAATACAAACCAAAGAAAGCATAAACTGTGAGACATATAAGTGTGTCAGACAAACAATGTCAGAGATCTGTCAATAAAATCAAAAATCAGCATGGAAAAAGATGTATTCAGCAAAAAAATGACAAAGGCCAAAAATAAAAAGAAAGGTTAATTGCAAAAATCTTGAAGAACAATGTCAATCATTCAACCTGAATCAAATCTGGGAAAACTGTAAGAATTCAGTATTAATGAAAATAACATTGGTTCAAAGAGAATTCCCTTTTCCCAGGCTTTGCTCTCACGTTAATAAGACGGCTCAGGATCATTTAAGGTTACTTGGTTATCTACTTCACCAGCTGTTCTACTTTGATCTCAGCCTAAGTTTAACCTGACTTTAAGTGAGCAACGTAACCAACCTTACCAGTTCTTGGATTCCCCTGACAAGCTTTAGCATTTACAATCCAAACTGAGTGTGTAACTTTAATAGTACTTAAGTGCTCTTTCATGTTCCTGACCAAAAATACTTCATGCAGTATTGCAGTAATCTTTTACTGAAAACAAAGAACAGGTTAAAAGCAATATTAAATAATACATATCTTCTCATGTTGGATGAAGGAAAGTTGATAAAGTTGCTCTCACAATTCATCCTGTGATCAAATTTAACACAGATGAAGAAAAGAGCAAATCGGTATAACATAGATATCGGGGATATTTTTATAAAAATATGGAGAATTTATAATGCTTATTGGAACATCATTTTTTTTATTAAGCCCAACTTTTGTTGATTGCATTGATGAGTTCCAGAGGATGAGTTGTGGAACATGACCCTGTGAATCTCTTTCTAATTATATTTACCAATCATCCCTTTCGAATGGTTCATTCCTACCTTTCAGGTTTTTAAATTGGGCTTGTGGAGTTCTGTCTGCAGTGGATGAGGCGGGCTTTACATTGTAGTCTGATTCTCAGTGAGAGATGATACAGTGAGGCTCATGACTACATGCGGACAGCAGCTGAATCTAAAACTTTTTTTCTTGTACATGCTGCACAACCATCAGTAAGAGAGCCCAATTCCGCATCTCAGAAAAGATTCTGTAACTCACCAGACTGTTCTGAGAACACTGGGTAAATACTTGAAAGGACTACACGTATCAGTATAGTGATATTACTAATCTTGTGATATTTTTAAAGATAAATTTAGAACAATACATGAGATTTTCTGCTTAAGGTCTACAAGCATTAAAATCTTTCAATACTTCCAATATTATGTATGACAGTATCTTTGCATTTGAATACCTATCACGAGAACATACTCATTACAAGAAATAATTGAGTCTGGCAACATTCTCCCTGGAGTTTTGGAAAGTTTTTTTAGCTCTCCATGTCTATGTTTTTTACTTTGCTATAAATATATGATCCCTCCCAGGCTCACCCATAATGATTTAAATTGTCTCCATGTGCTAACGTCTGGCTTTTTGGAAGATGTTTCTGAAGCTTAAAATGTAAACAAATATTTAGAGCATAACAAAGACCCTCAAGAAACTCTGGACCATTTTTTTTATATAGTTTTCTAAGATTCAGCCAGAATCTTTGAGCAATCGTCTGTTGATTTTTACCTGATAATAGACTACAGGTAAGTAGAAACCTGAAGCAAGTAACGGGAGAGCCCCTTGCTGTCTGGTTCTCTCCTTTGTCCCTGCATCCCAACAGTGCCAAGAATGAAGAAGGATGCTTTTAGAACATGATGAACAGCAGCCATTAAGGGCCTGACCTGACACTAACCAGGAAAGCGAACTACTCTGCAGGCTCAGGTCACATCGTATTCTGTCTTTTTGTTTTGTAATTCTGAGTTTGAAGTTTTGGATAAGCTATCAGTAAAGATTCTTTAAGTTTAACCATCTATTTTTTTCCTCACCTATGGAGCTTCCTTCACTTGGTGTCATAGAGATTTGCATTTCAGAACACTGGATATCATCCACAGGAAAGCTTTTGGTAAGAATTGATGTCATTTAAAGAAAAGGGCAGACAAAAAAGTCTTTGTTTATTCTAAATTCAAGTTTAATTTCTTTTCTAGCATAATTTTTGCCTACTTGAAAGTATTCATTTTGTTTTATCACCTACTTTTCCAGCAATCAGATTAGTTCCTGAGCTTTCTAACCTAGAACATAGTAACACTGTGAAACAGATATAATTTCTTTTCTTCAGTAGCCAAGTAACTTGAACACTTTTAGTATATGCATAATCTGCTCAAAAAAATTATTCCAAATTTATGAATCACTAATACAACAAGTTGATTATATTTCTGATCACAATGTCTGAAAACCAATTTCTAAGTAGATGAGATGTATCACAGATATAGATCACAATGAGTATTTGCTTCAAATTATGACAAAATATGATTTTTTATATCTGAATGTTAATGGATTCATATTATATATAATCCTCTGTATATAGGAATAAACATAAAATAGCTTTTCTAAAAACACTTTTTGGGTTTTCCTGAGCCAGAATTACTGTAATTAAACTCTCTTTATTTCTGTTTATTCTTGTTATACCATGGAACATTACTTTGGGTCTGGGACTCTTAGATGAACATAATTATGACCCAAGGAAGAATCAAATGTGTTTTAGATTCCTACAGTCTACCATAAATTCAGCATAAGCGATCACATCAGAACTTAGCGCAGGCGAATGAGCCTCTATTGCTGCCATATGTGAGCACACAAAGCTGGGGGAAACTAGAAATTCAGCAAACTGACACCCAGCAGTGGTCACGGTCTTCTACACATACACACACACACGCACACGCGCACACGCACACGCACACGCACACGCACACACACACACACACTGTTAACTTATGAAGTTTGTAGATATTGGGGCTCTTTATAAAAATCAGGGTCATTTTTCTGCCCACTGAGAAGTACCTTGATAGACTTGTTCCTTCTCATGAGATAGTAGAGCTAGAACTGAGTATGAAGACAGGGAGAGCCTTTCTTTTAACAGGAAAAAAAGAAAGAATAGAATAGCCCTGAATAAAAAAGACTTAGGTTCCTATGATGCCCAGGGCCCAGGCCCTGAACTTCACCTATAGGTTGTTTCCTTCTCCAGGTTCTGAAGACGTGACTTTTGCACTCACAAGTGATGGAGACCAGAAAGCCCAGGGATAATGAGGTAGTTTTGTAATGAATGACACTAGTTGGTTTTAATAACTCAATATCAGCCAGGACCTTGCTTTGAAGAACCAAGCAAAGCTTTTGCCTGAAATTAGGTAGATACACTTCGGCCGCATTTATAGAATTGAGCTGAGAACTCATAGGTAATAGGTAGATTGTCTTTTTCTCTAGGAAAATTAAACTTTCTGGTATCAGGCTGACTTAAAACAAACTGTGTCTCTATTATCTAGAGAAGATGGATTTGAGTCCTGTTCTCTATGCACCAAAGAAGACATGATTGCCCTGAAGAGTGAGTGCAGAGTGCACGCTGACAGTCGAGTGTTGATGTGACAGGGATAGCTCTTTAGAAGGTCCCAATGAATCTATTCCTAGTGCTTTCATACTTAATGACCCCTGGTCAACTTCACTGGCTCCCAATGCCTTAAGAACAAATTATAATTCCTTAACATTACCTTTAATATGCCCCACGAATGTGCAAGTCAGCATTCCTTTCCTTACCCACCAGAATGCTGTCCTTTGTCACTTCTCTATGTGCCCTAAGGACACAGTGGCCTCCATCAATTACCTATGAATGTGCTTCTCATCTCGTGTGGACCATGTGATGGGATCCTGTCATAGGTCCTTATCTATGCGCTTCCTCCCACACTTTGAAGTCTGTCTAAGCTTATTCATTGAGCAATTCAGAGACTTTCTGGGGGAGAACAAATGGTCTCCCACAAACGTTCTTTACCATAGAGCATTGCTGTGGTCCTTTTCCCAACACCCATATTGTGCTCCAACTCTTCACACACTCAAATGGATTCTTTAAAGAAAGAAGAGCCCAGCCCAGCTGTAATTTATTGATGGAGCTTACTGGCAATCCAAAGAGAAAAATTCAAAATGGCTCACAAGTTTTGCTATAAAACATGGTGCCATACTCTACATAAAACCCAGAAATGTCAGTTGGGGAGCAACCCCTTCATTCTTCAGGGTCTGTTCTTTGTATACCCTATGAGCATGGCAGCTTATCACCAGCAGGGGGCGGAAAGTGAAAAGAAGAAAGTTTCTCCTGACTAAGTGAAGCCTAGTGACTCTGAGACTAAGATAGTCATGTTCTTCTATCTCAGATTAGACCACAGGCTCTTGGGCAAACGCTGCCTCCCACTCATCCTGGGAGCTGCTTTTCATTTTCCCTTATTACTGAGCATTCCTCCACTCTATGACTTTTTCTTTAGCTAGATTCCAAATTGCATTTCTAAAAACATAGTTCCTAGACAACTTTTGATTTAATATTTTTAATGGTTTTTCTCCTTCAATCCATTATTTATTTTTTATGGCATAGTGGTCAAGTTTCCCGATTTTTACATTTACAATCACTCTTCCACTAAATCTAAAATTTTATTAGGGCTCCTTAAACATGCTCCCTGTAAGCATGTCTTTTTTAGGTGTTGCACACGTTCTTACCTGTCTGTTCCTTTTGGATCTGTGCTTTTTCTCTGTATTTTATTTTCTACTCTATGAAGTATTCTCCATGTTCTTTTAAAAGCCTCCTCTCCTAACTTATATTCTCTGATCCATTAATATTTTCTTCTCATACTCACCACCTCTTTAGATTTATCTCTAAAATAACACGAATCCTGGTGAAATACTACCTTAATTCCCATGTATTATTTTGATATATAAATCATAAATAACTTTTGACAGTTTTTCCAGTAATCTGTTTATGTTGTTGTAGATATTAGCTTCATTTGCTTCCAATTTCTGAAAACCTTTGCAGTTAAAGGTCCATGTGACAGAGCCGTTATAGAGAACATGAACATCTGACCCGTCGTCTGCATTTTTGGACAACAGGCAATGTCATGATCAGTTTCATCAAGCCTGATTTCTCAAAAAACTTCACTAGGATGGGCTCCCAGGGCCGGACACCAGATCCTATACTGATTCTCCTGTTGTTTTCCTTTAAGTGTGCAGGCACACAAACACGTGTGTGCATGGTGTCCTTGTAGAGGCCAGAGCAACTCTTGCAGGAGTCGTTCGCTACTTCGGCCCTGTGTGTTCTGGGTGTGTCAGACTTGATGCCAGGCACCACTGAGCCATCTCATTGCCCCTCCTCTTCCAACTTTAAGGCAGAAAAGGCTTTCAAGTAAACTGGTGTTTCCTACTACTAATGTTTTACCTGACCCTGACTTGTGTATATCTGATATGTCTGTCTGTTTAGATGATCAGGTTTGAACACTTTGCAGATTCTGTACTACAGTATTCCTTTAAGATGTTGACTCTGAACAATTAGTAAGTCAGCAAAGATACTTCCTGGTTTCCAGCCTGGGTGACAGACAATGGAACAAATTCATAAACTTAAACAGTAATAATGAAAAGAAAGAGAAGATGACACTAAAACCCACTAGTTTATTTGGTTAGTATCTATTAATAACTACAACAAACTTGAGACAAAACCTGCATTATAGGCAATTAATTTCCAATATTTGTGCACCAAATCTAGGCTATTTTATACTCATTCCCAAGCAGTTAAACCACAACTTGAAGAAAGAGCAATAAACTGTTTGGGATCTAAAGATTCACTTTCTTATTGGAGAAAACTTAAGTAGTCATTCGTCATTCAAGGCCCAGAATTGTTCTGAGAAACTTTTTTTTTTTTTTGATTTTTCGAGACAGGGTTTCTCTGTAGCTTTTGGTTTCTGTAGTGGAACTAGCTCTTGTAGACCAGGCTGGCCTTGAGCTCACAGAGATCCGCCTGTCTCCCAAGTGCTGGGATTAAAGGCATGCACCACCACTGCCCAGCTGTGCTGAGAAACTTTAACACATAAGCAACAAAATGAACTCAGCAGATAGTATTAACATATATTTGTGCACACATCAAACACACACATAAGTAACACAAATAATCAAAGAAAAAAGTCAATTAATTTGAGATTGAGGAGGTATGATAAAAGTTTGAGCAAGGGCAACTGGGAAGGGCTGGAGGAAGTAAAGGGATGAGGGAGTGATGTAACTCTATTTCAATTAAAATTTTTTTAAAATGAAAAATTCTTAATTATGAATCACATAGAAAAAGTGTCTTCCCCCATTATACTGTGACATACTAAATATAGACCATCAACAACAAAGAATATTTTCATTTCATGAAGTGGCTCTTATAAATTCATTCATAGATTTCTTTCTATCATACCCAGAGTTCTGCTGGAGGACAGACATATTCATATGGAGAGAGCCAATGGCTCCATGGTGACAGAATTTGTCTTGGTGGGGCTCTCTGACCACCCAGAGCTCCAGAAAGTTTTATTCGTGCTGGTTTTGTGCATGTATCTGCTGATCCTGCTTGGGAATGGAGTCCTCATCTCAGTAGTCATCTATGACGTGCACCTGCACACCCCCATGTACTTCTTCCTCTGCAACCTGTCCTTCCTGGACATTTGCTACACAAGCTCTTCTGTCCCACTCATTCTCGGCAGCTTTCTGAAAGGAAGGAAGAGAGTTTCCTTCCCTGAGTGCATGGTCCAAATGTTCTTCTCCTTTGCCATGGGTGCCACAGAATGTGTGCTGCTAGGCACGATGGCACTTGACCGCTTTCTGGCCATCTGCTACCCACTGAGATACCCTGTCATCATGAGCAAGGGTACCTATGTGCCCATGGCAGTTGGATGTTGGGTTGCTGGGACTGTTGACTCATTGGTACAGACATCTCTTGCAGTGCATTTACCATTCTGTAGTAACAATGTCATTCACCACTTTGAGTGTGAAATTCTGGCCATTCTGAAACTGGCTTGTGGAGATATTTCAATCAATGTGATTAGCATGGCAGGGTCAAACCTGCTTTTTCTAGCTGTTCCATTGATAGTCATTGCTATCTCTTACGTTTTCATCATTGCCACCATCCTGAGGATCCCTTCCTCTGAAGGAAAACAGAAGGCCTTCTCCACGTGCTCTTCCCACCTGACAGTGGTGATTATATTCTATGGTAGCATCTTCTTCATGTATGCAAAGCCCAAGTCAAAAGCCACCGCTGGGGAAGGACATCAAAGTCTGACTGAGGTCCTCATCTCCTTTTTTTATGGGGTGGTGACCCCCATGCTCAACCCTCTCATCTACAGTCTGAGGAACAAGGATGTGAAGACTGCTGTTCAGAGCATGCTGGGAGGAAATCATCTGATGAAACATAAATGATTATTTATTTAGACCATCGACTCACTATTGAGAGTTGTGTTTATATAAACACAAGATACATAAAGATCTAATGACACATGAAAACTCAAAGACATTAAAATATTTTGGTTGCTTTTTTACAGTTACGTTTTTGTTATAAATGCAGAAATGAGACATACTGACAGTTGTTAAATACACTTTTCCAGAAATGCAAGGATGCTGAAAATACTTTAGTAACAGCTAGCAGGAAAAAATAAGCTCTTAAATATTTAGAAAATAATAGGCAAAATGGTTTAAGAAATACATTTATTTAAAGCCCTTAAAGGTAGTTCATAGTCCATTGTAGGTACACTTTGATGACTAGGCACAGTGAATATTAATTGGTACATGACATACGGTATTCCCTTTATTTACTCACTTATTTATTATTTGGTTTCAACACACATATACATTCCCTGATAATTGAACCTTTCTTTAGCCTACAATAATCCAACTTATAACAGAGTCTGGAATATAATAAATGCTTAATATTTTTAAATAAATGCAACAGCCACCTGATGTTAGAAATGTATTTCTGTTAGACCCACAAGAATAAAATTTATTAAAAGAGATTAAATATTTTCGATACATTGTATGTTTTGGGATTTTTGTCACAAAAACATTATCTTGTAGCTTAGGCGTTATCTTTTGTTTCTTTTTTATGCTCATTGTCACTGGGGAAACACAGTTTTGCTTCCTAGCCAATACAGCTTTTTTGAGACTTCTTTCATAATGAGAATATAGAGATGAAGAAGTTCTAATAATGTTGTGTTGTGACTTCTTAAACGTTAGCTGACACTGTAGCAGAACACACCTCTTGTAATTTGAGCTGAATGCAGGATGGAAGGAAGACCTCATCTTGCCCTTCATGGGATCATCCACTCTGATGAAAGCCCCAACACAGTTAAACAGAGCTGGTAAATGAGAAAACTTGCCATTTGTGGGTGAGCGGACAAAGATGTTCAGCCAAGTTCTTCCATGAACTCGATTTGTGAGATTAGGGATAAATATGGTGATCAAAAATGGAAACTATGCTTATTTGATGGAGAGTGGGGTCCTGTGAACTAGCACCCAGCTGATCAATAAAGACCCCACTTTCCCCGAGGGAGCAATCTTTAGTCAGTACTAAAGAATACTGCTCGCTTGTCTAACTCTGAGGAGGTGAGGTCATGACTACGGAGTAAAAATCTAAAGTCATTACATGCTGCTACTTGTCAGAGAAGAGCTTACAAATCCTTTCTTATCAATAGCTGTTTTTTTTTTCAAATAAAATGAGACAATTCAAAAAATAACCTCATTAACTCATATTCCTTAGTTATAATTGGTCCGAGTCTATATGCCACACATCAAACATGTCACAGAATCAGTACCTAAACCTTTATTGTGGTAAACCGGAGTGGTCAGAGACTATTATTGAGTCGTTACCATCCTAAACACACAGAGACATGCAAACACAGACACACACACACACACACACACACACACACACACACACACACACACACACACACACAGTGGGGAGAGGTTACAAGCTGCAGCAAAGCTGGAAGAACTACAGGAATTCAATAGTAGCAAACTTATCTCCATAGGAAATGCCAGTGTCAGCCCGCCAATGGGTCTGGTGCTAATTTAGAGAGCTGAGCCCGGAACTCTTGCATTGTCCCTGAACACTCTAATGGAGCAAAGTGGATTTTTAGAAGCGTTGTTTTGCTTTGACAGGATGTACTAGGCACAACTGAACCTCAAACACATACTGTGTAATCCTGCAAGACTAGAATGTAACAACTGCCAAAGGAATAGACACATTTCATGTCCTAAACATATCAATGAGTGATTTCGCAAAGGATGGGATCAAGCGGCTGCTTCTAAACCGAGCGTATTTTCTCCCCCAGTAGACTAATATGAGTTAACACCAATTCACAAGACTTCAGATCAGAGTCCCTATCTTGTTCCCACTAAACATAGATTTAAAGGCTCTTGGGAAAAATAATATTTGCTTTTAATCATTCAAGGTTCAGATGAAAGAATAAATATATAAAAATATGCTGCACCAAGCACTTTGTTGAAACTCCATGCACACTTTAGCCATAACCAAGGTATGTAGGCCAAGCCCATTTTGGAGGTAATAGTAAATTAAAAGAAGTATGTTAATTGGTATGCAACTTTTAAAAAGGCACTTTGCCTTACTTCAGTCTGTCCATTTTAAGGAGATATATAGATGTATAAAGAAAAAATGTTTAAATTAAAAGACAGAAAATGCATGCTAGGCAAATTATTTAAGTATTGATATTTCTATGTTAATGACCAATAAATGAATTTATGATCAAACACAATTTATCTCTAATAAAGGAATAGTTGCATTATGATAGAAGGTGAATTTAACCCAATAGATGTACAATTCTGACTGGTAGGTCTCCTAACAAAAGACTTTCAACAAGTATAATGGAAGCAATATAAAGATCTTTACATCCTTTTCAAGTATTAAGACAGTAAACAAAGATTTATAGTGACGTAAAATATTTGAGCAAAAATAAATCCCACTTTGATAGAACACACATTCTTCTAAAGCATATGTAGGATGGTTGTAAAAAATCAATATAATGTCAAGTTTTATGCATGATCAGCATTTTCAAAGAAATTATATTACCCAGTCTACACTCTTGTTCCTATATGCACCTTAAGAATTATTATTTAAAGAATCCTTATAAGCTGGCACAATTAAAACACATCTGTAAATAATTGAAGAACAGTATTATTAATAATGTTAATAGTTCCAATAATTCTAGTCAGAATGTATATCTGTTATGAACATCTGATATGACTGTAGGGATAAATTATAGCTAATTATTGGTCTTTTTATAGTTCAGAGAAAAAAGTTAAACACTTAAGACTGCATGAAACAAATCCTGTGCTTTTAGTTTCTTCTGTATGTATATTTATTGCTTACCTTAGTACCTATTGTGATTGATTAGTAATTCTACCATATTCTTAGTAAAATATTTTTACCATCATTTATGCTAAAATGAACTATAATTTAATAATACTGAGCAATATATAATAAACTATGCTAGATATACACGCAGCCTTTTGGAATATTCATACTTAATTCTTAGCAGGAAGTTGATTTTAGAGAATAGAAGAGAGAAGGAAGGAAACAAAAGGAAATTGAGAAGAAAAAAATTAGAGAATTTAAATTCAAAACTAACATGATAGTTCTTTTAGTATATTCATATGATGCTATTTTTGATTAACTTTTCACAATAATATTGAGAGTTATTTGACATCACTCAGTCTACAGGCAAAGATTCTAAGACGCACAGAGGTTCACCCACTGAGATGCTTTAGCTGGGTTTCTAACCTATAAGGCTGACAGTCAGTTGAGAAATTTAAAGTTCTGTTGTTTATTTGAGTCAGGAAAATAATCCAAAGTATGTGGATTCATAGAAAATCTGAGAAGGAGAGAGAGAAAGAGAGGGAGAAGGAGAGGAGGAAGAAAGAGAAGGAGAGGGAAAAGTGGAGAGAGAAGGGTTGAGGGAGAGAAAAGAAGAGGGTGAGGGAGAAGGAGAGCGAAAAGGGGAGAGAAAGGCAGAGAGAGAGGGAGGTAACTGATTTTTAAAATGGATCCTGTCAGATTCCTCTTATGTCAGAAATGCCTAAGTCTTAAGACCTTTCCTATTAATGGCTTATTGTTATTTCACAAAGTAAAACTGGACAGCTCAAAAAAGAGCTTCATTAACCCAAATCCCCAAGTTATTTGGTTAGAGATGACACCAAGCACATGACAGGGTGAAACACACAGGTGTAACTGACTGATAGCACCGTGTCCTAGGTAACGACTGTCAAAATCGAGAAACTGAGCCAGCAAGCAAGAGCATGGATATGAACGCGTTTGCCTATCTCTGTTCCTAACTCTGATGTGACGTCATCAACTGTTTCAAGGTCAAGCTCTGACATCCCTGCTATGAAGGACTGTAGCATGTGGGTCAAAATCAACCATTTATGAAGTTGCTGCTCAAGGTAGTCTTCCAAACACAAATTTCCACACCTTCCACCTTTGATCTTGTTTACTGATCAATAGTTATGGGAAGGGAGGAGAATGTCCGAGTTACATTATACTATTGTTTTCTTTGCAACTTTACAGGATGGTGACCATCATGAGCTGATTATGAAAAAAGTCATGAGACAGAAGTTTTATGTGCTCATGAGTCTGTTTACAGCAGCCTCCTCCTGGGAATGTCATACACATGCTTGAACTTCCTAAAGGAAGTGGGCTGTAAGCATTGTGACCAAGGGTTTTTAACAAACCAGAAATTCACTGAATAAGCCTAGGGACAAGGGTTTTTAGTGGGGTACCCCGAAGGAAGAAGAGAAGGCTGAAGCGATTGTCACTTAGGGATAGAGGCAGAAACCTTTTATGTTTTATCTGAATGTATAGTTTTAAGCTTTGTAGACAAGATGCTTGCCTCTATACCTGCCTTGCTTTCATCCACCTTAAGAGTCCAGACAAATGATTTTTCTTTCTGAACCTTAATATTCTTATTTATTTTGAGTATTAAATATACTAATTTAACAATCCATGTTATGTAGACCTTCCCTCTTGCCAGAGGATGATATAGTCAACAAACCCGGAGCAAGAAGACATTAAGGGAGTTCAGTTGCTAAGGGTAACATTGGCTTTCCAGAATTAAAGCAACCAACCAGCACATCACTACTAATTCTGGACCCTCTGTTTGATGATTCAGATAATATGATTCTTCGTGCAAATATTACACATCATGACTTTTCAGTGTGCGAAATATCCAGTGCAACCATTCCTAACTGGCTCACACTCTTTAGATGAAGAAGTACAACTATGAGCAGGAGAAGCCAGGAGGCTTGCTAAGGGTTGTCAGCGAGGCATGGACATTTAGACACAGAGAGCACAAAATGAAGGCACTCTGAAAACCTAAAAGGAAGTATCCCAGTGACAAAGAGAAAACTGTAGATAGTGACATTAAAGATAACATAGATATTATCAGAGAAGAGGGGGACTCTGAATGAATGAATGACTCATACATTCAGGAATGGCTCCACCGGGGCAGATTTAGAGACTCATCTTAAAGAGTACATGGTTATCACAGGATCAGTGGGACTCTAAACCGTAAGGCAGAGGGTCTTCTTCATCAGTGGCTAATGCAGTACTATTCACAAAGCTATGCTATCGAACAAACCTAGATGTATCACAACAGATTACTAAGGACAATATTATATGTATGCATATATGCATACACACAATGCAATTTTCTTTGTTAACTATAAAGAAGTTGTGTGCAGAAAGGTGGATAATCACAGGAAGAAAATTAAGTCAGTTTCAGAAAGACATTCTTTCTCTTGTTTATAATTCCTAGATTTTATACAGATATATAAGATTATATGCCCATATATATGTGACTTAAAGTAGGGGCTAAATTTTCTAGGGGAACAAAGATTAATGACAGGGGACACCGGGCAAGAAAGGACAGTAGAGAATATGGAGAATGTCTTACATATAACTGCATGGAAATTAAACATAGTAGGGAGTATGGAGAATGTCTTATGTATAATTGCATGGAAATTAAAGTATGGAGAATGTTTACATATTGTTGGCACGGGCTGCTTGTTTGTTTTCCCAGCTGTCCAGACCTGAAATATCCACTCAGAAACTATATTAATTAAATCACTGCTTGGCCTATTAACTAATACATATTTCTAGCTAACTCTTACATCTTAACTCATTTCTATTCATCTATGCATCACTACGAATTCATGGCCTACAGTCAAGGTTCCTGTGTCTGTCTTGTTTGGGATAGCTACATTGCATCTCCCTGACTCCGCCTACTCTCTTCTCCTCTAACTGCTTGGAATTCCCACCGTACCCTACTCGGCACTGCAACAGACCCAGGGCAGATTCTTTATTAAACAATGGTATTCACAGCTTACAGAGGGGAATCCCACATCAACATATAATGGTATGGAAATTAAAAATCCCAGATAAGAAAAATTGAGGCGTCTTCAGAAGAACAGACAGCAATTTATGTTTTATTGCCATGTTTACTATTATGTTCATACTATTTAAAAGTGGAACAACCCCTTTGGTAACTGTGTAATGCAGAGAAGAAGCCATTAAACATATATTGCTGAGTAGCCGTTAATATTAATAAAACTGAAATAGATGCATGTTTTGATCTATAAAATACATATATTTTCCCAAAATTAAATGTATTACCCTAGGTCATATAACTGGAAACAGTTTAGTTAGGACTAGAATACTACTAATTAAACTCCCAAATTCATACAAACATTATCTCACTATGCCCCTTCATTTTTCTTCATTGATAAAAGATCTGTTAAGATTTCCCAGTTTTCTGTTCTGTAACCCTTGACCTTGTAAAACAAGGTGCCTTCAAAGAGACAGCCAACATAGGAAGTCTTCATTTCCTTTTTGCTTGTTATCTCATAGCCTGGTAATCCCCTCCCACAGGAGTACAGAGCACAGTCAGTATTTATACCTGAGCACAGAACCACATCTCAGAGGACATCATTATAAGTTTACTGACCTACTTCTGTCTGATTCAAAGGTACAAGTAAGTTGCATAGGGGTAGGATCCCATGTGCCTGTTAGTAGTCTAAAGTCAAGCTTGTTAAGGTGAACGGGCAACTTTAACATCATTCTTCCCCTTCAAAAGTTTTCTGGAAAGAATCTGTGGGAGGATTCCTAGGAGACTGAGTCCATTCATAGAACGAAACAAGAAAGAGTTATGTGAGGTCATCCATCATGTGGGAAGATCTCAAAGTGTGCTCAGTACTCTGTGAAAATCATGCCAAGCTCTATGCAGTTCCATCAAAAAGACATTTTAAAACCTGAAAGCAAAACAAAATAAACAGCAGTGTAAATGAGATGTATTCCAAGAAAAACAGAGTCAGAGTGATTGACTGGTGAAAAAAGGAATAAACAATACTGCTTAATATGGTTTCAATGTTCCCTCTCAACTTATTTTTGATGCGTCGATCAACACTGTTGTTAAAAGACTTGCAAGTCAGATGTCAGTGGCATGGGTGCCCATCTAGGACTAGAGGTCTGGAAACCAGAAGGCCGAGTGAGATCTGAGCTGGAGCAGTGCAGCTCCCCTTTGTCGTTTTGTTCTATTCAGGCCCTGTACAGACTGGATAATGTCTTCCACTTTAGGGGATCATTATCTGCTCTGTTCAGTACACCAGTTCAAATGGTGCTCACAGAAGCCCAGACTAATAATGGTTTAGTAATATTAAATAACATTTCACCATTTTAGGGCATCCTATGGCCCAAATAAAGACACTTGTGCACGCTTGGCAACATGAATTCTATCCCCCAAATCCAAATAAAGCTATGAGGAGAGAACAAGTCCCACAAATTCATACCAATTTGTTCTATGACTTGCACATAAGCACCATGGCACATGTACATATACACACACTGTTGGTTGTTGATTGTAGTGTTTGTATCAACTTGAGGGGAGGGGACTGAGCTCACAACTCACATTCTCAGCCTCTTGGGCCACTAGCCTTGACCTTCACCATTGAAAGGGGAGGCTTTTCTGATCGAGACTGAGAGCAACATTTACCTATGGTATAAACATAGATATTGATATAATAATTTGGCGCTATGTTGATTTAGTAACACAATGAATTTTTCCTCCTGGGCAAATGACCTCCCAAGGCCTTGTTTATTAGCTGGTCTTACGGCACTAGGCATCCGTCCCTATGGTGGAGAGTGGACATGGAGAATTGATTGCCTGAAGGGAAGGAGGCTAGGAAAAGACAAGTAAAAGGCAATAGGGGGAAGACTGTGGGTAGATACCTTTAAGAAGGGAGGTAAGTGGGGTGTTGGAGAGATGAGAATGAAATGGTGGAGATTAGTAACCGAGACAAAGGAAGTATAAAGGATTTATGTCGTAGTTCAAAGAAAGGCACAGAATAAGGACTGGTGGAGGTTACCCTGAAAGGCTAGAAGGTGCTTTTTATAGAAGCCAAGGGTTACTACACATAGTCTCCAGTTCCAGGTGTGAGGCACCTCCACAGAAGTGGGTCAGGGATTCCCCAGGCCTGCCACCAGAACAGGCTCTTGTCAATTCTTTTGCTTGTCCTTGAGAAACAGAGGATAAGACACTATTGCTGAAGACGCCGTAGGCCTTGGCTGCAGGGTGTCGAGAAAGCAGGCTGGTCCCAAGCTGGAAACATCATCTCGGCTGGTCCACTTTCAAAGTGCTGGAGGGTACTGTGTGGGCTACAGGAGGAGAAAAGACATCATTAGTCTTGTCCAACTGTGGACCCTATGAAGCAGACCAACCTGTCAGGTAAGATGTGCCCATCTGGTGATACTGCCACAATTGCTGCAGTAACCAACTGCCTTCTGCTTGGATCGGAAAACATGTTTTTAAAGTTTTCTTAATTACAAGGGAGCTCATGGCCAATGCAAGGCCTCATTATTTCAGTTGTAATGTGCCATTCCTACAAATAAGAACATCTTCCTGCAATGAACTCATTACAGTGGAGAAGTTAGCCTTGACATATTATCACATATGATTTCTAGAGTCCAATCAATTTTAGATAATTATTTTGATAATGCCTTTTGAAACAAAATGCTTTAGTTCAAATGCTATGTTGAATTACATGCTCAGGACTTCTTAGTCTCAGAATCTCTCCACCTGAAACAGACCCATCATTGCTTTTACATCCCGAGTAATTTCAGAGACTATAATCTTTATGCACTGCAGAATATCCTTCGATTTGAGCCACTGTGATGGTTCCTGGAGAAGAGGACTTAATAGGAATTTGTCAAAGGTCAGGATCTATTGTTTTCTTTGCATTCTGGGAACAGCTCTGTGACTTCGATTTGCTTTGTTATTAGCAGACTTAACTTTGAAATCTTAATGAAGTTGGCATTTGTCATCATAAAGTAACTTGCCTTCTGTATTTAATCTTAATGTGTTATTGTATTGCTATTCATCAAAATTTCAATTTATTCATTTTATGTCCCTATTGCACTTCTAGCTTTTAAATTAAATGAGCTCTAGTAATTTAGCATCATCATTATCATGATATTCCATAAAAATTACTATGAGGATTATATATAAATTTTGATTGCTTTAAAAAATTTATTACTAAACATAACTGGATGGAGGGGGGGAGGACCTTGGACTTCCCTCAGGGCAGGGAACCCTGACTGCTCTTTGAACTGGAGAAGAAGGGGGAGGGGAGAGGGGGAGGGAAATGGGAGATGGGGAGGAGGCAGAAATTTTTAATAATAAAAAATAAATAAAAATAAAAAAATAAAAAATTTATTACTTTGCAAGTTTCCCTCAAATGTAGTCTCCCCTCCCTTCTCATCAAACTTTGATCAAAATTAGTGACCACTTTAAAAAAAACATTTTTTAAAATCAACTTGTGTTGTCACAATGTTCTTGCATGTGTGGTCTTTTACTGGAAAGTGCTGACATTTCTAGGGTACTTATACAGCCACTTTGGGAATCAGTATGGCAATTTCTCAGAAAATTAGGAAACAACCTACCTCAAAACCCAGCAATACCATTGTTAGGTATATATCCAAAAGATGCTTGATTGTACCACAAGGATGTATGTTCACTTATGTTCATAGCAGCATTATTTCTAATAGCAAGGACCTGGAAACAACCTAAATGCCCCTCAACTGAAGAATGGGTAAAGAAAATGTGGTTAATTTAAACAATGGAGTACTACACAGTGGTAAAAAAAAATGACATCTTGAAAATTTTGCAGGCAAATGAATGAATCTAGAAAAAAATATATTGAGTGAGGTAACCCAGAAAGACAAATATAAAATGTATTCATTCATGAGTGGCTTTTAGATGTAAAGCAAAGAAAAACCAGCCTGCATGCCACAGCCCTAGAGATACTAGAGAACAAAGAAGAAACTAAATGAGATGTACATGGATTTACATAGGATGGTGAAAAAGACAAAATCTCCTGAGTAAATTGGGAGTGTGGGGGTCACAGGAGAGAGAAAGAAGGAGAGGGGAGGAAGGGCGGGGAGTGGAGAAAAATACATAGTTCAGAGCTATTTGGAGACCTAAGATTTTTGTTTTAAAAACTTGTGATTTCTGTACCCTCAATGAGTCCTTTAATCGTTTCTAGCCTTTAAAATGGACCAATCAACACAATTGCTATTGTGAAAAGTTAATGGACAAGTCCAGTCACAATTGATGAATTTTAGAAACTCTAATTCTTAGTACACCAAGGGTAAGGCATATTGCTTTTACTTCACAAAGAGTAACTGACAGCATGTGGCAGATTTTTTAATACAATCATCTTATCATCACGTATTGAGGCTCAGTTGTAAGCCATCTCCTATGCTATAAAATAACGTGATCTCAAAAAAGAATTGGAACAGTTTGGAACTTAAAAACTAAAATAACTGGATTGGCTAGGTGATGCCTGGGGTTTTGTATTCAGATTAAAAAAAACATGCAAAAAGCAATGACCACCTCAACTGAAGGTTTTTCGATTATTGATAGGATTTCTTTTGAAATAACTATAGTGAACTGTTTGCCGATCTTCTTTTCCTCTGATGGGTTCTGAATCATCTGCACATTCCGTGCTAATCAGTAAAGTGGAAATTTTCCAACAACTTGAACTTCACTTTTCAGATGAAACCAGATAGTCTCAATTTGAAAGATGGTGACTCTTATTTCCTACAAAGAAGTGTGAGTAAAAAATAACCACAAACAGGAGACTTTTGACAACCAAGGGTTCTTAAGAGGATGTCAGAGACTTGAAGCACTGTAACCACGGAGATCCATGGTGCAACACCAGTTTCCCATGATTCATTGTGCAGATGTCATTTACTCGGGAGACTCGATTCCTTTTGGAAGTGAACTTAATTTTTATTTACACAAACAAGTCCTGGAGATTGTAAGTAAAAAGCATGGAATTTCTTAGCGATAAACTGTTTTGCTTCCACTCAGACCAAAGATGCAAAGATCATGACTTAAAGAAAACCTTTCCAGTTTTGAATTTCTCAGAGAATTAATTGAGGGCCTGAATACATCAAGTAACTCATTATGTCTAACATCAGACAAGTTAAATTTTTCTCAAAATTTTGTTTTTCTTCTTATTGCTAAGAATATTTGCCTTGTCAACTTTATGGAATCCCAGCTGAATTATTATATCATCTTTAAGCAAGCTGTCTCCTCAAAACAGCCTTTCAGGTACAGAATATGGTGTCTTAGTCTTTCCTACTTTAGCCTAGAGCTCTTCTCTTTCTTCAACCATTATCCATATTTTTAAATATAGCAACAAGTATGTATTGATGAAGATACCATCTTAGGAGAGAGAGGTGCTAGCGGACCCACTGTCCAGTCAACTTCTGGCCACAGTTTGGCTTGACTTTAAAAGCAAAATATCTCCTTCACTATAGCGGCAGAAGAAAGAGTGAACTGATCAGAAGATGGAGTTGGGACCTGACTGGGACATCTTTGTCGAATGATAACTCTCCAGCTTCTTAGAAGTCACTGTGCATTTCTGAGCTTCGGTCTTCATATTGATTAGTGAAAGGTGGGATTTCTCATTGATGTTGTCATTCTGAGAACTAATGAGGAGATGGATATGAGGCAGAGGGCTTGCTGCTTGCTCTTCCTCTGAATATATTAAGATTACAGGTATGCATCTTTTAAAAGGAAAATAAACTTGTAGTTGGATACACCTAACGTATTTTCCAGTTTTCTGCTCACAGCTTAGCAAACTCCTCTAAGACCCTGATGTCCTAAAACAAATATTATAATTATTTTCTCTATGATAAAGTTTGAAAGTGTTTATCATGCTTGTTGACATTTGATAGCAACTTCCTGACAGACTGCATTGCTATGTTTGCGAATAAACCAGTGAGCCCAAGGATTGTTTGTCTAAAGTTGGTGCCACATATGATAACGTTTAGTTAGCTTTGGCCAATAAAACACACGTGTTCTTTATTCTGCTTCAATATGAAGCCCCCTGCCCAGAAAAATATTGATAGAAAAATGAGAATCAAAATGAATCACTGCCACTAAAATATTGAATGCACTATTGAAGAGTTGGGGAAATATAGATTGCTTCTGAGATAAAATTATGAATCATATTGGATCTGACTATACAAATTTTTACAAGTTGCTTAAGATAATGCTGTCTGCATTAGAAAAGGCGCATCTGTCCTTCATCCTGTGACTGAAGGAGACAGATTCAGCGACCTGTTGCCAAATATTGCACCTAGCTCAGGGAGTCCTGCTGAGGAGAAAGAGGAGGGATTGTAGGAGCCAGAGAGCTCAGGGACCTCTCAGGAAAACCCACAGCACCTGCTAGCCTGGCTCATGAAAACTCAGAGTCTGAACCAACAACGAGGCCCTTGGCATATATATGACAGTTGTGTAGCGTGCTCTATTCGTAGGGCTCCTGGCAATGGAAGCAGGGACTGTCCCTGGTGCTTTCACTGGCTCTTGGGAACCTATTCCTCTTGGTGGATTGCCTTGCCCAGCCTGAATACAGTGGGAGGTACCTGGTCTTAGGGCAGCTTTATATGCTATGCTTTGCTGATGTCCATGGGAGGCCTGCCCCTTTGTGAGTGGATATGTAATAGAGGTGGATTAAGGAGGGGGGCAGAGGGAAGGTGTGGGGCGGGGGGAGGAAGTGGGAAGAGAGAAGGAAGGAGAGGCTGAGGTTGGGAGGTAAAATAAATAAATGAAATAAACAAAAAGAAAAAGTCTCATTTATTTTGGTAGGTGTGTTTAAGCCAATTTAGTACAGCAGGCACTTTAAACCTTAGGAAGAGCAATGAGACTCCGAGAATTGAATTTCTGTTTAATATGTACTCTTTCTTTCTGCCCAATGCACAAAAACAAATGATGGCATGGTGGTTGTGAGGGTTGGGGGAGGGGAACTGAGGCCATTTTGATCAAAGTGTACAAACTTTCTATTATGTGGTGACTCAGATCTATTATGTGGTTATCAAATGTACAGCTTGAGTGATATTAGATGTTAGTTGATTTAATGGTGGCATTTGCTGCATATTTAGATATAATGAAGTATAATATCAAATATACTCTAAACTTATTTGACAACTAAATATTTTGAAACAAAAATAGAAATTTAAAATTATAATTTTTCTAAATTTTTCATTGAGTCTCTCAGCTTTCATTCCTGTCTTCTTTTCTGTTTTTATTGGGGTATGTCTCATTTACTATCTCGAATCTGAATGACCTTCTGGAAATATACCTAGAATGGTTTGCTTTCTGACATGCTATCCTCATATAGTTTCTTCCCATTTGCTGGAACATAAGAAGGACTGACTCAAACTCTTAGGAACCTCCTTACCTAGATCTCCTCTAGAAAACTTGTGGAGGAAAAAGTAATGTTAAAGTTACCCATTCACTTTAACAAACTTGACTCTTTAGACTCTTAACAGGCACCTGGGATCCAACCGCTGTACAACTTATTTGTACCTTTGAATCAGATAGACGTAAGTCAGTAAACTTATAATGATGTCCTCAGAGATATGGTTCTGTGCTCAGGTATAAATACTGACTGTATTCTGTACCCCTGTGGGAGGGGATTACCAGGGTATGAGATAACTAGCAGAAAGGAAATGAAGACTTCCTATGCTAGTTACCCCTTTAAAATCACCTTGTTCTGCATGGTCAATGACTTATAAGATTGAAAACTACTTTCACATAGATGCTAATGAAAGAGGCTTAAAATGTCTTAATCAACCAAAAACACAAAGTGAACCTATATTGGGGGAGGTACTCGGAGTGTGGATTCAGGAGCTCATTGATGTAATCCCCAATGAACTATTTGGAATCTATGTACCTTATTGTATAAATTTGATTACTTTTAATTTTTATGAGGAATACATTTATCTGTAGAATAACATTTTCAATGCAGTTCCTTTCCTACACCATGGAACATTCAAGGAAGAGGTGATAACTTCACTTTGAATTACTCTGCCATAGGAAACTTCAAGGGTATTTGTAGAGTTAGTTAAAAGAGTTGGCCCCATCTGGTCTCAGGGCACTGGTTAGTCTTTCATTTTGGTCACTGATAGATGACAACTTTGAACTGTGACTCTATCACTATCCCACAGGAGCCACTACCCAAATCATTTTAGAGTCTTTGTAATAACATCTCTGATCTCAGGACCTCTAATTTACTTTCCTAAGTTAGAATATCCCTTGAGACTCTTCTTGGTGATCTCTGTGAATCTACACTACCATGGTTCCCTGCCTACTCTTAGCAGACTGCTTGCCTCCTCTATTAGTAGTCTCACATCTTCTCTTGAAGTGGGATTAGATTAGCAATGACTACTCTACTTTTATTACACACGGGCAAGTGATGTATTTGCACCACCAATCATATGTGCAGTCTCAAACTGAATTCACATCACAGCACGTGAATTTGCAAGTCTGTATTTTAGCTGCATGCCATGAACATGGTGATTCACTGTCTCCCTGAGCAAACCTGTTTATGAGTGAACTTCTCTGCCCCCTTGGCATGCTTATCTAAGTGCACTTTCTCTAGACTGTGAGATGTACTGCAAAGCGAGGATTGATGAGCGAGGATATTGAATATTCACAAGTAATGAGAACAAAGAGGTTCACAGAGATTAAAGAACTTCGATATACTGTGGTTTAGTAAAATGCCAATCTAAACTGTTTGGCCATACAGTCAACTTCATAACTGCAAATCAAATCCTTTCAACCTCCCATCATTACATAATATATTATACTAAAAACTCATGATCTAGCTTAGTTAATCTGTTTTCTGGTTTATTAAATTTATTGGTCCTGATGCTTTTCATCCATTGCCTGAGTGTATAGTACAGAGATCATGTGAGTTGCTCAGGAGGATGATGGAATCATGAGATAAAGAAAAATGAAATTATTATTCATGTTTCTCTTATAATCAGCACAGGACTTGGTCATCAAACTCCTCTGAATGTACCCACTTGCCCAATCAGCAGCTTTGAAAAAAAAATGCCTCGGTAAAATAGTCCTAGAATTTCTTGGTTCTCCTGTCTTCCAGTAACAGTTTATCAGTAATCAAGTAACTTTATTTGGGGTCTTAGGAATTGCAACTTGGGAGATATAGATTTGAACAAAACTGAATAAATGTTCCAAACAGAAGACACAAATCTTGACTTTAAGATGGGTTTAGTATTAACAATGATATATGCAGATGAGCTGTGAACTGAAGTTTTCAAGTCTGTAGCTGGTTGGTTAGCTGTGGTGATGACTGAAGAGATCTCTGAGGCAACTTAAGTAGAGTCAGACAGATGATTTCTAGGGTTCATTTTCATATTCCCCCTTCTCCATCTCATTAAATATTTAAATGAGTTCACATGAGAACAGTAACGACTACTCTCTTCTTTCTCATACACTGACAAGAGCTATATTTACAACACCAATAACTGTGTGCAGACTCGGTAAGCTATCATAACATACAGCTTCACAACTCTATATAACAGCTAGATACCATGAACTTGATGATCCATTGTCTTGAACAAACCTATTCTTGAATGAACTCCTCTGCCTCCTTGGTTTGTTTATCTATGTCCACTTTCTCTAGAATGAGAGATTCTAGAGAAATCAGCATGTAAGCTCTTAGCTATGGCTCCAGTGCCAAGTCTACCTGCTGCTTCCATGTTCCCTTCTGAAAAATGTAAGGAAGTTCCAATAAAATTGAATTGTTTTTCTGATGTAAATATATTTGGAGTTTGAGGTATTTCTTTGCTGACCAGTTAGTTTCTAGAGGAAAGAAACCTATCTGCATCATTTACAGCCTGAATTAACCTCTATAAGACTTAGAGTCTTCAACCATGAATTATGAAATAAGGCATAATATTATTATATTTAATATTATTGTGGAAGTTTGCTAAGAAGTATTAAGATGTGAATACACCAAAATATCTGCCACACTTGCTCTGAATTAAAACTAAAATTACCTGAACTTTTTCTTCATCATCTTTGATTTTTCTTTCTGATTCCTCCTTTCCGTCCTTTAAGAATTTATATATGAATTATCATCATCATGTATGCCTGGCAACGCTTAAGCATGCATGAAAAGCCTGTTTATGGCAGTTCTCCAGTTGTTCCTATCCTGGGTAGTCCTAGATGCTTGAGTTATCGTTATACCCAAGGTTTCACAGTCTTCCTTTCTGCTGTTTATCCAGCATTTTCTGTGGCCTTACTCTTTCCCTTATCCCGTGCACTCCTCCAAGCAGTGCTATCTTCGGGTGTCTGCTGTCATTCATTTTCATAACATGGTCAAAATATCTCAAGAGCCATTGCCATTTCCTGTAGATTACTTCCTTCTCTGGATGAGATGTGTCTTAATGTCGCCCTTGCACAGACTGTCTCTTTGTGTGATGCCTAGACTCCTCCTGAGACATGCCATCTCAAACACACTCAGGAGCTGTTCTGAGGAGTGTTTCATTGTCCAGGTATCCAAGTTGTAAAGAAGGCAGCCCAAGACAAGTGTCTCATATACTTGTAATTTCGTTGCTGTCATTATGTCTCTTTTTGACCAAACCTTTCCTAGTGCCTGGAATGCAGCCCTCACTATCCCTACCCACATTTTGACATCGGAAATAGTTCCCTCCTTTGAACTGAGGTTTCCTCCCAGATAGACAAAGTTGACTGTTTGCTTGAGGTTCTGATTCTTTATTACAATGTTAAAATCCCTGTGCGTTCTCAGTAGTCCTCATTGTCCACTATGTTCAGCGAGTCCGGTTTTATCCCATGCTTTTTCAGACCCAGGCCAGCTGGCCTTGGTGAGTTCCCGATAGAACATCCCCATTGTCTCAGTGTGTGGGTGCACCTGAGTTCCTTGCTCGTGCTCTCTCTTCTTTTATCTCCTGATGAAGGTTAATATTCAGGAGGATGCCTATATGTTTTTCTTTGGGTTCACCTTCTTATTTAGCTTCTCTAGGATCACGAATTATAGGCTCAATGTCCTTTATTTATGGCTAGGCAATGGGTTTTTGATCCTACTGCACGTACCGGCTTTGTGGGAGCCTAGGCAGTTTGGATGCTCACCTTACTAGACCTGGATGGAGGTGGGTGGTCCTTGGACTTCCCACACATCAGGGAACCCTGATTGCTCTTCGGGTTGACCAGGGAGGGGGACTTGGTTGGGGGAGGGGGAGGGAAATGGGAGGTGGTGGCGGGGAGGAGGCAGAAATCTTAAATAAATAAATAAATAAAAATAAAATCCCTGTGCATTGTATTTCAGTCTCCCCGATGTCCTAGTTTGTAATGATTTGTAAGTATATTTTCCTGGTATTATAAAAAGAACTGTGTTCCTCCACTTTTCTTTTTCTCATAGTTTATTGTTAGTGCACAAAATGCAACCAGCTTTGTATGTTGTATTTTGTATTATCCCACAATACCAACCTTATTAATCCTAATAGTATGTTGATTATTTTTATGGCATATTTAGTTATATATTATATATATTCAACTTTATATATAATATACATTCAACTTTATATATATTTAATATCTTACCTATAAACACAAATGATTTTGGTTCTTTACTTATGATTTTTATGCCTTTTATTTCTTTCTCCTGCATAAGTGGCCTATGCAGTAGCATTTCTGTGTAGTTCTAATTGGAGATGTGATGACAACATCTATACCTTATTTCAATTTGTGGTTAAAAATGTTGCCCTCCCCCCAAGCAATGTGCCTTATCTTCTCTGAGGAATGAAGGGGTGGATGTGAAGGGAATTGGAGGAGGGTAGAAAAAGGAACTGGGATTGGCATGTAAAATGAAAAAAAGTTAGTTTGCTTTCTTTTTAAAAAAGGAAATAAAATAAATTTAAAAAAAGGTTGTCCCATTAAGTTTATCATTAGTTGAGATACATTCTTTTTCTCTGCAATTTTGAGAAGTTTTTAATTATATAAGGATATTGCATTTAACTCAATGATTTTTGCATGTTTTAAAATTATGTTATGACTTATACCTGCTAATGTCAGTGTGTTAATATATTATTGCTTTGAATGTGTTGAACCATCTTTGCACCTCAAGCATACATCTCACTCAGTCGTGGTATATATTTCTTTAGTATGTTCTTACATTGAATTTGGTAGCATTTTATTGAGAATTTTAAATCACTGTTGAGCAGGAATGTTGCTCTCTAGGCTTCCTGATCTTCTAGTGAAATCTCAGAGCAGAAGCAGGTGGAGTGGAGAGCACCTGAGGAGTGGCCCAAACTAGTGAAACTGAGAATTGTCTTTTAAAAGATAAACAATGGTCATAGGCCTTCTGTGGAACTGAAGTGCCAGAGAAGATTCTTATAATGGAACAGAACTGAAGGAGAAAGCAGTATACCTGATACTCTGAAGTATGAGGGATCCTGAGGGGGTCTCATACAATGTGGCACCAATTAGAAAATCTCAAAGAAGTGAGTCTGTACCCAAACTGAATCATGAAGAAACAGATAATCTGAATAGATCACTAAGAAATAAGGATAATGACTCAGCAGTCACCAACTTTCATCCAAAGAAAACCTAGGATTTCGTGAATTCATGAAACAGTTCATGGTAAATTAATGTCAATTATTTAAAAATGTAAAGATAGGTTTTGAAGTATTTGGCTTCAGAAAATTACAAAGTTTGAGGTAGATAAGAGATTTTTATTACCTACTGGTCACATATGCAAACACAGCATAAAAAAAATTAAGCTCCATCCAGATCATTATCACAAACAGGGAGCACAGATGTCTTCAGTGGAGTTTCAGACTCTACGTAATAAGTTGATCACAAATTTGAAAACTTCACCCTAATCTCATCCAAGCGTCAATTTCTAAGGTGTTCATAATTGTAAATATGCAGCTATTGCACTCATTTGTCTCTTCATTATATAAAATATTGATTTCTTCACCAGGCGAAGAGGCACTTCCCAGGTAGGTGATAAAATAGAGGAACCACATATTTGTTTCTGCTGGTTCTACAGCACAGTGGTGAAATTTCAATTTACTTTTTATCCTTGATTAACCAAATCAGCACACTCCTAGCCATTTCTCTGTCTTTGAAACCACTAAAAATTCTCTTGAGTACTTTTGAAATGTTTTTGCTCTTTGTTTTTCTTCAGATTTTTTAAAAATCAATTTGTCCTTGTCTGTTGTGGGATATTTTGGTCACATTGTAACACTTCAGATTGGCAATAAAGTTTACCTTGAATCAGGGGATGGGACCAAAGGCTAGCTGACCTGAATTAGCAATAGAGAAGTCAGTAAATTGGATAGAGAAGACACACAGGAAGGAAAGGCCAGAGACTATAGAGATCGAGCTCCCTTTAGTTCTGGGACAAGGGAAGAAATGTGTCTTTTGCTGTATCTATAGCCAAAATGCAAGGTCAGCTAGAGGCTACCCAACTTCTCTGATCTGGAAGGTTTTCACTCAAGTCTTTGACTCCTAAATCTTAGTAATAAATAGAATGATACAGACTTAATTTAAACTTGCATATGGCGGCTGAGGCAGGCCTGGACCACAGGACCTGAAGCCCTGCCAGGCTGTGGCCTGAGTGGCTTGCACTGTGCTGCCTGCAGGGCCACAGACTACAGATGATAATTAAAATTCCAGTAGGTTCATGTGCAGTCACAAAGACAACAGAAAAATATTAATTATCAAGTGTGTGTCTGCGTGCACATGCAAGGACATGTGTGCATGTCCATAGGCAAGCACATGCCATGTTTTCCATTGAAGATCAGAGAACAACTTTCAAGACCCCATTTCCTTCCATTGTGAGTTCCTGAGATGGATGGGTGACTGCTGTTTTTTGACATGTCGAGCAATCTGATTGTCCCACTGTTTAAGTTTTATATTCCCCCCTTTTTTGTAAATTGAATTTTGTTTTTCCTTTTTTTTTCTTTAAAATTTATTACTTTTCCTAGTATTTGAGTTTGTGAGAACCGTGAAAAGGGAATAGTTTTTTAGTTTTAGTTTTAGTTAATGGGTTTTTAGTTTTAGTTTTAAAAACACTGGGTTTTTAAAATACATCACTGGAGAAAGGCATTGCATACAGGATTTCCTTCAAACTAAAACCACAGCAAGCTAGCTTTGTAGATGTCTACTCTAATCAATCTATCTTTAATAAAGAAAATCGATTCAGATTAAAATGAAAACAAAATTCTTTCAGTGTCAAAGAAAAAACACTGGTCAGTTTTGAGTAAAATGAAGCTAGTAACGCTGTAGAGACTCAATTTGTAGACAAATTGGAGAGACGTAGATGATGCTGGTACTGGGAAGCTAGCGAACACAGCTGTGTGGGGTTTTGCTATTAAGCCGCAAACTGATAGCTTTATAAGGCATTAAAGCCTAATGAACTGCTTTGTGCGCTTTTAGAATCACCAGGCACATTAAAGTGAGGGAGAGGAAATTACTACTGAAATACAATAAGACTGCTCATAAATAATTTTCAACTGCTCATCAAGTTGTATTATATTCAGTCCTTCCTAGGTCTGTTTATCCCACTGTGTTGAAAACTGGAGGAGAGGGATTATAATGGCTTCATTGTCTTGCAGATAATAGACACTCAGAAAGGCTTCTAAATGCAATTATGAATATGAGTATAGTCTGTGAACTCTAAGGTTCTGTTGGGTATTACTTTGAAAAAATGAAGCCTAGAAAATGAAGGTAAAATATTGTTTGACTAAAAGTATCTCTCGGTGCTGGTATAAACCTGGCTATAATAAATCAATATATTATAAGTATTTGCTTTTCAAAGAATGCATCACACTCTCTATTTAGAGATGAAAATAGGGAACTTATACAAGTCATTTTTATTTCTTTTTATAATTTTATTTATATGCATATCGAAGTGCATATTTCACGGTTCAATTTCCACTTCAAAATCTTGATAAAAATATATTCTAGTAAAGTAACAATATTTTCTGGCACTTTATTTGCATTGCATGAATTGGAGAATATATTGCCACTTTAAGTGTTTTTGTAGGAAGCTTTTCCTTAGATAATAATGTGATCTTCATATGCTATGTGCATTTAATATACACATATATTTAATATAACTAGATCCTAGTTCCTTGCAAATTGCTACATCAAAAGTCATGTCCACAGTGTCCAGTGAACTGGCTCATGACTGCAAATAGTTTTCATCAAATTGATTTGATAAGTAGAATATAAGATCAATTGAAAATCTGAATTAATGTTGGTTATGAAAGATAAAAGCTTGGCTCAAGACATATTTTAGAGAGATGTATCACCTTGAACATTAGACTTTATAGTTAGAACTGATTAAATTAGTATGAGACACTGACTCTGAGCTTGGTTTCACCATTCAGTTTACTCAGTATAGAAAGTAGAACCAGCAGGCTTTTGTGGATTTTTCAGATTAAAATTCTAAATTAGAAATATTAGCAATTCATGGATGCATTTTAAATTATACTTATTTAAATTATCTTGCAACTTTAGAATATTTGGAAATTTATTGGAAAGTTGTAAAGAAAGCATAGAGGGGTCTCAGTGCTTGTAATCTTGACAACTTCTACAGGTTTTAGTTAATTAAATATCACTGACTTCAAAGTGTTTTAACATTTTTCATCCTAACTTACACATCTCAGAAAGGATAAATTCTACCATTGCATTTCTTTACATTTTTTCTGTATTTTTGTGTTTTGTGGTATTTGTATGTTTCGTATTTTTGCATGTATCAATACTGTGCCTTCTCTGGTAAGCATGTGATGATGTTGAGAACTTAAAAGCTTTACAGTGAACCTCTGTGTATGAACACTTCACAGACTGCCTGCAAATGCTGTAGATTAAGGTACTGGATCTGTCTCAAACTGTTTACCATGGGGTGAAAAAAGAAAGAAAGAAAACCCACAAACCAGGCCGGGCGGTGGTGGTGCATGCCTTCAATCCCAGCACTCAGGAGGCAGAGGCAGGTGGATCTCTGTGAGTTCGAGGCCAGCCTGGTCTACAATAGCTAGTTCCAGGACAGGAACCAAAAAGCTAGGGAGAAACCCTGTCTCAAAAAAAAAAACCAAAAACAAAAAACAAACAAACAAACAAAAACAACCCACAAACCAACATCCAAATTTTGTGATCTTAACATATGAATTTACCATATTTTGTGGGCATATTTATTATATTGCTTCTTCTCCATTTCAAAAATGGTTGGTGATGGAATCATCTGTGGAATTATTGTAGCAAATCGATCAAGAGAGAGTAAAGAAAATGTTAAATGACAATGCACCAATCTGGGGTCAATCATTTTCCATTTATTTAAATTAAAAATTAATTGAAAGGATTTTTATTTTTAAACTGCATATATGTTGTGTGTGTGTGTGTGTGTGTGTGTGTAGAGGCATCAGATCTTTTGAAATCGGAATTACAGGCAGTTTTGAACTGGTTGACATGGATAATGGGAACTGCACTCAGATTCTCTGCAAGAGCAGTATACACTCCTCTTTGTTGAGCCGTCTCTCCAGCCCCAAGATCATTCATCTAGTTATTGCATTTACTAACAGCCACCATTGTTCGAATCGCTAATCTCTTACATTAACTGTGCTTTTCTAGACACGTTTTAAACTGAAGCTCCCACACTTTGGAGTTTGCCAGCTGTACATCTGCTGCCCATTCCCAAAGTCACAAGGTCTGGGGCACATGATTTCCCTCTTAGGTGTTAGTTCAGCTACGATACACTTTCAGCTGCACTTAATTGGGTATGTGGGACACTGTCCCTATCGCATAAGAAGTTTCTCTATCCCAGATCCACTCACTCCCAACTTTAAATTGCTTTGGGATTTGGGGAACAATTATAATAGCTGTTGTATAATAAATATTTATTCTGACAAATCTATAGAATCTGAAATATTTTCTGAACCTTCAGAACAGTGAAGTTAATTTCTATAAAAATGTAACTGGTCCCTATAAGGGGGTGGAAATCCATCACTATAAGGGTGAGTCGATTAGAGTCTTTTTGTAATTAAAGGCATTAGCCATCATGTATTAATAATACAAATGGCCTGAAGCCATATAGGAAGTAATTTATTTCACAAATACTTCTGTGAATCATTACTTTATATTGCAATTTTTACATATGTTAATCTTTAAAGAAACTTTACACACTATTTTGTTTTTTGTTACAATACACAATATGTGGAAAAGAGTAAGGTGTTTTTATGGCATTTCCAAAATGAGGAAAAAGGTAAGACAATGAAAGGGAGCCTCAAACCAAGGCTATGATTCTAGTCTGAGTACTCCTTCTTGATGTTAAACCTATTTCATATGTGTATCAATGAGTGTCGGCTGACCCCTGTTACCACCAGAGCTTAAACCTGAGATTATCTAGTTAAGACTGTAACTTGTTAGGACTAACAGAAGCTGAAAAATAAGTCTGTTGCAGGCCGAAAATCTGGGCACATTAAGTTGCCCTGGACTTAACTCTATAAATGGTGCAGGTCTAGAAAGTAAACGTTGATGTGTTCAGCTAAAACCCTGCACTGTGTTTGATTTAGGAGTAAAGGTCTGAGCAAGAGAGTCAAGCTCCTCCCTCCTGACTCCTCTCTCATGGAGGAGTGAACCTACTTGGAGTACCAGGATCAGAAGAGAAGCAAGACAGCAAGACAGGCTTGGTTCTTGGTGGATCTGAGTATTTCAAGGAATTTCATTCAGCCAAGGAGGGGAAGTCTGAGAGAGTGACAAGAGAAGCCATTTAGGTCATCTAAGATGAGTCATCATTGCATTTGTCTGGATGAAGAAGGTGGGCTTCCTAGGCGTGGCCTCCCACATAATGTGACTGTGTGTACAGCCATATGTCTTGGTGAGTTAACCCATCTTTGTCCTTTGTCATTTCTCTGGTCTGGAATGATCTTTCTGCTCATGTGTAACAGCCCTTGAGCAATTTCTGAAATTTATTTACAGAGAAATTTGATTTATGAGGTGCTATTGGATAAGTGTAAAATCATTGTCCCCTTTCTCTAGGCACTGTTTAAGCATTAGAGCTGACTCACCGTTATGATTCATTTCTAGATACATCTTGTTGACCACTTTCTGTTGTGCACAATACAACTTCTATAGACATCTTAGTGGCACCAGTTGGGTAAGAGTATTGTTATCCATCTGACTGGCTTAATGAACTGCTTCTAGCATTCCATCTCTGTTTCTGTCTCTGTCCCTGTTCCTGTATCTGTCTCTCCCCCTCTCTCCCTTTCTCATCCTGTCCTCCCCATCTCTTTCCTTCTCTACTCCCTCTTCCTCTTCTGCTGCTCTGTTCTTAAACTGAATAAATATTACTAATTTCTAATAATTATATAAATTACTAATTACTAATCTCTTTTGGACCACTTTATTTTTATTTCTATGATTGCCATTGAATATTTTTCTCTTCAATGTTTAAATTGTTGAATACTGTTAAGATTAATCCATTGCAAAGGGCAGTCCTACTTAGTGGAATGTCTGACTAATAGTATTTCCTTAGTAATCTCCTGAGTTACTAACACACAACGTATGTCACATATGCTGGAATTCTCAGAACTACTCATCCACTCAGGGCTGCAACTTATGATTGTTTACTGGAGTCAAACCCAGTGGTGATTACAGAAGGAGCGATTTTATTGTCTAGTCGGCAGCCAGTGACAGTTCCACTGATTCAATAGCTCAAGTCTTCTAATTAAATATTTTTGTTAGAAGTCTCATAATATCACATAATGTTAGGGATATCTGAAGTTAGGTTACAAGCTGACATATTTTTATTTTCTATTGATAAATCCTCAACCAAAAGTAGTTCCAAGTTCCTACGACGTTAGAGGCTTTCTATGGCCCCCTTTTACTTCTTTCCTAGATCTGTTTGCCATAACACCCTCACAGAGACAGATTTATATAAAATGGATATCCAGGTGATCTGACTTCTAACTGGCTCAGCTTCTCACATTACATTTGCCCATCTTCCTTTCTTTTCCAAACTCATCTGATCCTTTTCATGTGTCCAGATCCAGAACATCCAAAAGGTTTCCCTTGATGATTTATATCTCATAAACATCAACTTTCTTGGTAAATGTATAATTTGGACCTAAGATACAGTATATAAGCATCCATAATATATCTTTATATGTATTTTTTGTATTATAAATTGAATTGTCAACCTCATAATGGCAATGCCTTCTATTATTCTTTCATTTACTCTTATTGTGTTTGGAATGAGATTGGCTTTAGGGTAATCTAGTAACAATATTCTAAGAACATTATTGCAGTTTGATACAAATCGATTCTTTATTTTAAACTGTCTTTTAATTTTTTAGTATTTAGTATCAGGTAGATTTGAAGTTGTCTGTAAAATGCAAGAGAATTATTGTTCTTGAATCTTTGGAGGTTGCTATACCAACCTAATATTAAAACAAAAGGAAATAGATTTGAGTCAGAAGCAAACCATAAACATTTAATCCACCAACTCTGTTCACTTATGTCTTACATTATTGCTAATGTTAAGTTGACTTTAACAAGTAAATCAGCAAGATGAACTCTCTGATGCTAAATTTTAACTTACACCACTTTACTTATCTTGTAAATAAATGTTGATAAAATACACCATTAAAAGAGCTAATACTGCTTGCTACATCAGGCACAGAAAGAAATATTATTTAAAAAAATCAAAGTTGCTATAGGATTTTTATTGTTGTCAATCACTGACTTATATCCCATTGGTTTTCCTTTTATGAGTAGACTTTTGGCTTTGTGTGTCTTCTTCATTGCTTACCCAGCAGGGCAGATGAAATTAAGAAATCAGGTGTGTGGTGGGTAATTATCCAGGGATGTTGGAAGCATACACTTGGGAATGTATACTCAACAACAGAAAGCATTGCTTTTGAATGTGTATTTGGTATTGACAGCCATATGTTGGCAATAGGCATGTGTACTTTCAAGATGCCCAATTTCACTATATTTTACTAACAGATTATTGAGGGTATCAATGAGGGAGGTTCAGAAATGAGCTTTTTCTAATACATGAAAAATGATTTTTCAGGTACTTTGTCCCACTTGTATTCGGGCATTGGATTTGTTTCAGGATAGGTCTTCTAATGATGGCTGAATGCGGATGGCATGGATGAAAATAACCAGACGTTTGTTTCTGAATTCCTTCTTTTGGGTCTTTCTGGATACCCAAGGACTGAGATCATGTACTTTGCTCTTGTTCTGGCTATGTACCTAGTGATTCTAACAGGCAATGGTGTTCTGATCACAGCAAGCATCTTTGATTCCCGTCTCCACACACCCATGTACTTCTTCCTGGGCAACCTCTCTTTCCTGGATATCTGCTACACAACTTCCTCTGTTCCCTCAACACTGGTGAGCCTAATCTCAAAGAAAAGAAACATTTCCTTCTATGGTTGTGCAGTGCAGATGTTCTTTGGATTTGCAATGGGTTCGACAGAATGTTTGCTTCTTGGCATGATGGCTTTTGATCGATATGTGGCCATCTGCAACCCTCTGAGATACTCTATCATCATGAGCAAAGGAGTGTATATATCAATGGCATCTGTATCGTGGTTCTCTGGTGGGATCAATTCACTCGTGCAAACATCCCTTGCCATGCGGTTGCCTTTCTGTGGAAACAATGTTATTAATCATTTTACATGTGAGGTCTTAGCTGTCCTCAAGCTAGCATGTGCTGATATATCGCTCAACATCGTTACCATGGTGATATCAAATATGGCCTTCCTGGTTCTTCCGCTACTGCTCATCTTTTTCTCCTACATGTTCATCCTCCACACCATCTTGAGAATGAACTCAGCTAGAGGGAGACGCAAGGCCTTTTCTACCTGTTCAGCCCACCTGACTGTGGTGGTCATATTTTATGGTACCATATTTTCTATGTATGCAAAACCCAAGTCCCAAGATCCGACTGGGGAAGACAAGTTCCAGACTTCAGATAAGATCATTTCTTTATTTTATGGAGTAGTTACCCCCATGCTGAACCCAATCATCTATAGCTTGAGGAATAAGGATGTGAAAGCTGCTGTAAAATACATACTGAAACAAAAGTACATTCAATAAGATGCCAGCAAACACAGGTACAAGATTGGATCAGGGGTAAATCTGTGAGAACAATATAATTTTTATTTATTTATTTTGAAAAACATCTTGGCTACTTGGTTATACACCCAGAGATGGAAGGTAAGTCTGTTACGGGAGGTCCTCCCACTCCTCCAGCCTATCACCGCTGAGATACCAGCCCATTGGGGCGTGGTCTCTCTCCTTTTAAAGAAAGCAGCCACTTCCCTCTCCTCTCTCTCTTCACTTCCTGCTCTGCCGGCGACTAGACTTCCTTCCTGGTTGCGCAGAGGGCTGATGGTGATCTGTAAGGTTTTTCCCCTTTAAATAAATACCACCCTATTAATCATAATTCCAAACTGGTGTGGCATTGTTTATGACTTACGCCTTCAATTGGCACCCAACATTTGGTTTTAGAACCTCTCCTTTTCCCGCTCGGCTGCCGGCCGCGAGTTCGGCTTGGCGGGAGCCCTCCCTTCCTCAGCCTCCGCCTGTGCCTTGCAGTGGCGGCCTTGGCCTCCCCACGTGGATTTAAACTCCACAGGCCCGTGTAGTCTCTGCCCGCGTGGTTTGCTCTTTTCTGAGTCGTTTTTAAATCTCCCTTGCAAGCACAGCTGTTAAGTGGCGAACCAGAGCACGTGGTTGCTGAAAGCTGCAACCCCTCAGGGTGACTCTGTCACGTGGAGGCATAAGCGGCTTCCAGGTTGCTCTTCTCTACCCCTGGATTCTGGTTTCTGGTTCCATCTCTGGAATTGATTTAATTACATTCACTTTGTTGGGCAACTTACATTTTCCAGTTTTTAACAAATACTAGGCGGACTCTGAAACAGGACCCTGTTTTCGTCGAGACTTGGCAACAGCGCCACCTGCTGGATAATAGGTAATATGGCAGTTTTCGTTTCCAACGCGAATTTTACTGTTCTGGTTACCAATACAATGGGTTATATCATGCAAGGTTTATATGACTATGGGGATAACTTAATTTACTGGTTACTAGGTTTCAGTATTCTTTTGAATATTCTATCATTTAGGAAGATCATGGCACTCCTAAGAACCATACAATCTTTACTAGAAACTCATGCAGGTCAGGAGATTCAGGATTCAAAAGAGACAATAATAAAGACAATAATAAGAAGACTTGAAATGATTGAAGAAATGATTGGAGCTGGTGAACAGAGTAATAAGGCACAAGGACAGGATACAATGCCAACACCAGCTATTAGAACTGGCTTACCCAAGGTGTTAGCAGCATACCCTATACTTAATTCTGACAAAGGGTCAACTTCTAAAGGCTCAAAGGGAGTCAGAGAAGCTAGATGGACGCCAATAGCAATGAATGATCTAAAAGAAATTAAGCAAGCTATTGTTAATTTTGGCTTGCACTCTGCATATGTAAAGGAAATGATAAGGACTTGGGCTTCTAATGCTAGAGCTACCCCCATGATTTCCATCAGTTAGTGTCTGCAGTTTTAGATAATGGACCTTCCTTGATGTTTGGAATTTATTTCAGAGAAGAATCCAAACATATGGAACAGCAAGGAAGAGCAAAAGGTGTCGAGGTTTCCCAAGATCAAATTCTTGGTGCAGGAGAATATGCTGATCCACAGGTCCAAGCTCTTTATGATGATGAAGTACTGTGTCTATGTCACCTAGCAGCTTTAAATGCTTGGAATAGGATACAAGATCCAGCAAAAAGGGTTGAATCATATACCAGAATTAGGCAGGGACAGAGAGAACCCTTTATTGACTTTTTGCAAAGATTAATTAAGGCTCTGGACATAGGTGTAACAGCCCCAGAAGCTAGACGAATACTTCTTGAATCTCTAGCTTTTGAGAATGCAAACATAGAATGCAAAAAGATAATTGGGCCTTTAAAGTCTAGATCAGTACCTATGGATGAATGGATTCAGCATAAGATGAATGTTGAGACGTTCAGCTATAACGATGAATCTTGGGTAGGAGAAGCGATTTCCACAGCAATGAGGAGACATCAAACTGCCAGGTGTTTTAATTGTGGTAAATTAGGACATCTGAAAAGGGATTGCAGGCACAGAATTTCTAGGAATATTATCTCCTCTGGGAATGACAAAAATAGGAGACCTAGGCCTTCAGGTATATGTAGGAGATGCGGTAAAGGCCGACATTGGTCCAATGAATGCAGGTCAACAACAGACAAACAAGGCAACCCGATACCTTCGGGAAACTCCTTGAGGGGCCTCTCGAAGGCCCCCAAGCCAACAGTGGCCCAGTCATTCCCAGTCACAGTGGAGAACGTGCCTCACCAAGAAAATTAAAAGCTCCAATTTCTGCTGTAAAAAGTAATACTGGTCTAAATGATGAAATACATGTGGAGGATGAGTCAAAAAACCCAGCAGGACAGAGTAAACGTATATTTTGGCAGACTTCTATTAATGATCAAAGACCAAAGCTAAGAGTCTGTATAAATGGCACTTTTATTGAAGGCTTATTAGACACAGGTGCAGATGTAAGTATCATTACCCCAGAATCTTGGCATCCGAATTGGCCTCTTCAAGAGGTAGATGTTCAGTTCCTGGGAATTGGAACCCTATCTCGTGTAAAACAAAGCACAAGATGGGTTGCATGCATAGGGCCCGAAGGGCAAATAGGAAGACTAAGGCCATATATAGCCAATATTGCCATAAATTTATGGGGCCATGACCTGCTACAGCAATGGAATACCCAGATTAACATTCCTGTAGTTCCAGGAACTCATAATTCTGGGAAGGATATGATGAGGTATTATGGAAAAAGGTCACCAGCCATTCAGGCTGTACAAGAACATACAGCAAATACCAAACCTTTAGAGGTACCAATAGCCCTACCTTTAAAATGGCTAACTGAGAAGCCAATATGGATCAAACAGTGGCTTCTAGCTGAAGACAAACTACAGGCATTGGAACAGCTGGTGCAGGAGCAACTAGATGCTCACCACATTGAAGAATCAACCAGCTCTTGGAATTCTCCTGTGTTTGTTGTAAAAAAGAAATCTGGTAAATGGAGAATGGTAACAGATCTAAGAGCTGTCAACAAAGTAATTCAACCTATGGGCCCACTACAATCTGGAATTCCTTTGCCTTCTCTGTTACCAAAAGGATGGCCTCTTATAGTTATTGATTTGAAAGATTGTTTTTTCACTATACCGTTACAAGAAAAGGATAGAGAAAAATTTGCCTTCACAGTGCCTACTTATAATAATTCTCAGCCTAATAGGAGATATCAATGGACTGTCCTCCCGACGGGTATGCTCAATAGTCCTACAATGTGCTAATATTTTGTAAGTAAGCCATTGGAAATAATTCGTAAACAATTCCCCAAGTCCATCATTTATCATTACATGGATGACATCTTGTTATCTGATTCAAATAAAGATACTTTAGAAAGGATGTTTGAAGAAGTAAAGAAAGTCTTGCCTAGGTGGGGATTACAAATTGCCCCTGAAAAGATTCAAAGAGGAAATTCTATTAATTACCTAGGTTACAGAATAGGGTTAGAGAAAATTAAAATGCAAAAGGCACAAATTAGGAGAGACCGGTTAAAGACTCTTAATGACTTCCAAAGATTGTTAGGAGACATTTCCAGTCTACGACCAGCTGTTGGGATAACACCTGATCGAATAGTTCATTTAAACAAAACCTTAGATGGTGATAAAGATTTGAATAGTCCAAGAGAACTGACAGCTGAAGCAGAAAACGAACTGACAATGATTGAGGAAAAATTACAGGAGGCACATGTGGATAGGGTGAACCCAAATCTTAGCTGCATCCTAGTCATATTGCCTTCCAGAATTTCTCCTACAGGGATTCTAATGCAGAGGGAAGATATTATTTTAGAGTGGATATTTATACCTAATAAACCAAGTAAAAAATTAAAAACTTATGTGGAAAAAGTCTCTGAATTAATTATAAAAGGTAAGCTGAGACTTCGTCAACTAGCAGGTATAGACCCAGCAGAAATTATAGTGCCTTTTACTACTGAAGAAATAAAAAAGTTATGGGAAGACAATGAACCATGGCAAAGAGCTTGTGCTAATTTTTTGGGAGAAATTAATAGCAACTATCCCAAAAGTGGTAGACTTAACCTCATAAAAAGAACTTCTTGGATTCTTCCTAGAATTGTACGTGATGCTCCAATAACTAGAGCCCGTACGTTCTATACTGATGCAAATAAATCAGGGAAAGCAGGTTACAAGTCAGATGAATTGAGTAAGGTGGAACAAAGCCCTTATAATTCTGTCCAGAAGGCAGAATTATATGCCATTCTTATGGTGCTAAGGGATTTTAAAGAACCTCTTAATATAGTTACAGATTCACAATATGCAGAAAGAGTTATCTTGCATATTGAAACCGCTGAATTTATACCAGATGACAGAGAGTTGACTTCATTGTTTATCCAGGTACAAGACATAATCAGGAACAGGCTTTGTCCAATGTACATAACACACATCCGTTCCCATACAGGTCTGCCTGGTCCTCTAGCCCAAGGCAACACTGAGATTGATCAATTATTGATTGGAAGTGTGTTGCAGGCCTCAGAATTTCATAAGAAGCATCATGTCAATAGTAAAGGCCTAAAGAAAGAATTTTCCATTACTTGGCAACAAGCTAAGGACATTATAAAGAGATGTCCTACTTGTTCTTTCTATAATCAAACACCGTTGCCTGCAGGGAGTAATCCAAAGGGCACTAAGAGAAATGAAATCTGGCAGATGGATGTGTTCCACTTTATGGAATTTGGTAAATTAAAATATGTACACCACACCATAGACACGTATTCAGGTTTTCAATGGGCTACTACCCTGAGCTCAGAAAAGGCTGATTCAGTAATCACACATTTATTGGAAGTTATGGCCATCATGGGTATACCTGCACAAATAAAGACAGATAATGGTCCAGCATATGTATCTAAGAAAATGAAACACTTTTTTGATTACTATAATATAAAACACATTACAGGTATACCAAATAATCCTACAGGTCAGGCAGTTATAGAAAGATCAAATCGTACTATAAAGGATATGCTGAACAAACAGAAAGGGACTGAAAATACCCCCAGAAATAGATTACATAATGCTTTATTAACCTTGAATTTTCTTAACGCTAATGAGAAAGGAACGACAGCAGCAGAGAGACATTGGATAATGGAAAAGTCTGTTGAACTAAATCAACCGATTTATTTCAAAGATGTGCTGACCTCTCAATGGAAGCCAGGAGATGTGCTACGTTGGGGAAGGGGTTTTGCTCTTGTTTCCACAGGAGAAGAAAAATTGTGGATACCATCAAAATTAATAAAGTTTCGATTTGAAGAGGAGAAACCTCTTGGAAAGGAGAAATGACAACTTATCCACAATGATGATATTCATACAGGTGGTAAGAAAAACATAGAATGGGGGCAGGGTTCTGTTCTTATCTCCACAGGAAACCACTCATCTTTGAAAAATTCAAGGGACCCTGGATGTTTAGATACTGACAGATGGAAAAATACCTGCCCAATAGGAAATATCAAGAAAACTGAAAGGGTTATGTAAGTAATATTAAACCTTATTTCTAAATTTATAAAGCTGGTTTTGAAGTTGGACTCTGGCTCAGTCCCTCTCCAATTCCAAGCCTGTTAGTAAGAGAAAATCCCAGAGTTTCTGGAGTTTCTGTCTCATGTCAAGAGCCATGATATGGGACAGAAAGAAATATGAGTTTAGAAAACATCTTTGCTTTTCTTCATATCTATCATACTTTTCATTGAACATATCTATCATGCCTTTCAGTGAATATATATATATATATGTATATGTATATATATATGTCTATATGATTAATGTTTAAGTTTTTCACAATGAACAATGAGTTTTTCCTGAAGTGGCATTTGAAGTTTCCAGGAAGAAGATGGGGCCCCATAACAACAACTCCACCTGGTTGATATGACGTCATGATACTGATAGCGCTAGTACAAGACCTGCTTTGGGTACCAGCTGCACAAGACAGTTCCAACTTGGTTAGCTGAAATGGTGCACATCTTATACAACATTTTGGCCAGACCTGCACAAAATACTCAGAGACTATTGGCAATTTTAAAAGACATTGATCTTGAAATTTAACTATGATTTTACTTTCACAGGATCCCCCAGAAAGAACGTCACCCCCATGACAGCTGGAAGTAATTCTAGAGGACGACGTCCCCTCTCCCAGTAAAGTTTGCCCTTGGGTTTAGGGACATCATTTAGGGGTTGATTATAATTAGTATGCAATTGAGGGTTGGGGGAGGAATTTTATAAGCTCAGGGATCATTTTGAAAAAAAAAAAGAGGGATGATGGGATAATAGATTTGTAATTGTGAGTTACTGTTTTTAGACAAATATATTGGTATAGATTCTTGTATATTGATACAAAGTTAAATTATATTGACTATTGTATGCATGCATGTTTCTACCTTATTTAAAACATTTTTATGTATTGACATATATTGTATTGTATATATTTACCATATTGCAGTGTACATTTCTACCTCTGATTAAGATACTTATATAATGTTTGTGTATTGATATATATTTACCTACTGCAATGTATATTTGTACATTGTTTATATTTGGAGGTCATTGTCCTCATTTGTTTCACAGTTGCTTATTGTCTTAATCTTTAAGTTAGATAGATATTGAGAATTATATAGACTAATAGTCATCTAAGTTTGTCATTTATAATTAGACTAATCAGGTTCTTTAGATATATAGAGATTATACTCAGTATAGATAGATAATCTTCAACTTCTTCAAAGAGCTGTAGAAAATGGCCTTTAATCTAACTCAGAGTTTTGTGGTAGTGAGACACAATTGCTCCTGGCAACACCACTCTATTCCCGAGAGAATGTTGAGCACCAAAGATACTCCACCTGGAGCCTTTCTTTTTAGCAGAACTGGCCTTTGGGCAAAGAAATGCCCGTACCTCAACCACTAACAAAGATACAGAGCATGCATCAATGGACAAAACAGGACTGTCATATCCTGCCAAGACAGGGTAAGATAGTTTTGAAAAGTTGCTTGCCTTTGAAAATGGTATGTCAGTTATGTTAGGCCTTAGCCAAAGTTGGTTGCTTCAACGCTGCTAATGTGACTTTGGGTGATTGCCTAGGTAGCTAGTTGTCTCTGTGATTTGTTGCATGTTTTGGAAGTTGTTTTACTGAACTTCCTAATTAACCAAGTAACATTATTTCCCTTCTCAGATCTTCGATGGGGTTGAAGACTATATAGATGTAGTTACTTTTCTTTCATGACTTGGCCAAGTTGTTTATTATACAAGACCTAAGCTAGTTAGAATAGGATATTTGTACTTATTGTATATAATTTCATAGTAGGTTTAGAACTCTCTTATTTAAACAAAAGGGGGAGGTGTTACGGGAGGTCCTCCCACTCCTCCAGCCTATCACCGCTGAGATACCAGCCCATTGGGGCGTGGTCTTTCTCCCTTTAAAAAAAGCGGCCACTTCCCTCTCCTCTCTCTCTTCACTTCCTGCTCCACTGGCGACTAGACTTCCTTCCTGGTTGCACAGAGGGCTGATGGTGATCTGTAAGATTTTTCCCCTTTAAATAAATACCACCCTATTAATCATAATTCCAAACTGGTGTGGCATTGTTTATGACTTATGCCTTCAGTAAGTCCCTACTGTTGAAGACACTATGTGCTTCAGAAACAGGGCTCAGAAACCCCTGGGTTGAAACTGACCTGAATGCTCTCTCCCAGAGGACAAGCTATCATGGTACCAGAAAGTATTATGCAAGCTTGGAAAGGAGGGAGATGACTAACAGTACTACTCAGTTGTGATGCCTATTAACCATTTCAACACCAGCATGCCTAATCACTATAGGGGTGTGATAGTAGCATACACACCTTGGTGGTTACCAACTACCTAATTGGACTTAAGACCCATTCAGCAAAAGGGTGACCCATCCCTGGTTCTAGAAACCAACTAGAACTACTACTCAGTGCTAATTAAATTATAGTTATCAAAGAGAATCTACAACCACCAGTTTAATAAACCAGCATAATCTCCAACAATGATCTATAACATTTGTCCTTGTGTCCACGGATAAATGTAGTTGCCACTTTTTACTAGGGGAACTTTTCTTTTGAAAGAAATGGACACCAGCACAGAAATTCACAACCAAACAATATGCAGAGTTTTGGAGCTCAGTCCCATTGGATGTATCTACCCAACACTCACACTTAAGGCTCAGGGAACACTGCCAAGACGCGGCTGAAAGATTGTGAGAACCAGAGGATCAAGGACTTTGCTGTGAGACTGTGTCTTCTAGTAACATCAGAAGCTGCATCCATAGAGTCTCAATACCATAACTGCCCAGATGTGAGCTTAACCAAGAGGTCAGCAACAAACATGCCAAACTGCACAAAGAAGAGCTCACCAGGCCTCAACCCTTCACAAAGAGCTACAAGCAACTCAGTAAATCTGGGAGTGGGAGAGGTAGCCCTCCTCAGGGAAGAGCACACCTCTTGGTTGCAAGGTCTGAATGGTCATCCCTGAAAACATAATACAGGTAGCATTATATGAGTCAAACAGGTTATGTTTAGCATTGTATGTATATAAATATGTATATATGCATATACTAATAATTACTAAAAAGGCTATGAACTGAAAGAGGGTGAGTAGGGATATATGGTAGGGTTTGAAGGGAAGAAATGGAAGAGAAATGTTATAATTCAATTATAATCTCAACAAAGAAAATAAGAAGAGAAATATTGGCTAGGGAAAGATGTTTTCATCCTTTTCCTTTGTTAGTCATGCTCAACTCGATTTACCGACAACTATAGTTTGCTTCAAACTGGTCTTCCAACAGGTCTTGATCTCCCAAATACTATGAATCCCGTTATAATTCTATCATTTATGATGTCTGAAGTATGTGCTTCCAGTGGGCCGCATGGAAACACGGAGGAATGACTACATCCAAACTCAGGTAGCAGAGAGACCAGTGTACAAATGTTTCTATTCCCCAAAGTATGGTCAACTTTTAGTTAGGTTAGTAATTCAGTCAAAGCCATAGTTAAATTGCTAGTGACAATCAAATAAGGTTCCTAGCAGCACTGGAAGTTCTGATAAGCTGGAAAACACAACTACAGGGGCCAGTGTCTGAGCACATTCTATTTCAAGAGTGAAGTTCAGACGAGGACTCATGGTCCTTTCTTCCTTTCTATTCTTTCTTTTTATCTTTTATTGACTCTTTGTGGATTTAACATCATACCTCTTGATCTCTTTCATCACCCCATCCCTTTACAACACCCCCAAGATAAAACAAAATAAAATTTAAAGAAAAGAAAAAAAAATGAAAAAGAAAAATCTCATCATGGAAGCTGCAGTGTGGCACAGTGAGCCACAGAGTGTCCCCTTTAGCTCATACATCTTTACTTGCAAGTGTTCATTGTAATGAATCATTTGTCTGATCAGAAGCCTCTGGTTTCTGTTGCATTCTCAATATGGAGATCCTGCAGCTTTGGGTCTATATGGTTGGCCCCTTCACAAGCTCCAGCAGATCATAAATGAGGTGGGCCATCTCACAGCCCTGTTTTTGAGCCTGGGTTGTTTCTGGGTTTGTCAGCTCACCAGGTTTTCCTCATCCTCACTGTCAGGATGAGCTCTCCAGCAGTGCCCTGTTAGCTTACCCTATGTAGCAAGCAGAAAGGGGCAAGACCCTCCTGCTCTCACACCTGGCTCACCCACACCTATACCGCCAGGGTCAGTTCTATTACATTGCCCAGACGAGGTTCAGGGGTCATTCTCCTGAGCGCTGCAGCTAGTGAGAGGCAGGGCCAGCTCTCTTGCTCTCGAGTGGTCAGCTCCTGTCTGCGGTAGGTTATGAGTGGTGAGGGGAAAGGGGGAAGTAATTCTCCCCTCCCCAAACCACCACACTTCAGACAAGTATTAGGGCTAGCTCTCCTAAGCTCATACTCTTGGGAACAGCTCACTTGAGCCCCTACCAGCAGGGCCAGCTCTACTGTGCTGTCTGAGTGAGGCACAAGGCCTGTTCTCTTGAGTGCTGCAGTTGGTGAGGTGCTAGACCAGTTCTCCCATGCACATGACCTCAGGACCAACTCTTCCTCCTGCCGCAGGTGGTGAGGGGGGTAGCATCTCTCCCATGTTCATGCCACCCTATGGCAGATGGGGTGGCAGATCTCCATGCTCACATCCAGACTCATGTGTGTCCCAGTCACCATGGTCAGCATTACTGTGATGCTGAGGCTAGATGCAGGGTCTATTTTCCCAAGTGTTGCAGTTGGTGAGGGGCTGGGTCAGCTCTTCTCTTTGCCACAGGTGACCAAGGGCAAGTGGGGAGAGCAGTTACTATTTTTTAACACATCTTTTATTCATAGCTATTAATTACCAGATAAATGCCCTTAGTTCCCACTCCATTAATATCAATCACACCTTCCAGGTGCACATCAAGATGAAGAGATTAGGCCTGAGATGAAATGAGGATGTGCGAATAGTGGTGGGAGGAGTTTCTGTACTGCCCCTGGGAGATAATACAACCTTAAAACTCAAACCAAGGCAGGAGGTCCTGAAAGAGAGCCTCTTAAGATGCAGAGAGTTTGGGAGGAAGCACCGGCATCAGGTTTGATGGGTTGAAGCCTGCTGAGATCTCAAGGACTCAGACTAGTCTAGAAGACAGGTAAAGGTGGATATCCTTAGCTGAAAATGAAAAGAAATGCCTCCCCCCCCTCCATCTCCCTGGGATCTTCTTACAGGCTCAGGGAGAATGCTTAAAAGCAGGGAGTGATTAGGGAGGTAAAATCAGTTATCATTATTTTCAGATGAGTTGAAACTCCAAAATAAATCCAGTATGAGTTTGTCTTTCCCTGTAGATGGCTCATCTAGAAGAGCAGTCTGAGCGCAGGGTGAACTTGGGCCACACCGCCCGGGTTCACCAACAGCTCTTTGCTCACTGTGAATGGTGGGCTTTGAACTTATTCTCCCGCGTAGTTTTCTCTTTCCTATTTGGCGGCCTTACTCCACATCTCTGCTCAATTACTTCACTCTTTGCTAAGCCAACCTCCAAGTGGTTCAGGCTGGTACCTAAATGGTTTGTTCCTAAATTCTATCCCACTCCTGTCACTCTAGAGATGGAATTTTGTTACTGTAGAGAACCTACAGATGCTTCTAGCTGGGCCCCAATGACACATTTCTGCCATAGCCCTTATGCTGCACAGATTCCTGTTTCATTCTTTCCAATCCTTTATCTTTAGTTTTGCTAATAAAAATCATTTTATGTATTTACCTATTATGTATGCGGTAGAGTACATGCACAATGAAGTGGTGGTCAGAGAAAAATTGGCACAGGTTGCTTCTTTCCTACCAGTCTGTAGGTGGTGGGGATCAAGCGCAGGTCATCTGCTTTGGCAAGGGCTCCTTTTCTAACTGAGATCTTGATGGTCCAACTCTAACTTTTAATCCTTTTATTACAGGATTTTAAGCATATGAAAACGTTATTTCTATTGGTTGGGCCAACTCCTCCCACCTCCTTGTAGGTTTTGCCACATTATCAAAAATGTCACCAAGTTATGCACAGACTTGTACCAGGTGGAACTCACCCCACTTCCTCTTTTCGTTTTTAAATATTTATTTAATCACGTATTTTTATGCATATGAGTGCTCTGTCTTCTATGCCCACCAGAAGAGGGAGTCAGATCCTATTAGGGCCACCTATTATAATCACATGAGCCAACATTCCAGGACCTCTGGAAGACCGTCAAGGGCTCTTAACTGCTGAGCCATCTCTCCAGCCCTCACCCTACTTCCTCTTAAACTGTGTTTTATAACCCCAAATGGAAGAATCTCTGAGTGGACAGTTGTAAAAAGTGTAAAGGTTTCTAAGTGCCCAGTGACCAAAAGTTAATCAAAACCAAACATGAATGAGTATGAAGTGTTTGTGGTAGCTTTGTGTTTCTCATTACATGAAGTCGTCGTGCCTTTGCGCCAAACACAAAACATGCATACTTTGCACGAAGCTTGTCATCCCACCACAGAACACCAGTAAACAAGCATATTGTATACTGTCAATTGCAATGTTTTTATTTTCATAGATTTTTATTTCAGCCCTGTTGGTGCCAAGTCCCAAGCTGCTTGAAGAAAGGAGAGACCCATATAAAGTTTATTATTGTCCTCTCAAGATCTGTGAAGAATTTTGATGGGACCTTGATGGGGATTGCATTGAATCTATAAATTGCCTTTGGTAGAATTGCCATTTTTACTATGTTGATCCTCCCAATCCAAGAGATCTTTCCACTTTCTGGTATTCTCTTCAATTTCTTTCTTCAATTCCTTAAAGTTCTTGTCAAATAGATCTTTCACTTCCTTGGTTAGAGTTACCCCAAGATATTTTATGCTATTTGTGGCTATCGTGAAAGGTGATGCTTCTCTGATTTCCCTCTCTGCTTCCATATCCTTTGTGTATAGGAGGGCAACTGACTTTTTGGAGTTGATCTTGTATCTCGCCACATTACTAAAGCTGTTTATCAGCTTTAGGAGTTCTTTGGTGGAGTTTTTGGGGTTGCTTATGTACACTATCATATCATCTGCAAATAATGAAAGTTTAACCTCTTCATTCCCAATTTGAATCCCCTTGATCCCCGTATGTTGTCTTATTGCTATTGCTAAAACTTCAAGCACTATATTGAAGAGGTATGGAGAGAGTGGACAGCCTTGCCGTGTTCCTGATTTTAGTGGGATGGCTTTGAGTTTCTCTCCGTTTAGTTTGATGTTAGCTGTCGGTTTGCTGTAAATAGCTTTTATTATATTTAGGTATGACCCTTGTATCCCTAATCTCTCCAAGACTTTTATCATAAAGGGATGTTGAATTTTGTCAAAAGCTTTTTCAGCATCTAATGAAATGATCAGATGATTTTTTTCTTTCAGTTTATTTATATGATGGATTACATTGATAGATTTTCGCATGTTGAACCAGCCCTGCATCTCTGGGATGAAACCTGCTTGATCACAATGGATAATTATTCTAACGTGTTCTTGGATACGGTTTGCCAGTATTTTGTTGAGGATTTTTGCGTCGATGTACATGAGTGAGATTGGCCTGTAATTCTCTTTCTTGGTTGAGTCTTTGTGTGGTTTTGGTATCAGAGTGCCTGTAGCTCCATAAAAGGAATTTGGCAATGACTCTTCTGTTTCTATATTGTGAAATACATTAAGGAGTATAGGAATTAGCTCTTCTTGGAAGTTCTGGTAGAATTCCGCATTGAAACCATCTGGTCCTGGGCTTTTTTTGGTAGGGAGGTTTTTGATGACAGCTTCTAATTCTTCGCGACTAACAGGTCTATTTAGATTGTTCAGCTGGTCCTGGTTTAGCTTTGGTATATGGTATTTATCTAAAAACGTGTCCATTTCTTTTACATTTTCCAGTTTTGTGGCATACAGGCTTTTGTAGTAAGATCTAATGATTCTTTGAATTTCCTCTGTGTGGTTATGTCCCCCTTTTCATTTCTGATCTTATTAATTTGCATATTCTCTCTCTCCTGTTTGATTAGTTTGGATAGGGGTTTATCAATTTTGTTGATTTTCTCTAGGAACCAGCTTTTTGTTTCATTGATTCTTTGGATTGTTTTCTGTGTTTCTATTTTGTTGATTTCAGCCCTCAGTTTGATTATTTCAAGTCTTCTACTCCTCCTAGGTGAGTCTGCTTCTTTTTTTTATAGAGCTTTCAGGTGGGCTGTTAAGTCTCCAATGTGGAAAAACAAAAAACCCAGGATAGCCAAAACAGTCTTATATAATAAAGGAACTTCTGGAGGCATTACCATCCCTGACTTCAAACTTTACTACAGAGCTACAGTATTGAAAACAGCTTGGTATTGGTATAAAAACAGAGAAGTCGACCAATGGAATCGTATAGAAGACCCAGATTTTAACCCACAAACCTATGAACACCTCATTTTCGATAAAGGAGCTAAAAGTATACAATGGAAGAAAGAAAGCATCTTCAACAAATGGTGCTGGCACAACTGGATGTCAACCTGTAGAAGAATGAAAATTGACCCATATCTATCTCCATGCACAAAACTCAAGTCCAAATGGATCAAAGACCTCAATATCAGTCCAAGCACACTGAACCTGATAGAAGAGAAATTGGGAGGTACCCTACAACAGATGGGCACAGGCGATCGCTTCCTAAGTATAACCCCAGCAGCACAGACATTAAGGGCAACATTGAATAAATGGGACCTACTGAAACTGAGAAGCTTCTGTAAAGCAAAGGACACTGTCACGAAGACAAAAAGGCAACCCACTGACTAGGAGAAGATCTTCACCAACCCCGCAACAGACAAAGGTCTGATCTCCAAAATATATAAAGAACTCAAGAAACTAGACTTTAAAATGCTAATTAACCCAATTAAAAAATGGGGCACTGATCTGAACAGAGAATTCTCAACAGAAGAAGTTCAAATGGCCAAAAGACACTTAAGGTCATGCTCAACCTCCTTAGCTATCAGGGAAATGCAAATCAAAACAACTTTGAGATATCATCTTACACCTGTCAGAATGGCTAAAATCAAAAACACCAATGATAGCCTCTGCTGGAGAGGTTGTGGAGGAAGGGGTTCCCTCATCCATTGCTGGTGGGAATGCAAACTTGTGCAACCACTTTAGAAAGCAGTGTTTCGGTTTCTCAGGAAATTCGGGATCAACCTACCCCTGGACCCAGCAATACCACTCTTGGGAATATACCCAAGAGATGCCCGATCATATGACAAGGGCATTTGTTCAACTATGTTCATGGCAGCATTATTTGTAATAGCCAGAACCTGGAAACAACCTAGATGTCCTTCAATGGAATAATGGATGAAGAAAGTGTGGAATATATACACAATAGAGTACTACTCAGCGGTAAAAAACAATGACTTCTCAAATTTTGCATGCAAATGGATGGAAATAGAAAATACTATCCTGAGTGAGGTAACCCAGAGCCAAAAAGATGAACATGGGATGTACTCACTCATAATTGGTTTCTAACCTTAAATAAAGGTCAGTGAGTCTATAATTGGATATCCTAAAGAAGCTAAATAAGAAGGGGAACCCAAAGAAAAACATATAGCTATCCTCCTGGGTAGGGGAAATAGACAAGATTGCCAGGCAAAAAATCGGGATCTTAAGGGTGGGGTGGGAGGGGGGTAAGGGGAGATGGGGAGAGAAAAGTGAGAAGGGTAGGATGGGGAGAACTTGGGGCAATGGGATGATTGGGATAAAGGAAGGTTGGATAGGGGAGCAGGGAAGCACATATCTTAATTAAGGGAGCCATCTTAGGGTTGGGAAGAGTCTTGGACCTAGAGGGGCGTCCAAGTGCCCAAGGCGAGGTCCCCAGTTAGTTCCTGGGGCAGCTGAAATGATCCTATCCTATAGCCATACTGATGAATATTTTGCATATCACCATAGAACCTTCATCTGGCGATGGATGGAGATAGAGACAGAGACCCACACTGGAGCACTGGACTGAGCTCCCAAGGTCCCAATGAGGAGCAGAAGGAGGGAGAACATGAGCAAAGAAGTCCGGACCATGAGGGGTGCACCCACCCACGGAGACAGTGGGGCGGATCTATTGGGAGCTCACCAAGGCCAGCTGGACTGTGACTGAAAAAGCAGGGGATAAAACCGGACTCTCTGAATATGGCGGACAATGAGGGCTGCTGAGAAGCCAAGGACAATGGCACTGGGTTTTGATCCTACTTCATGTTCTGGCTTCGTGGGAGCCTAGCCAGTTTGGATGTTCACCCTCCTCGACCAGGATGGAGGGGGGAGGACTTTGGACTTTCCACAGGGCAGGGAACCCTGACTGCTCTTCAGACTTGAGAGGGAGGGGGAGAGGAGTGGGGGGAGAGGGAGAGGAGTGGGGGGACGGGGAGAGGGTTGGGGGGGGAGTGGGAGGCTGGGAGAAGGCGGAAATTTTTTTTTCTCAATAAAAAAAAAAGAAAAAAAAAAAAGAAAGGAGAGACCCAAGCTGGAATGAAGAGGGGAGAGACCCGACACAGACACACAGATGCACACAGGGAAGCAGGATCGGGTGGTACTGATCCCACTACTGCCCCGCCTGGAAACTACAGCGCTGGCTAGCTAGTCTCTGTAGGAGAACAGCCCTGCCAGGAAGCTGTAGTCTTCCCTACAGAGATCCATCCTTCGTAAACTCAGGCTCGGACTCTGAGGAGACTTTTGCCACCCTCTTCAGCCTGTCACACACAGGTAAACTTTTTTCCAATTGTCTCCTAGGTCAGGAGTCCTGGTTCCTCGACATAGCTGTGCCCATGTAAACAATATTCATTTACTCAGGACTAACTCACTCCGGGTTTTCTTCACTCTGTCTGTTTTAGAAACGTGATGGCTAAATTATAGGGAACAAAGACCGTAAATATTTCCGCCTGTCCCTGCTCAGCATGTAAATACCAGATTACTAGATATTTTGGTTAAGTCATGTTAAAATATTTAATTTTAAAATTGTGGTTTGGTTGCTGACTTGAGTTGCATAAAAAAGAAAAATTCTAAAAAGAGTGTTGGCTTAATTTTAAGAGAGATTTCCAACAATTTTTAAATGGACCTAAAATACTTCTGCTATTTTTAATGTACATTTTCAAGTCAGTGTTCTTACGATTGACGATTATAAATTCAAAATATCAACCAAGTCTGAACAATGTCGAATCTATATCCTTCGATATCAAATGTTCAGTCAAGATTTAATTCTTTCTGTAAAAACAAACAAGGGCATTCCAACTCACTAGCATAGAATTTTTAAAGCTCAAATAAAAATTTATTTATATCAAATAATTGTTGAAATATACATTTCTATATGATTTAGTAGTAAATGATTACTTGTATATTTATTTTATATACTCATATATCTGGTATCATGAGTGGAAAATATTAAAGGTATGTTGGAAGACAGCATCTGTCAAAATATCACCTTGGTGAGCATGAGTGGGTGCCAGATGGCTTGATTTAGCTGAGCATGTTTCTGTTACTCAATGATTAGAAAATATACAGATTCGTTAATAAATTCATCTTTCAAGAAAATCGAGTATGTCTAACAGTTTAAAATATATTTAATTTTGATTCATTCTTCAATAGTTTTTGAAGTTCCAAGAATATAAAAAGGTTGTAATTATAGCCATACCCTAATGATGTCATTTTTAGCATTTCTGTTACTGGCTATGAATCATGTAGCCACTGTGTTTGTGTATTTATCAATAGGAGAATGATGATGGCTTGGAGATAATTTAAAAAATTACATAGTGCATGTTTTATAGCATAAATTCTAAGAATTGATAAGAACAGCTCAAAAAGATGAACCTCAGTTATCCTCATAAGTTTCATATTACCTATTTTCAACATGATTTTGAAAGTTCTTTAAATATATAAGAAATTCTTTTAATTAAAAGTTTTAATACAATATATTTTCATTTTATATCTCCCTTTCATAATGTCTATAAGGTCTTTCCCACCTCCTTCCCATCCAACTTCATATTCTTTCTTTCTTTCTCGCAAAAGAAAACCTCGAAGAAACAAAAAAATCAAAACAGACAAAATGGTAAGAAAATATCTTTTTTTGTTTTGTCTTCATTATGTAATTTTACTTTTTTAAAATTTATTTATTAAATTTAATTTTATTTATTAAAGATTTCTGCCTCCTCCCCGCCAATGCCTCCCATTTCCCTCCCCCTCCCCCGGTCAAATCCCCCTCCCTCATCAGCTCCAAGAGCAATCAGGGTTCCCTGACCTGTGGGAAGTCCAAAGACCACCCACCTCCATCCAAGTCTAGTAAGGTGAGCATCCAAACTGCCTAGGCTCCCACAAAGCCAGTACCTGCAGTAGGATCAAAAACCCATTGCCATTGTTCTTGAGTTCTCAGTAGTCCTCATTGTCTGCTATGTTCAGCTAGTCTGGTTTTATCTCAGGTTTTTTCAGACCCAGGCCAGCTGGCCTTGGTGAGTTCCTGATAGAACATCCCCATTGTCTCAGTGTGTGGGTGCACCTGAGTTCCTCGCTCGTGCTCTCTCTCCTTCTGCTCCTGATTCAAAGCAAAAACAATTCTCATTACATACAAACACACAAACATGTATGTTTTCTCCCCTTCCATCTTTGCTCATATGTTTGTATATGTATATATGTGTGTGAATATATGTACATACACACATATATGCTTGTACATGCTTATAAATGTGCGTAAGCATGCATACCGAAAAAACAACAAACATTTTCATATTTATTTTTAAATATTCTTTGGAAGTGTTCATTTTGAAACATTGAACTAAAGGGTCAAAATTATAGGAGCTGGGGTGATGGCTTAGTAGGTAAGAGCAGTTATTCCTCATATATAAGGCCATGAATCCATGGCCATACAAACCTGTAATGAAGACACTTGAGGAGGGGGAGATAGTAGAACTATTGGGACTTGCAGCTCCTAGAAGGGCTCCAGGTTCCGTGAGAAACCCTGTCTTAAAGAAAGATGGCAGAGAGTGATAGAAGAGGGTACTCAATATTCTCTGACTTCAGTATGTGCATGGGAGTGTACATCTACTCATATGTATTCAAAGACACCAGAATCACTTGTTGACCGCGCATGCACAAACACAGACAGAAAGACACATGCCCCTCAAAATAAGAACATTAAAGCCCTATTGTAGATTGTAAAGCTTAAAAATCACCAGAACCCGGCCAGTATTCCTTTGCTCAATTCACTTATTTTCTGATGATCTTGAGGCCAATACTGGTTGTAATCATATTACATATGACTCTTGTGTTGTGTAAATAATTATACAGCAATGCATAATAGATTGCCTCAGTAGATGTAAGTGTGTATGACTGTATAGTAAGCCACATACATCCACATGCTAAAGCAGTGGAATGCGGCGCCTGGGCAAGGACACCTGAGCTATGTAAACTACAGAGTGTCTCATTCCAGAGTACTGCTGCTGTGAGATAGTGATCTAGGCTGTATGCTGATGGGGTTTCTAAATTTCAAGACAGGCCTGACTTTCAAAGTAAACATTTCACACATGTTTATCATTAGGCCTTATACAGAACACATGAGACACTGTAATGTGTACTCACATGGAGCTTCAACAAATATTCAAGACATGACTGTTGAGGATAAAGACATTTCAGGACCAGAGGGAAAATCAGGAACTAGATCAACCTTCCCCCAGGCCAATTTTGAGCAACTGTGTTTTGGAATGTTTCTTCCAGTGTTGGCTTGTATGACAGTTGTGTTATACCATTACTATTCATGTACTGAGTGTAGGCTTTGGACCTCAAATGTCAGTTTTCTCAGAATGCTGTTGTAGGCCCAAATAATCTGTCTGAGCATGCAGAAGAGCTACCTATAGGTTCGTTTATGAAACCAGCAACCACTTTGCTATTCTATCTTACATTTATTTCACCTTGATTATCCTCCTGGGAGTTGGTCTGTTAGGTTCAGTCAGATGTTTGATTCATACACTTGGCAACAATGTAAGAATGGCCAATATTTCCCCCATTACACTCAGTTATATAAAGTCGTGTTGGATACATACAAGCATATAGGTCTACGTTACCCATATTTTTGTGGGTGAGAATGTATCTGGTGAGTCTGTGATACATTACAGCCCATGGCTGAATATCACATGAAGTGTCTTAATTAGATGATTAGCACTCCAATTATATAACACTCCTGTTCTAGGACCCAGTAATGTTAGCAGCAATTAACTTCATTTGCCAGGTGTGTGTCTCTCAGTCAAGGGTCACCAGTACTCACCTGAAACACAGACAATCAGCCAGGGTCATCCACTTGCCTGCTTTTGCCTTTTCTGGATCCTCACAGTGGGCATCTGGTAGCTGCTTCTAATTTTTATGCCGACACAAAAGAACAACTTTTATGTTTTCTTTCTGTCTTGAGGGAGATGAAGACCTTCATACTGTCCCTAGTTTGTTGGATGCCTTCACTTCTTAGTTCCCTACAAAGAACTGTTTTAAAGAGAGAAAAAAGCTTCTTATTTGGCCCGCGTCTTTTCTGAATTCAGAAGGAAATGGATTTTCTCAGACATGGACAGATATCATCAATATCTGATAATCACACTTGTCGTCCATACATTAAGGTGTATCATAATTTATACCTCATATGGCTACACAGCCACATACCTGCATTCACAGACTGTCCTGTATGATTCAACTAGCTGTTCTCTGAGCAAAACATTGTTCAAAGTTCACGTGGCATCTCGTCATGATCTAGTGTTGCTGCTGAGTGAAGAACGTTGTTGTTAAGCATTCCTATATCAAAAATTAACTAATTACTTGAGATATTATATCATCACTTATACTTCCAGATATACATCTGTAGAAACTTTCACTAAATGTTCTTCAGCTCTTCCGGTTCTGAACATCTATGATATTTTTTTAAGAATGTTTTTACTGAAAATTTGGTACCTGAATATCTTATCTCCATCACTCCCACCCCTCCCTTCTCTGTCACACCTGTGCCCCCCCTCCCACATCCACAGTCTCTTCCCCAGTTATTAGTCTGTGGTCCTTTGATGTAAAAGTAACTCTGTATAGTTCCCATGATCTTCACTGATACCATGATTTATGGGGTGGGCATGTTTTATGTGCTACTTTTGCTATACTGAGTAAGCTATTACCTTTCAGAATTCACGTATTTCACAGTAATTAAGATGTATGTTGGGAAAGCACATTTATGATCTGAGTATTAACATCTCCAGTAGTAGACTTTCCTAAAACATAATTAAATAATATGCTATCTATAATTATGCTTTGAATATTCAATCTAAGCTATTTTTTTCTTTTGTGTCTTTTAGGGAATTTGCTTTTGTCTTGTGGGTTTATTTATTTTGTTGTTTATCCATCTTTTTATTCAGAAAATGGTTCTTCATGGCATCCTTCATGAAATTAATTTGTCAGAAATAATGAAAAGAAAGCAAGCTAAAAAATCTCGATGATAAACATGGAATTCACAGTGGACGTGTGCCTAATTTCATTCATGGTATCCAGATTACTGTTTTAATTAGAACATTTTAACAATTACTCAAATTAATTTCTGTTGTGAATGTATTTATTTTATTTTTAATTTATTATTTGAAAATTTCATACAAGTACACAAGGTATCTTAACCTCATCCCCTTCCTTCTGTCCTTCTGACTCTGACTAGCACATAGCCCTCCCAATTTCATGTCCTCTTTTTGGTAACCCAATGAGTCCAGTTAGTTCTGCTCCATACACATGAGTATGGAGTCATACACGGAGGCATAGAAAACCTACCCATGGCCGCACTCCTAAAGAAAATCAACTCTCCCACAGCAGCCATCAACTGCCAAAGCCATCTACTCATCAGCTAGGGGTGGATCCTCAAAAGCCCCTGCTCTTCCATGCTGAAATTTATTTTATTTATATTTGTTTTATTTTCAAGAAAACAAACTATGTTTTTTCATTTTACATACAAATCCCAGTTCCCACTCCCTCCCTTCTTCTCATTCCCTCTGTGTGCTCCCCCATCTCCCATCCACTCCTCAGAGAGGGTAAGGCACATTGCTTTGGGAAAGGTCCAAGGCTCTCCCTACTATATCCAGGCTAAGCAAGGTATCCATCCAAAGAGAATAAGTTCCCTAAAAGTCAATACAAGCAGTAGGGATAAGTCCTGGTGCCGCTGCCAGTGGCCCCCCAGTCTGCCCCAGCCATACAACTGTCACCCACATTCAGAAGGACTGGTTTGGACCTATGTTGGTTCCTTCCCTGTCTGGCTGGAGTTGGTGAGCTCCCATTAGTTTCAGTGGGTGTACCCATCACGGTCTTGACCTCTTTGCTCATATTCTCACGCCTCCCACTCTTCAACTGGACGTTGGGAGCTCAACCCAGTGCTCTGCCTGCAGGCCTCTGCCTCTGTTTCCATCAGTTGCTGGATGAAGGTTCTATGGTGACATTTAAGATATTCATCAGTCTGACTACAGGTCAAGGCCAGTTTGGGCACCCTCTCCTCTATTGCTTAGGGCCTTAGCTGGGGTCATCCTTGTAGATGCCTGGGAATTTCTCTAGTGCCAGGTTTCTGGGAATTTTTAACTGACTTGATCTTGTATAGGTCTTGCGCAGCTGCTATGAACCATGTCACATCCAGGAAATAGCATTTCAAAGTGCATCTCATCCTTCAGCTCTTACATCCTTTCGCTTCCCTCTTCTGTGATGTCATTGAAGCCTTAGAATGGGATTGACACAGACGTCCCATCTATGGCTGGATCATAGTTCTTATTCTCTGCACCTTTAAGAGTCTTTACATTAGCTACTACTCACAGCAAGAAGAAACTTATTTGAACAAGGCTGAGGACACCACCACATACAAGTAAAAATATTTAGAGAGCAATTTGACATGGTGACTCCTTAGCAAAATAACATCATTAATCACCACGAAGAACAACTCCAACGTCACAGAATAATAAGTGAAGACAGTCTATGTATTATTCTCCAGGAATTCTCCATTGCATGCCTAGAGAGTGGGTCTAAGAAGTCATGTTCCATAGGAATAGTAAGAGTAGCCAATTACTATTTAGTCAGTGATTAACTTCACCTGGGAGAGATGCTGATCGCAGTGCGTACACATTAATCTGCTGTGAGGAAATGGCTGTCCTGTGAAAATACACACTAAACTGGGCTTTAGGTTCACAACAATGTATAGACTTTTTAAAATTTAATCAATCTATTTATTTTACATCCCGACCACAGTTTCCCTGCTCTCCTCCCCTCCCATTCCTTCTACTCCTCCCTCTCACTCCCCCACAATCCACCCCTCCTTTGTTTCTGTCCAGAAAAAGTCAGTTCTCCTGTGAGTATCAACAAAACATGGCAAAACAAGTTGCAGTAAGAATAAGCCCCTTCCCATGTATTAAGGCTGAACAAGGTGACCAACTATGAGGAATAGGTTCCCAAGAGCTAACCAAAGCATTAGGGACATCCCCTGCTCTCACTGTACGGAGTCCCACCAGTAAAACAAGCTGCACAACTATCACATTAATGCAGAGGGCCTGGGGAAGTCCCTTGCAGGCTTCTTGGTTGTTGGTTCAGACTCTGAGTTCTTATGAGCCAGGTTAGTTGTTTCTGTAGGTTTCCTTGTTGTGTCCTTGACCCCCCCATGACTCCTAAAATTTTTCTTCACTCTCTAAGCAGGATTCCCTAAGCTCAGCCTTATATTTGGCTGTGGGTCTCTGTATCTGCTTCTGTCAGTTACTGGATGAAGGTTCTATGATGACAATTGGGGTAATTACCACTTTGAACAGTGGTGATGGTCAGTTCAGTACTATTACTAGGAGTCTAGCTTGAGTTTTCCTTGTAGATTGGTGGAAGTTCCCCTTGCATCAGGATTCTGCCTAACCCTGAATTGCCACCTCCCTTTCTAGTCATCTCTTTCAGCATTCCCCCCCTTCATCCATCCCCCAACCAGATCCCTTAAGTTCCCATTTCTACCTGCCCTTGTACATTCATTTCCTCTGAGCCCTTCTGTTCATATTTGACTTTGAATTTCCAGTCTCTGTTAAGTTCCCTGCCTTCTTCATTGCTCTCCCACTGGGATTTACTAGGTTAGGAAATGACTTAGTTGTCCATATGGAAAACTCAGGGCATCCTAATAATGAAGATTCCTTCCAAATTAGTTTCTGATCCTAAAGAAATCTTTACATATTAACTCTCTGGCAAAGACATTCTCAATGTTCTAGTATTTATTTATTTTAGGTGCAAATGCCATTAAAAGTAAGTGAATATCAATGCTTTAAAAGACTTTCGATTTGCAGACGATATGATAGTATACATAAGCGACCCCAAAAATTCTACCAAAGAACTCCTACAGCTGATAAACAGCTTTAGTAATGTGGCAGGATACAAGATCAACTCCAAAAAATCAGTTGCTTTCCTATACATTAAGGATAAGGAAGCAGAGAGGGAAATCAGAGAAGCATCACCTTTCACGATAGCCACAAATAGCATAAAATATCTTGGGGTAACTCTGACCAAGGAAGTGAAAGATCTATTTGACAAGAACTTTAAGTCTTTGAAGAAAGAAATTGAAGAGGACACCAGAAAATGGAAGGACCTCCCTTGCTCTTGGATTGGGAGGATCAACATAGTAAAAATGGCAATTCTACCAAAAGCAATTTATAGATTCAATGCAATCCCCATCAAAATCCCATCAAAATTCTTCACAGATCTGGAGAAGACAATAATCAACTTTATATGGAAAAACAAAAAACCCAGGATAGCCAAAACAATCTTATACAATAAAGGATTGTCTGGAGGCATTACCATCCCTGATTTCAAACTCCATTACAGAGCTACAGTATTGAAAACAGCTTGGTATTGGTATAAAAACAGAGAAGTCGACCAATGGAATTGTATAGAAGACCCTGACTTTAACCCACAAACCTATGAACACCTGATTTTCGATAAAGGAGCTAAAAGTATACAATGGCAAAAAGAGAGCATCTTCAACAAATTGTGCTGGCAAAACTGGATGTCAATCTGTAGAAAAATGAAAATAGATCCATATCTATCACCATGCACAAAACTCAAGTCCAAATGGATTAAAGACCTCAATATCAGCACGAACACACTGAACCTGATAGAAGAGAAAGTGGGAAGTACTCTACAACACATGGGCACAGGAGACCACTTCCTACGTATAACCCCAGCAGCACAGACATTAAGGGCTTCATTAAATAAATGGGACCTCCTAAGACTGAGAAGCTTCTGTAAAGCAAAGGACACTGTCACTAAGACAAAAAGGCAACCCACTGACTAGGAGAAGATCTTCACCAACCCTGCAACTGACAAAGGTCTGATCTCCAAAATATATAAAGAACTCAGGAAACTAGACCGCAAAAGGCCAGTCAACCCAATTATAAAATGGGGCACTGATCTGAACAGAGAATTCTCAACAGAAGAAGTTCAAATGGCCAAAAGACACTTAAGGTCATGCTCAACTTCCTTAGCGATCAGGGAAATGCAAATCAAGACAACTTTAAGATACCATCTTATACCTGTCAGAATGGCTAAAATCAAAAACACCAATGATAGCCTCTTCTGGAGAGGTTGTGGAGAAAGGGGTACACTCATCCATTGCTGGTGGGAATGCAAACTTGTGCAACCACTCTGGAAGGCAGTGTGGCGGTTTCTCAGGAAATTCGGGATCAACCTACCCCTGGACCCAGCAATACCACTCTTGGGAATATACCCAAGAGAGGCCCTATCATACAACAAAAGTATATGCTCAACTATGTTCATGGCAGCATTGTTTGTAATAGCCAGAACCTGGAAACAACCTAGATGCCCTTCAATGGAAGAATGGATGAAGAAAGTATGGAATATATACATATTAGAGTATTACTCAGCAGTAAAAAACAAGGACTTCTTGAATTTTGCGTACAAATGGATGGAAATAGAAAACACTATCCTGAGTGAGGTAACCCAGAGCCAAAAAGAGGAACATGGGATGTACTCACTCATATTTGGTTTCTAGCCATAAATAAAGGACATTGAGCTTATAATTCGCGATCCTAGAGAAGCTAAATAAGAAGGTGAATCCAAAGACAAACATATAGGCATCCTCCTGAATATTAACCTTCATCAGGCGATGAAAGAAGACAGAGACAGAGACCCACATTGGAGCACCAGACAGAAATCTCAAGGTTCAAATCAGGAGCAGAAGGAGAGGGAGCACGAGCAAGGAACTCAGGACCGCGAGGGGTACACCCACACACTGAGACAATGGGGATGTTCTATCAGGAATTCACCAAGGCCAGCTGGCCTGGGTCTGAAAAAGCATGGGATAAAACCGGACTTGCTGAACATAGCAGACAATGAGGACTACTGAGAACTCAAGAACAATGGCAATGGGTTTTTGATCCTACTGCACGTACTGGCTTTGGGGGAGCATAGGCATTTTGATGCTCAGCTTACTAAACCTGGATGGAGGTGGGCGGTCCTTGGATTTCCCACTGGTCAGGGAAGCCTGATTGCTCTTGGAGCTGATGAGGGAGAGGGACTTGATCGGGGGAAGGGGAGGGAAATGGGAGGCGGTGGCGGGGAGGAAGCAGAAATCCTTAATAAATAAATAAATTAAAAAAAAGACTTTCACCCTGTAGTAACAGTGAGACATTTGTTAGTCTTGTTTATATATTTGTTACTGTTGTTATTATTGGAATACCAGGCACTTAAGACTGCAGTCCACCATGACCGGATAGCTCTTTGAGCTGGGTGCAAAATGGAGGACTCCCTTTCCAGCAGGGCTCCCTCCCTCCCTGGATAGCATCTCTAGGCTCAGAGGCCTGACCTTATCTGGAAGCTCTCCCTAAACCTGATACCTGACCTATCTTAAGCATGACCTTAGACACAGATCCCTGCTGATGCTCTCCCCCTCCAGGCCCATATGATAACCAGGTTTTGTGCTCCCAGGTGTATGGCAGAATAATGATGCTCCATATGTTAACAGGTATCGTGATCCAGCTGTATGTATGATAGGAGTGTACAGCCAAATGCAAATTAGCTGTGCCCCAGTTATTGTTCCCATCCTATATATTTCCCTCGTTCTGGAATAAAATTGAGCCATAACACTGAAGCAATCTCCCAGAAAGTTATTTCTGTAGTACCCACAAACCAGCCCTCTGAACCCCACTCCTCACTTCTGCTCCCTCCTGCTCCTTTGATAACTGGTGGCCAATGTTTCCTGAGCAGGAGGAAGACACAGCTGCTTTGCCATGGCCATTTTTTAAGAGTCCTCCTTTGTCGTTGAGCAATGGATAGGATGAACCTCACATTTGTAGAAGAATGCATTCTTCTGGATCTTTCTGGGAAGCCAGAGCTTGAGATCACTTTGTTCAGATATCAGTTATGTACCTAGGATTCTGACAGTGGGGTTCTGATGAAAGCAAGCATCCTGGCTTCACATGCCCATGTACTTCTCTTAGGCAACCTCTCTTTCTCAGACATCTGCTACACAACTTTCTCTGTTCCCTTAACACTGGTGGTCCTAATATCAAAGGAAAGAAGCATTTCCTTCCCTGTATGCACATTTCAAATATTCTTTGGATTTGCAGTGGGAACAGCAGATGTTTTCTCCCGTCCATAATGGCTTTTGACCAAATAGTTGGCCATCTGTAGCCTTATAAGATACTTCATTACTATGAGCACAAAAGGTGTGTATTCTCAAGGCTTCTATGTCATGGCTCTCTACAAAAAAGGGCAAACATTTTTTTTTGTCAAGTGTTTGCCCTGTGGTAATAACATTAATAATTATTTTTTATGTACACTTGAGCTGCCTACAAATTAGTATGAACCAACATATCCTTTAATGCTTTTACTTTAATGGTTAAATATGGTCTTCCTGGTTCTTCCACTTCTGGTAATCTTTTTCTCTTATATGTTCTTATATACTCTGCACCACTGTGATAATGAACTCAGTCACAAGGAGACTCAAGGTCTTTTCCAATGGCTCAGCTCATCTGACTGTGATGTGTAGTAATATGGAGCAGCGGGGCTGTGTCCCCAACACCCTGGCTGCCTGCATGGCTAGCTTTACCCGAAATAATTACGCGGACACTGTATTCTTTTAATCACTGCTTGGCTCATTTCTATCTAGCCTCTTCTAGGCTAGCTCTCGCACCTGGACTAGCCCATTTCTTATCATCTGTATAGCACCGGTCTTACCGGGAAGATTCTTGCCTAAGTCCATCCTGGGTCGGAGCTTCATCACGTGCGTGTGTCTGCCAGAAAGCTGGGAGCATGGCGTCTCTCCTGAGGCGTCTGCTCCCGAGAGAAGAGATGTCGAGTCTGAGCTCACTTCCTCTTCCTCTCAGCGTTTTGTTCTGTTTACTCCTCCCACCTATCTTCTAACCAATGAAATTTGTCAAGGCAGTTTCTTTATTAGCCAATGACCTTCCTCCATCATTTCCCCTTTTTCGGTTTAAACAAAAAAAAAAAGGAAGGCTTTAACTTTAACATAGCAAAATTACATATAACAAAACAGTTATCAAGTAAAAATTACAATAATCTTTATCATAACTAAGGAAAACTATAACTATAACTAACTATTCTTAACTCCATCAAAGACTCCAGAAAGATACAATACTACCTAAGCAAACAAGAAAAAAGCAACTTTTAAAACTCTAGAAATGACAGAGACATCTCGCTGCCTGGACAGTCACCCAAAGTTTCTCTGTACCGTTGGGGCATCCATCTTCAGCCTTCAGGCCCATGGTATCCAGCAGACATTTCCATAAAGCAGGAAAATTCAAAGTCAGTTCAGTCACTATCTGTTGTGTCCTGCAGAATGTCTCACAGACTCTTTCATGAATCAGGAACCCCGAAAGATCATCTCACCTTAGGCAAGTTCAGTAGTCCTCTCTCTGCGGGTTCTCTGTGTCCAGTTTATGCAACAGTCCAGGCAAGAGCAGTTTCTTGCCCAAATGGCTATCAAACTCCATAATGAGCCTCTTTGATGCCCATATTCCTCTTGAAGTAGATTGGTGCTGCCAGGAGCAGAGTGTCTCATTGTCATGAAAAGTCCTAAGTTATTAAAATATTTTAAATGCCATATTCTGTAGCCTTTGAGAGATATGAAGAATGCCTATCTGAAATATATCTAAAAAATCTAACTAACATGACTACAAGCTTGACTATTACTGATGATTATCCATTAACAACCTATATTTCTTAATTATACAGTATATTTTTAAATGAACTACACAATCACAATACCTTAATCAAGATCAAGAAATACATATAACAAAATTGACCTTAAAATCATACCAATGCACATTATTCATACCTATATCATTTCCCCCTTTAAATGTAAAAGGACATTTATAAATAATATTTTGGGAACATGGGCACAGTTTTTTCTCTCCAAACTGCTTCCTGCTGAATGGGGGCGTCGTTAATTAGGTCTTTCATGGTATAACCTGTGTGCTAGTTTCATCTCAGTTGGCAGTTGAGCGAAGCAATTTTCTGAAGATGTTCACAACAACCCTTCAGGAGGGCGTGGTCCATCATACCAAATCGGGATAGATGCAATCCACAAGGTTTGATCCTCTGTGAAAACAAAAGAAGAATCTCTTTTCCAAAGTATCATATCCTTAGATCCAAATTCTGAAATCATACCCTCATGATATCCGTTCTGGTTCCACTTGGCAGCCCATATAATGAAATGTCTCTCTGTACTTAGCTCCTTCACAGTCAAAAATTTTAAAGAAAACACAATGTACATAATCCAGACTCTCTGTGAATTTTCCATTTTTACATGGCTTATTTTTCTTTATTTCTTTTAATTTCTTAACTATCTGTATTCTGTCTCTTTAAAGACTTTACCTTTTTTTTAAACCATTAACTTTATTCTCTATATTCTTTTTCTTCTCTCTCCCAAGCCTACATACATTCATCCAACAGTGTGACTCATTTAGTGGTCTGAATCTGTCCTATTGTGAATCTGCAATTTTTTACTATCCAGGAGCACTTTTGATTTGCGCCTTTAAATCACTAGGCACTTAAGAATCTAAACTGTGACATTCCTAGGTTAACTTTTTGCTTTTTGAGCGTATATCTTTGACCTGGAATAACTCTGTAGTCCAGGCTGTCTTTGAACTCTCAGAGATGGGCCTGTCTCTGCCTCCCAGGCATTGGGATTAAAGGTGTTTGCTACTACACTTTGAACTCACAGAGATCTGTTTGTCTCTGCCTTTTAGGCACTGGATTAAAGGCGTGTGCTACCACACCCAACTACTCTATTTCTTCCTTATTTTTGTTTTTTACTTTAAGAACTTCAACTTTTAGTCTGCATATATTTTTAACACACTTTAAACCATTTAGAAATTTTCTCTGTCTTTGAATCTTTCTTTACTGTATATCTCTCTGTTTTTTGACCACATGAGTCTTTAATTTACCAAGTAATTTCAGTAGGACTAAAGGCGTGGCTTTGCCGGGTAGATGTAGCCCATTCCTTAGCTTTCCAGCCTCATGGCGTTTCAAGGTCCCTGCCAGCAAGCGAGCTTCAGCAGCCTATGCTTGCAAACCGCATGAACCGCCTGCGTAAAAGAGTCAGAGTTTGCCCTGGCAGGACAGCCCAGAAAGGTGGCATTTTTAAACGGCGCAGCTTTTTTCCTGCTACGGCTGAAAACTGAAAAGCATGCGTTCAGCTTTTCATCAACACTGTTTAAGTGTTTTGTGGCAGGACCTCTTAATGAGCTGCAGGGATTTGCAGCTGAAGCTGAGTCAGGAAGCCTCTCTTAAATGAGGCGCTTGCTTGCCTCTAGCAAGCAGAGTAGACCCGAGAGAGTGCTGCTACCAAGAAACCATGCACAAAGCTGGCATTTTGTTCTAGAATTACTTCCCAAGCTGTTTCAGGCTTTATGTGGACTCAGTTAGCCACACGTCTGGGCGCCATTTGCAGTAATATGAGCGGCGGCGGGGCTGCGTCCCCAACACCCCGGCCGCCTGCACGGCTAGCTTTACCCGAAATAATTACGCGGACACTGTATTCTTTTAATCACTGCTTGGCTCATTTCTATCTAGCCTCTTCTAGGCTAGCTCTCGCACCTGGACTAGCCCATTTCTTATCATCTGTATAGCACCGGTCTTACCGGGAAGATTCTTGCCTAAGTCCATCCTGGGTTGGAGCTTCATCACATGCGTGTGTCTGCCAGAAAGCTGGGAGCATGGCGTCTCTCCTGAGGCGTCTGCTCCCGAGAGAAGAGATGTCGAGTCTGAGCTCACTTCCTCTTCCTCTCAGCATTTTGTTCTGTTTACTCCTCCCACCTATCTTCTAACCAATGAAATGGGCCAAGGTAGTTCCTTTATTAGCCAATGACCTTCCTCATCAGTGATGATCATATTTTATGGTACCACTTTCCTTATGTGTGCAAAAGGCAAGTCCCAAGACCTTTGGAAAGTCAGTTTACAAGCTACAGAGCTGCTTCTCCTGCATGTTGTGGAGTAGCAGCTTTCATGCTGTATATATCATCTATGGCATAAGAAACAAAAATATAAAAACTGCTGGGAAACATTGGGTGTGCTTCAAAATGTTAACCAAAACCACCAAGTGAAATGTAAGACTTCCATGAATAACTAGGTTGGTTTATTAAAACAAGTTATATGACATAAATACATACATTTCAAAGTTGTCCTTTAAAATAAAGCTGGAAGTGACACGGAAAGCATGATTGGCCAGCCATAAATGACATCGAACGTAAAGTTATAAAGAGATGGCTTTATTCTTTACCTTCAAAGTACACTCAATGAGAATCACTAAAAATATTAAATACTGTAAAATTAGCTCTGGTCCATCTCTTTCAAAGACAGTAAATTCCTTTGGAGTGAGTCTGATCCCTGGTGATGAATGAATGAGTGTTTATAACTATTTTTCATTTTCTGAATGGAAAGCATGACATATTTTGAAAATGGGCATCTGGAGTATAAGTTCTGTTCTCCCACAAACCCCTTAAATAGTGTCAGGTGGGTTGTTCATCTTTTCCAAACTGTAGTCTCCTCATTTTCAAAATGGGAATGAGCAAACTCAGCTCTCAGCATTATTAGAAAGCTTCAATAAATTGTGCAAAATAACAGGAACAGTCCCCAGTTCTCGGTTGTTCCCTTTGCAGAGTGTGCTGAGGATTACTCACGCTGTAGCCTTTGAGTTTGGGTGTTGACATAAATACACTGGCTTGAGGGTAAGGATGGTAGCTAACATCTCTGGCTTTTGTCGGCTACCAATTCTTAGAATCTGGCATCTTTCCCATAAGTCTGGGTAATGATATGTTTCATCATTCTATCCTTATCCTTTCTCTGACACATCTTTGTAGAGGAAGAAAGCACCAAGGGTTCCCATGGAAACCGGAACATGTTTGTGCTACTTCAAGGCCAATGAGTTGTCTTCCCCTACATCCCTAGGCACAGGAGTTAGTCTTGAGGAGAGCTGGCACTAATAGTTTGGGTCTGAAAATAACAAGGCAGTTTTTAAAAATTGACTCAAGCATTTTACCTAATCTTTCGGGGAACCAGTTGAAGATACCATTTATTTATATTTTTTAAATATTTATTTATTTGTTATGTATACAATATTCTATATGTGTGTATGCCTACAGGCCAGAAAAGGGCACCAGACCTTATTACAGATGGTTGTGAGCCACCATGTGTTTGCTGGGAATTGAACTCAGGACCTTTGGAAGAGCAGGCAATACTCTTAACCACTGAGCCATCTCTCCAGCTATGCAATTAACAAACATGGAGCTGTAATACACACTACCATATAACTTAGATATCAGCAAACAATGGGCAAAACCTAGTCTGTTATTGGTTTTTTATGGGCAACTTAACTAAGAATGATGCTTATATTTTTAAATTATTGAAGAAATTAAAATAACAGTTCCATTACATTATATCTCAAACTTAAGTTTTGCCAATGTCATAAAATGCTTTTATCTCTAAGTATATACTCACGTTATGGTCTGTAATTCTGACCTTTATGTTGTGGTGACATATTATCAAAGCCTCAAAGCTGTCATTGATTTGACATTACTAATAGAATACACAGCTTTTCAGGTTTATAATTTTTAAAGATATTTATGAATATGTATGCACACACTTGTCTTGATAAATCTATGCAATTTATTTCTGTGTCCAGATTCTTGTAACCACGTGCACAATTAAAATATGTGACTTTTGGCAGACCTTCTTCTGTTTCTCCATTCCACAGACTTCATCCCACAGTTTGTCTCTAATGCTGCACCAGAACATCAGCTGCAGCCTTCTCTCCACCTTTCTCACACCTCTGTGGATTCCACAGACTAGTCCCTCCTAACCTCCTTCCCCCCATTCATTGCTGAGCCTCATGCCCAACTCCAGAAGGCACCTCCTGCTAACCCAAATGCTGTCACTCAGAGGGCAACAAGTAGTCTCCCATTGCTCTGAGGTTCAATCCCTCTAGTTTAATTCCAAACCCTGTAGCAGATCACCTGCTGCAATCTTCCTTTTCACTCTGATCTTATCCCCAAGGAATCACAAAGACCTTCTCCTCCAACCTTCCCTCCCACAGCTCATCCCAATTATCCAGCCTCCAATACCAGCAGGCATTCCCTGTGAACACACCAGCTATGCAGGAACACAGATAACACACAGTTATCACAGGCTCTGAAAACTAAGAGAGGAAAAAGAAACCAAGGGACTAAAGTACCATTCAACAAACATAAGTCCAGAAATCAGCACTTAGACCTTTAATTGCCCCAAACCCAGAAGCTGAGATGCCAGCCTAAAAAGATAATCCACAGTAGCCTGGGCAATGCATCTCCACTAGACCTCAGCTATCCTACCACAGCAGGTCCCAAACGTTATAATGTAGTTGAAGCATAAGAAAAGACCTCAAAACCAGAAGATGATAAAGGTCCTTAAAGAAGAAATTAATAAATCCGTTAAAGAAATCCAGGAAAACACAAACAGTGCAAGGAATTAAATAAAAATGTTCAAGACCTAAAACCAGAAGTAGAATCAATAAACAAAACCTCCATCATCCATAGACACAGAGAGGTCAGATGAAGAGGAGTGATGGGGCGGCGGGGGGGATGCAGTTATCTCCCTTGGAGGGGAAAATAGAATAAATTTATAGATGGACTATGGTTAGGTGGGAATGGGAGTGGAGAAGCAGGTTTTGTTGGAGATGGGGTTGAGGGAGAGAATTCAAAGAGACGCCTGGAACTGGGGGCACTTGGGGTTGGGGTGTAAACCTAGTGCCATGAAAACTTCCTGGAATATATGAGGACTCCTAGTAATGGGGCATACAGAGTCTCAGCTGGCTCTCTTGTAACCACGTGAGGTTTCCAGTGGTGGTACTAGCTTGCAGTCAATTGAGCTACTAGCCAAGAGGGCCCCATGGAAATCCTCAAAGAATCCAGGCTGTTGCTAAGACAAAAGTTTCTCTTTGAAATCTGAAGTGTGTGTGTGTGTGTGTGTGTGTGTGTGTGTGTGTCCATTCTCCATTGATGAGGAAAACACACACACAGCTCACTGAACATGGAGAAATAGTGCTGCTGCCTACATGGAGCCTTCACTACTGCATTCTAACCTCTTTTGTGTGGGAGGGTACTCTGCAGGCTACCCAAAGAGAAATGTGGACACCAGCCCAGTCACAAAACCTATGACCTACAGTCTGTCCTGCCTACAAAATATGCTAGGGTAATAGTGGCACAGAACTTGTGGAAGTAGCTAACCAATGTCTGATTTGATTTAAGGCCCACTCCACAAGAAGGAATCAACCCATACCCAATATTGTTTGTGTAAACCAAGGATCAGGGAATAGATAGCCCAGAGACCTATGTTAAAACCAAATACTACTGGTCTAAAAAAATAAATCAATAAAGTGATTTTTAATGATACTCTGCTGTACTCATAGATCAGTGCCTTATCAAGTCATCACCAGAGAGGCTTTTTTCAGCAGCAGATCAGAACAGATACAGACCTACAGCCAGCACTATATGAAGAGAGAGTTTAAAGCTGAGGTCTCCATCAAATCCCTCCCCTCTAATCTCAGGGAATCTCACAGAAGAGGATCAGAAAGATTCTAAGATCTAGAAGATACCAGGCAAACAGGACTCTTTGAATAAACTTAGGAAGGCTCATATGAGCTCACAGAGACTGAAGCAACAAGCACAGGGCCTACTGGGGTGTGCAACTCTGTATATATATTACAGCTATTAGCTAAGTGTTTTTATGACACTTCTGACTATGAGAACAAGTGTATTTCTGACTCATTTGCCTGCTCTTGAGGCTCTCTTCCTCCTGTTGTGTGGCCATGTCCAGCTTTCATTTGATAGTTCTTTTCTTCACCTTATTTTTTATTTTGTCATGTTTGGTCATTATCTCTTAGAAGCCTGTTGTTTTCTAATGAGAGACAGAAAAGTAGTGGATCCAGAGGGGAGGGAAGGTAGGGAGGAACTGGGAGTATTAGAGGGAGGGGGAACTATAAACAGGATATATTGTATGAAAAAAGAATCTCTCTTCAAAAAAGAAAAAATACTGAAAAAATGTGACTTCTACATCACTGTCAAGGAACTAGATTGTACCATCTAGTGAATATGTCAGCTCTGTTTTGCTATGCTACCCACGTGTTTGGTTAAATACCAGTCTAGATGATGCTGTCAGGGACTTTTATATGAAATTGACATTTAGATCAGTGAACTTTTGTTCAATGGATTATCCTTCGCAATATGATTGGATCTCATCCAGTCAGGTGATGGTTTTAGGTGAAAAGACTGAAAATCCCTAGAGAAGTGTTGTAAGAGAGGCTGCTAGTAGTGTGTCTCCCTCCACTTATTCACTTCCCAGTTGCCCAGACTCCTGAAATAACCACACAGAAACTGTATTAATTAAATCACTGCTTGGCCCATTAGCTCCAGCTTCTTATTGGCTAACTCTGTATCTTAACTTAACCCATTTCTATTAATATGTGTATCACCACATGGTTGTGGCTTACCGGGTAAAGTTCTGGCATCTGTCTCTGGTGGAGGCTCCATGGCTTCTCTCTACTTCGCCTTCTTTCTCCCAACATTAAGTTTAGTTTTCCCCACCTAACCAAGTTCTACCTTCCTATAGACCAAGCCAGTTTCTTTATTCATTAACCAATAAAAACAACACATAGACAGAAGGACCTCCCACACCAGAGAAGTAAGGAATTTTGCCTTTAGATTGGAGGTTCTCAACCGTCCTACTGCTGCAACCCTTTAATACAGTTCCTCATGATGTAGCAACCCCCAACCATAAAATTATTTCGTTGCTACTCCATAACTGTAATTTTGCTATTGAAATGAAAATATCTGATATGCAGGATTTCTGATATGCAACCCACAAAGGGGTAATGGCCCACAGATTGAGAACCACTGCTCTAGACTGTGTTCTGATTCACAGCATTGGCCTCATCTGGAAACTGTAGCCTACTGGTCTACCTTGCAGATTTATTCTAGCTAGTCTTGATGGGTTTGTGTTGTCTAGAGAGCCCTAACATGTACATATTCATCTATCACCGTCCTTGGGTTTACACAAATTTTCTCTTCTCCATCCTATTGCATACATCAAGCCATTTATTTCCATCTGATTTATGTCTACTTTTATGCTACAGGAGTCAAGTAGTTGTGACAGGACCATGTAAAATGAAGAGTTTAAAATGTTTACTAGCTCTCCCTTTACATAAAATAGTTTTTTGAAATAGTTCACAAACCTATTTCAGTTTCACCGATTTTTAAAATGACTTTTTTTTTTTTTGCAGAGAATTACTTTTTTCCTCGTTCAGTACACAGCCTAGCATGAGTGCTGTGTGGAGTCATCATGTCTCTTTGTCTCTTTTAGTTTGTACTGGTGCCTAGCTTGTCTTTGTTTCTCATGACAAAAACACATTTAGGTCTGTTGTTTTGCAGTGTTTCCCTTAGTTTGAGAGCAGTTATTACTAAAATAAAATATTATACATACAGCCACTTTTGTTTATTTTTTGAGCTTTATTAATAGAGCTGTAGACATTAAGGGGTGAACAGGCTAAAGAAAATAGATATGTCATTTTGATCAGGAATGAGAATATGAAAGTGACAAGCACTTACTTGATAAATATTTTAAATGCCTATTTATAGCATGTAGCATGCTCATTAAAATCAATCAAGATTGCATCTGTGTGCAAATGAGATTAATGTTTTCTCTTTCATAGAAGAAAAACTTTTATCTGTCTGTGATTCATCATAGCTTGGAGGGTATTGTGCTCCTGCTGCGGAGAAGGTTCCAGAAGTCAACATTTCATGTTGTCTCGGCTTCACACATTTCATGAAACTTCAGAAAGCTTTGTTCTCTGTTTGTCCTTGTCAACTTCAGATGGACTAAATATGAGCATTTGGGGATATTTCTGATTTCTCAACACTAATACTGAAACAATACTTTCAACATATTTAATTTAATACTGAAATATCATTGAAGGCAGAATTTTTTCTCCCTATTTGATATACCAAGAAATTTATCTTCGTAAAATTTTATAGATTTATGCAAAATAAAAAGTGGAGGCAAAATGTGAGCACTTGGATTGAGTCTGACATGTGAATAACAATGGACATAAAGTACATGTATGATGCTTGTTGTAACAGTCTGGGTGGCATGAGGAAACATCGCTGCAGAGGTCAGGATGGCCAGGGTGTCATCATACTTTTATTTTCTCCCTCAATAACTAAGCTCTTCTTTTTAACTACGAGACAATGCACTTTGTGACAGGAAAATGTCTTCACTAGGAAAAAATGTACTGAAAAAAATGGATGCTTTTGAATCAAATAGCTCTGATTTGGGTGCCAGATGCACAGCTTGTAAGTTGTATGACTATGAGATACTTATGAGCAGGTCTATGATTCCCAGGTTTCGCTCATTCAGATGAAAACAATAGTATCTACTTTTCATAGGTATTCTTTGATAACACAATGTCTATTAATTTTAAAACACAGTACCTAGAAATATAAAATACTGTACAGACATTTTTCTATGTTTTAACTTTGTGTTCTTACTTTAGTATTTCCTTGCCACTTTCCATATCATTAAATGTAACATTCTGTTTAAAATTTTATATACTCTGTATAAAAATATATATCCTAAGCACAGTAATATATATATATATACCAATATATTTGTGTTTGTGTTTGTATGTGTGTGTCCATATATAGCAAAATATACAGCAACATATAACAACATATATAACTATTTATATTAAATCATTCTATCTATCTATCTATCTATCTATCTATCTATCTATCTATCTATCTATCTATCTCCTAAGATAAAGAAATGCCTCTGGCTTGTAAGCCCCTACCTTGTACAAGCTGTACCCTATCAGATCACTTCCTTTTTCTTCAAATGTTAAAGACTATTCTTGTAATTGACTGATCTTATAAAATTTTTTTTCTTTTTTTTTTAGAAAATTTTTTTTATTTATTTTTAAATTTGTTTATTTATTAAAGATATCTGTCTCTTCCCCGCCACCGCCTCCCATTTCCCTCCCCCTCCCCCAGTATAGTCCCCCCCAGCCCGAAAAGCAATCAGGGTTCCCTGTCCTGTGGGAAGTCCAAGGAACCCCCACCTCCATCCAGGTCTAGTAAGTTGAGCATCCAGACTGCCTAGGCTCCCACAAAGCCAGTGCGTGCAGTAGGATCAGAAACCCATTGCCATTGTTCTTGAGTTCTCAGTAGTCCTCATTGTCCGCTATGTTCAGAGAGTCCGGTTTTATCCCAGGCTTTTCCAGACCCAGGCCAGCTGGTCTTGGTGAGTTCCCAGTAGAACATCCCCATTGTCTCAGTGTGTGGGTGCACCCCTCGCGGTCCTGAGTTCCTTGCTCGTGCTCTCTCTCCTTCTGCTCCTGATTTGGACCTTGAGATTTCAATCCTGTGCTCCAATGTGGGTCTCTGTCTCTGTTTCCTTTCGTGCTGTTTTTGCAAGATGGTAGGTCATAGGCTAACTGCTCTTTCTGCTTTTGTCATCAAGCTTGCTTACTCAGCTCAAAAAGATGAGTAGATACTGCAAGACGTTTGTGTTAAGATGAGCCACTGCCTACACATAGGAAGGATACATATAATCTTGTGATTTTTGCCTTAATAACCCCATAAGCCAACTTCTCTTGGGGATATACATTGAGAATTCTGAATCTTGGGCGTAGATCTTGTGCCAGAAATAAAAAGCCATTTAGCTGACCCTATTGTCAGGGTTGCAGAGGAGCCAGCCCTGAGGACAAGCATGCGTGAGAGCAGGAGAGCTGACCTCCCCCATGTCTGCCCCCACAGCAATCAGTGAGAGGGCCCTGTGCCTTGCTGTAGGTTACACTGGGTAAGCTAGCTCAGGCAGTGCTGGAGAGCTCAACTGGATAGTGATGATGAGGGAAAGTTAGCTACCTGACCAACCCAGCTACCACCTAGGCCCAGAACCAGGGCTGTGTGTTAACCCAGCATAACATCCACCGAATCTATGAACGATTGGAACAAGTGAAGGAGATGAACCTACTTATTCAAAACAGCAGGATGTCCATGACACAGGACCACAGGATATCCAAGAGGAGCCCCAGTGAGAGCCATTATCGGTTGTGTTGCAGAAACCAGAAGCCTTGAGCCAGACCAAAGACTCACAGCAATGAACACTCTCAAGGAAAGATGAGCTGAATAAGGGGTAAACTGTGTCTCAACAGACTACAATACAGCTTCCATGACAAGACGGTTCTTCTTTTTGTTTTGTTTTGTTTGGTATTGGGTTTTTCTTTTAAGTTTGGTTTTGTTTTGTGAGGGAGGTTGTGGGGACAGGGCAGATGTGAGGGGACAGGGAGGTAAGAGGGAATGGTATGCGTGATGTGAAATCCATAGAGAATCTATAAGGATAAAAAAGCCTCTTATTTGTTCAAATTTGTTCATTGTCAGACTGGTGAATCTCTGAACGATCCCAGACCCTCAAAAACTATACTTTACTATTGACTATGTGCTGGTTTTTAGTTTGCCAAGACTCCTTCTTGGGTTTTCTTAAAGAATCAATTAATATTGTATTTATTTGTTTGAATTTTTGAAATGGGGTTTTGCTGTCTAGCCCAGGCTGACTTTGAATTCAAAGTTTTCCTGTTTCTTCCACCAAGTGCTATTAAAAGAGTGAGAAAGGCTCAGGCTCAGGGAATACTTAGATTTGTTGTTGTTAAACAGCAGATGTAAACTTGGAAAAATATGAACTTTGTAAGAAGAATAAAATACAATAAAAATATACCTCATTTTTCAGTATTAGGTAGTCTGCTCTTTTTTTCTTCCCCTTCTCTGTCTTTTTCTCCTTCAACCAAGAGTGAGATCAAAGGGTTTATCTGTAGTCTGGCAGTTATTCAGTGAGTGCACTACCACACATCCAGCAGTGAACGAGGCACACTCTCTACACGCATGGGGAGTTCTGGTGACTGAAAACAAGTCTTTCATATCTATCTGCATTGTTGTCATGTTTACTACATAATTTATACTCAAGCACACGATATTCTCAAAATGTTCCTTTCTCACAGATCTATGCCACCCACAACTTTTACTCTTTCAGTGAACAGTGACAGCATCTTCAACAAATGCTGCTAGAAAAATCGGATGTCTACATGGAAAATGAAATTAGACCCATATTTATCACCCTGCATAAAAATCAACTCTAAATGGTTAAAAGACCTCAATTTGAAGTCTCAAAGTACTAGAAAGACATCATAGGTAGAATCCTGTGAGATATAGGTGTAGGAATGGACTTTCTCAACTGGATTCCATTTTCTAAGGAATTAAAAGCAACAGTTTACAAATTAGATATCATAAAACTAAGAAGCAGGGGCTGGAGAGATGACTCAGCAGTTAAGAGCACTGATTGCTCTTTCAGAGGACCCAGGTTCAATTTCCAGCACCTGCCTGGGACCTAACAATCATCTGTAACTCCAGTTTTAGGGAAACCAATGTCCTAACCTGGCCCCATGCACAGAGTGCATATAGTACCTATACATATACGCTGGCAAAATACTTACCTAAAATAAAAATGGATCAATAAAAATAGATCTAACATGTAACCCAGCATGTATAATCAAAGGACTGAACATCCTAGTCCCAGTTACTTGTTCAACAGTATTAATTTCTGCTTGATTCATAATAGGTATGGAATGGGAAAATCTAAATGTCAATCATCTGATGAGTGAATAATGGAAATATGGTATATAAATACACAATAGAACTCTATTCAGTTGTAAAGAAAAATGAAATCATGAAAATTACTGGTGAATGGATGGAACTGGGAAATATCATATTGAATAAAGTAACCTAGATGAGAAAAACAAACACCACAGGTTCTCTCTTATTTGTGGATCCTAGCACAGAATCTTTTGTTTTGAGTATGTAACTTGGAATAGCCATAAAAACAAGGAAAGTTGAAAAGACCTTTGGGGGATGGGAAAATGAGCTTTAGAGATAAAGATAGCAAGACACAGATCCCGTAATAGAAAAAGGGAAAATTGTAGTGGGAGACTTAACTGAGGAAGGGAAGGCAGGAAGGGTGAGGGAGAGAAGGAACGTGTCTTAGAGGGAGAGGGAGGGGAATATATAAATAACACTAAGTACATTTTAAAAAGCCATAGTAAACCATACAATCTTATAAAGTTACATAAAATAATACATATGTACACATGCATACACACATGCACACATGTGCACACACACACACGTGTGTGTGTGTGTGTGTGTGTGTGGTTTTAATGGAGTTACCCTACATGGTGGGATAGTGCTCCCTTCAGGAGCCATAGACTATTTAACAAGAAAGTATGCTTCCTGTCAGCTTGTATGAATGTACCTAGAGCTAGTTCCCAAAGGTGACTCACAGTGAGATTCTCCCTTAGACCTTGAAATCATGGCTGCTCTCTGAGAGTTAAAATGGTAAAGCTTCCAGAATAAAACCCACTCATTCATTGAAGTCAATCCCCTGTGCACTGAAATATGGTAGTACAATGAATACAAACATTGCGAACATAGAATGAACTGGATGTTCCCCCAGAGAAGCAGAAATGAACTGGGTTGTGATTCAGTCAGCCACATTTCAATGAACTGTTTTTTTTTTTTCTCAATACAGTAAGGGCTGCTCTAGTAGTCAGGGATGCTCATGATAGGACATATGACAGTGAAAAGTAGAGCGCAATCTAGGATGACTTACACAGTTTCATCTCTGGGTGCACAAAACATGCCCCAACCATAAAATACTAACACCCCAAACTCATGAAATTAGAGGGCCCTGTCCAGGCTACTGATGACCCAACCAGGGAAACTGAGGCCATGCTATTGTATTTTGCCGCTGGACAATACACAGAGGCAAATTCTCCACAGGCAATTCCTTATTTGTACATATCCCCTATAAACTGTGGACTCTTAGCCCAAACCAGTGTCATATGTGGTCACTGCTTCCAGTAAACTATTTAAGTAGAGATGAAATAAAAATAACTGTTTCTGCCTTTGGAGAAATTTTGAGTTGACAAAACTTAGCGTCAGGCAGCTGAGAGCGAGAACTTTTCTCAGGCATGTCAAGAGCATTTGAATTAAGATCATCAGAAGAATTCTGCCTCACTACATCCTTACATGTTTCTCGCACACTTCTTTCACAAATCCATTCACGAATGACTGAGGCATTCTTTGTGAGTGCTGCCTTGCTCAGGTAGGAGTCTCATATAACTTCTTTTCTCCTTCTTTCCCTTCTTTTTTCCTTCCTCATTCTTTTCCCTTTTTATTCCTCTTTTCTTCCTTCTTTTTCCTTTAATTATCTCTTCTTTATTTTGGGTGAGGACCTCACTGTGTAACTACAGCTGGCTTTATAATCTTTCTGCCCAAGCCTCCACAGTTCTGGGATTAAAAGCATGCACCCCAGCGTGGGGCTGACACTTAGGTGTGGTCATCTCTCCTTAAACCTAAGGCTCGCAGGCCTGGCGATGGTGGCACAGGCCTTTTATCCCAGCACTCGGAAGGCAGAGGCAGGCGGATCTATGTGAGTTCAAGGCCAGCCTGGTCTACAAGAGCTAGTTCCAGGACAGGCACCAAAGCTACAGCGAAGACCTGTCTTGAAAAACTAAGAAAACAAAACAAAACCAAAAAACTAAGGATCTCTTGAGACTTGTCTGTAGTATCAAGAAGAATATATGATGAAGACATCATTTACATAATTTCAAGAAAGTAATTTATACATTATCTTTTTTATGCCCAGATTCCGGGAGGATTTTAAAGGAAGGGAAAATACATTAATTTCTATCACAACAACATCCTAATTTTCAGTTTTATTTACATGTATTAAATATGTTTATGAATATTTTTGTCAGTATATTTCTGCATTAATACAGCATCTTTTTTTAAAATGTAATCAATACAGGGTAGGGTTCTTTCTTCATCAGTTATACATGATCAGTTAAGAAACATGTTTAAAGAATCCTCTTCAGCAGTACTAGGGGGTTGAATCTATGTCCTCAGATATACTGGGTTATAATTCTACCATTGAGCTACAAACTCAGGGCAATTATTCAACATATTAAAATAATATTGTGGCTGAGTAATTGGTGAATTTATTAAGACACTGAAATACATATGAGATTACTCTGACCTTCCACCCATAATCTCCCATTTTATATCTCTATTACACATCGTACATACAATTATAATTATGCAAAATCCTATTATGGTGTTCTTGTATGTCACAGATTATTTATTGATTCATTCATATGGAAATATGTGCAGCCTAAATAAGCAGTCATTCAAACTTGGTCCACCAAATCTGACAAAACAATTTTCACACTTTAACGCTTTAGAGACTAGGAAGAATACAAAAAGTGATGCTCACTTGGTTTTATGAAATACATATGTGTGTATATATTCATATATATGCATATATATATTTCTTGAACTTTGTAAATACTAACTTAAAATATTTTTAAATGCAGAGATAATTACAAATCATTGAGAAAACATTACTTAAAAATTCACTGGACTAACAATTCTATATCCTTGTTACATTACTTAGTTTTATGGTTATGTCACAGCAGGACAGTGAGATCATTTAGTAGGTCAGCTAGAAAAGAACAGGTAGCTTTATTATTTTAAGTTCATACTAACCACAGTTTTTGAAAACAGAGTTCTGTATAAATGAATCATTGGCATGAAACATTTTACCAGGCAAATCAGGATACAGGATGGTAGTTCTCAACCCATGAGTCCAGACACCTTGGGTGTTGAATGACTCTTTTGCAAGGGTCGTCTAAGATCATTGGAAAATATAGATATTTCCATTATGATTCATAATAGTGGCGAAACTGTAGTTATGGAGTAGCAACAAAAATAGCTTAATGGGTGGTGGTCACCATAACATGAGGAACTGTATTAAAGGGTTGATATATTATATATCACTGGTATGAGCATAATGGAAGGTTCCTAATGAAAATTAGGTTTTCCCGAACTTTGGCTTGTGTTATTATGCCATTTTCTCAATAAAGTTGAAGATTTATCTAGATGAGCATGCCTTTTCCCATATTTATTTGAGGACAGAAGTCAAAATAGCATTAAAAGGATTTCTAATCAGCAATTTTTTCACAGCCATTTTTACTTCTTTGTTCCGTAAACTATAGATAATAGGATTCAACATCGGTGTTAATCCAGCATATATCAAAGCCATAAATTTATCTATTTCCTGTGAGTTTACAGCTGAGGGCTTCAGGTACATGGAGAGAGCTGTCCCATAGAACAGAACCACTACAGTCAAGTGGGCTGCACATGTTGAAAAGGCTTTGCTTCGTCCATCCACTGAGCTGATCCTCAAAATGTTGGAGAGGATGAATGCATAGGAGACACAAATAAGCAGCATCGGCAATGGGAGAAGAAGGATGCTGATCACCAACATGATTAACTGTACCATGGATGTGTCCACACAAGCCATTTTCAAGAGGGCCAGAATTTCACAGGTAAAATGATTGATGATGCTTTTACCACAGAGAGACAGCTGAAGTACAGGTCCAGTTTCCACCAAGGCAGTGAGGCATCCTGTCAGCCAGGAACTGCCTGCAATCTGCACACAGACTCTCCTGTTCATAATGATAGGATATCTTAGGGGATTGCAGATGGCCACATACCTGTCATAGGCCATCATGGAGAGGAGCACACATTCAGTGGAGCCCATGGCAAGAGAGAAATACATCTGAGAAGCACATCCTGAGAATGAGATGGTGTTTTTCCCCAAAATAAAGTTTGCCAGCATTGGAATGAGAGCAGAAG